>NC_137515.1:335000-427500 GCF_041902795.1 Electrophorus electricus | reverse complement strand
TCATTTATTAAAGTATTTTAATCAAATGCTGTACTATACATAAATTCAAAAAGGTCTCGCATTCGCCTGATCGTTTTAGGTAACCTAAGATATCAACAAATAGAACTGGATTTTAGGCAAGACAGTTTGTACTGGGATTTACCACAAATCACTTAACAAAAATTTTATTCGAAAGTGGCACGCTATTTAAAGTAACTGCTACCTTAGGCCTAAGTGCTGTGGTTGATTATTTAGACTATGCATGACTAAAATACACGAAACAAAATAAAAATAAATATTTACTAAGAAATAAATAATTCGATAGATTCAGCGTTAATGAAGAAACATGAATATAATGGATTATAATCCAGATTATCATCAAATATCATATAAAAGTACATTACAATTGAGAACATTTTGGATCGTTGGATATTTAGAAATAAGACCGCAATCTTTTGGCAACGTCTTTCATTTAAGCACCTCAAATATTTCGTCTAAATAAACATATTCTTTTCACATAACACTTTAAATTGGCATAATTGACACTGCAATTATTTAGAAGTGAAAGTTTAGACAAATATGACACACAAAAAGAGGGTAAAAGTTAGACATTTTTACATAATAGATACGAGTGAAACTACCACTCTTAAACTCTTGATGAGGTTGATGAAGTTTTGTTCTGTTTAAAGGTCTAAATCCACACTGACAGAGTATGCGGTCAGATTGCTGTATGTTTTCACCTTCCACGTGCGATTATCATGGTTTTGCTCATTAAATTGTCTCCCATTAGCGCAGGTGAATCCGTCCTTGGTATCTTCCTGTGGGACTTCACTGAATCGTCATGTATGGCCAATTGAAGCTACTCCCCGACAATAACATATCCCTGATTAGCGTTTCAATTGGGGTTTTACCTACCAACCGGACGAAAAAGAGTTGTTCGATTACAGAGGATGACACCATACGAAGCGCGGGAAGCCTCAGAAGAAGTTTTCCAAAGCGCGTGGGCTGGTTTGGGTACTGACTCCTAACATATTCCTCAAGGGCAGATTGCGACTTCTCCTGCAGACCCTCTATATGAGGCACATCTGACAGACCACATGCATCTGTACAAGCAACAAAAGCACGCAAAGATTAAGTCCGAAACATTAAATATTAGCACGTTTATCAAGATGTGCACGAACACTTCGGACATTAACTATGAATGACAGGTGTAGACAGTAAAACAGATCGCAGCACGATCGTTGAAATGGTTAGGATACAATGAAATCATTTTAACCTTGCGAGATATATATATATATATATATATATATATATATATATATATATATATATATATATATATATATATATATATATATATATATATATATATATATATATATATATGATGCATTTTTGTTCAACAATTCTAATATTTTAAAGAAGTAGAAAAGAGAATGCACTAGGTTTACGCACCACTTATGAATGTGAGTTAAGTTACAGGCTATTGAAAGTTGGAAAAAGAAACAACAGCGTCCCCATTCCAAGACATGACGTGATTAAATACATCTTTTTCATTCTCTATTGGTAAGGTATAAGATAAATCTTTCAGAATCAATATTTCCCTAAATCAATTTGGCTAACCAGTAAATGTAGCCAGATTAATTTAGGGAAAGATTGATGCTGAAAGATTTAACGTAAATGTAAAATGTATAATTACAAGCAAATTAACTATAATTAATTTGCAGGTGGCTTTTAAATTAGGTCCAGTTTAATTAACCTGTTATATTAAACTATGCCTTTCGTGATTTTATTGTTATATTGTAAATAAACAAATTGGGAATTTCGCATAAAAGTTCTGAGACCGGGACCTCAGGTCACATCTTTCCTGCAAGCTCACAGCTGAAAGACGGTAAAAGTGAATCTCACGTTGAGCACTTTCTAGGTTCCTTCCTGGAAGTTCACTTTATAACAAATTTTTATATATATATATATATATATATATATATATATATGTATATATATATATATATATATATATATATATATATATATATATATATATATATATATATATATATATATATATATATATATATATATATATATATATATATATATATATATATAATTTATTTATTTATATGAATTTAAAACGTTCCTGTTGGAGTCTCGGCCTTTCTTCCGAAAAAGACTGCTTTTGACAGATTTGTCCTTAAATATGTCGATTTTACAGAACTGACTCAACCTGATTATCGATCTTTCTACGTATATGTTTGTATTCTGTGAAGTAAATGAAGTGACACAGATATACATCTATTTACCTGATGTAAAAAGCACGATTGCTTTGGCACAGCTGAACTCAGCTGAGTCGACATTCAAAGCCTTTAATTTTTCAACTTGCTCCTGGAAAAAGCGTATGTGGTCCATGAAAGCCACAACTCGATCCGCGGACATTGGAGAGACATGAAGTCCCGCCGCCGCTAACAGCGGAGCCACGTGCAGAGGCATGGAGCATTGAGCAGCGTTTAGGACGAACAGCTCGCTCCACGTCAGCCTTAGGAGAGAAACTTGGTCCGTTATTTGAAGATCGGGGAAGAAGGGAATGTTCCTGGCCCACTCCACGGCGCTGAAGAGTAAACGGGCTGCCAACTCACATATATTCTCAATCCCCATGACGTTACTAGCTTGCATACATTGATTACCATAGCGAGACGCTGGGTACGGCTCTGCTCGAAGCAGGAGTGATATGAACCCAGACAGAAAACAGTGACTATTCAGTGGATCTACATTGGTCAGTCCATAATGGCCCGGGTTCGCCTGGGTCGGAGCCATTCTTCCTCTCTGAACCGCTATTTAAAAAAAAAGGAAAATCAGAGGAAAATAAACATTCATCCATATTTAATGCAGGATTGTATTCTAATAACTGTTAGCTCGACCATTTAACGGTCAATAGGCTATTTAAATTAGGCTTTTCTCATAGGAGCAAACAAACCATAACCAAAAATAGCCCATTATTAATTTGAAGATGAATGCGTTACTGTGGACGAGACATTTTGTTATTTGCTTAATATCTGACTGACTTACCTTCTCGTCGCATGCCCACTTTCAAACATTTCTTGAGCCGGCAGTACTGACACTGGTTCCTGTGATGCTGGTCCACCGGACATGCTCTGTTAGCGCGGCATGTATATGTTAAGTTGCGACGGACACTCCTTTTGAAAAAACTCTTGCATCCCTCGCAGGTAAACTGTCCGTAGTGCTTTCCACTAGATTTGTCTCCACAGACCACGCATTCTATGTGCTGATTTTGCCCGGAGGTCTGGCTGTGTCCTTTGTCCTCCGCTGATCCTTGCGTTAAGGGATCTCCTGTATGTACGGTGTGAGACGCTGCCGATGCCAGGCGAAGCTCTCTGCCTGGCTGATCACGCGTGTTTGAGCCATTCAGAGATCCCCCTGCTAAGTCCTCTTGTGGATCTCTCCACACACTGACTAACATTGCCATGTCTTTACTGATGGCTGTAAAGGACTGAGGATTTTTCAGACCGTAGGATTTACTCTACATAGGAATACAGAAGATTGGCATTTAGAATAGAAATGAGGAACAATCGATTTCTATCCATTCAGACGACCAAATAAAACACCAGCGAATACACGCTATAAAATCTGCGATTCACTCCTGTCGACTGTTACAGATACTGTAGATCAATAATCAAGTCAAGTGAAAAAGTCTGAAGGAACTCCGTAGTAAATAGTGCGTCCAGTCGTAGGCTACACGGGTAAACACCAAGATCAAAAAACCTAATGTACGTCCTTAGACTCGTTGGATGTAACATCAAGATGCATCGCAGCCTTCAAACAAAATGAATGACATCAGTACAGATGTAGCAAAAAATCTTTCACTCGACATTCCCTCAAAACTAACGTATTAGAAAGAAACAGTGCCTTCGAAACGCGCATCCGAAAATAAAGAATGGATGAACTTTGACATGATAGTCGAAATGGGGGTGTCTCTATTGAAATGACCACACCTTGCTCTGTGGTCAGGAAACATTGACTGTGGCTATGGAGGACTGAGTGTGGACCCCGTCAGGTAGTAATCGCGAAGTGGGAGGCTCCTTCAAGCTTGAACGCACAGTTTGATTGGCCGTTTAACTTACATCTCTTGTCTCGTAGTTCACAAAGCTAATTGTTGTTGATGTGTGTACAATATTTCATTTTTAATTTTGGGGATGAAAAAAGTTTGAAAAAAGTAGAAAACTCATAACAAATGACTGGTTCGAAGTGTCAATTAATTAATACAGCCTTAGGCTGAATGACATCAGTACAGCCCTATGCGTTTTTCCAGTTGCTTCAGCGTTTAAGACATTTAAAGATAATTTGAAAATATTTTTTTTTCCTATTAATGACTAAACCTTTCTAGAAGAGGGTGATACTTTCAGAAAAACATTCTGAGTAACGCAAATTGAGAAAAACGGAGGAGACCGCCATCTAGTGTACAGAGTACAGAGGAAGAATAAAGTATACTAGGGATATGCTCCTCATAAAGCAGAAGTGTGTGCTGTTAAGTGACATTGTAATTTGCTTAAGACAAGCAATTATGAACTACTATCAACAACCAAAAAACAAACACATAAGTAGATGTGCAAAGCAGAATTATCCTATTTCTAAAATATTTAGCATATGTATTGTTTGCCATGAGTCATGGAAAATTTCAGTGAGGTCAAATCTTAATGAATCTCAAGGCTTCAGTAATGAACCCAGGTCACGTGACATGGGAGGAGTAGGTGACATGTCTGTGAACAGGTTGCAGAAGGTTCAAGAGATACAATAGGCACAAACAAGTAGCTCCTAAATCCTAGGTGAAAGGTCAGATTAGGGGAGTACTGCTGTTGACAATATGAGTATGACTTAAAATATGATATAAATTAAAATAATGTATGTATATTGTAAAATGCAAACAGCCAAAGTAATTTACCGGTGAGTCTGAATTAGACTTTACATATTTAGTTTAACACTTATAAATCTAAGATTACTATCCGGTATGTTCATTGTTACATACATTGTGTGAAAAAGATTTCCAGGTAAGTTGGAACATGTAATTTTGTAAGTTTCTGCCACCCAGTGTTTAATAGACTAATTTCCATTCCTATGTTTTTTGTTTCTATGTCCATCTTTGTTATTGTATTCAGTCATAGACAATTATACTGTGTAAAATACAGTAACTAAAATTAAAAAATAAATAAAGATGACTGAAATAAAATTAAAAAAGAACACAAAAGACAACATTTAGTCAGATTACATGACTATGCTGCTAAATCTTTCATGAATTGCCTCTATTATTGGCATTAACCTGAAGTTATGTTTACAACAGTGCATAAATCTATAGCATTTTAGCATTTAAGTTCCTTTGTGCCTGCTACTGATGTTTCATGTGACAAAGGGTCACTGCAGCGATGGGGCAGCCTAGCAGTGTCAAAGGGTGTCACATTTCACATGCAGATGTGTGACCTTTATGACCCATGCAAGGTCCAGACTTCTTTGGAATCCAACCTCAAACAGATGGCTCTCTGAGGAGATGTACGAGTGCTAGTGCCAAATAATACATAGCAGGTGTATGTTTACAGATAGTTTGATACTGGGATCATTTATGATGTCATCTGGATCATTATCACCATCACCCCCTTTTATATGCCTGTTTATTAGACACAGTCTTTTTATTGAAGGCTGCTGGTCTTGGAAACCCTCATCTATTAATCAAACTATTTTCTTACCAGCTTGTTTAAAGCTTTTCTGCTCATGAAAATTTGAGATGTGACAGAACACACACACACTATTTCTAACCCTAACACCTTATACTGAAATAATGATATCTGATATGTACTAAGATTAGTCATTGTCAGCTCTTATATACCCATTAGTCATTCCAACCCCTGTATTTATTTAACACATAGTAGTCATATGAAATGACCAATCATTTGAGTGGCTATAACAACTGCCAAATATTTATGTAGCTTTCCAGAACATTGGTCAGTGTCTCTGACTGCTATGTTTAGCAGGAAGGGTCAGGTCAGGGTCAGGACCTCTATTCAGTACTATTAAGCAGTATTAGCCCTTGTAATATGGGTGCTGTAAAACAATAAATCACTGGTAAGTCCAGTACCCTGTCAGCAAACAGATCTTTTTATGTATTAGCCAATTCAGAACATCACTGAAATGTGGAAATAAAAAATGCCCTGAAAGACTGATTGAAATGAAAGAAATTAATGGAGTTAATGCAGCACATTTACCTTCATTGTGTTATAGTATACTTCTTTAAAATGACATCAGTCTGATCTGTTTAATCCAGAAAAAATAATCTGTATAATCATGTCACAGAGCATTGTATGAGAGCAGCACAGACATGGTTTACTTTATTTGTATCACCAATTTTGTCTTACATGTTTATAGAGAGATAAATGAGCATCAGGTCATGTGACCCCCTTATTCCCGCTTTGACAGATGGAAGCTGTGGCTTTCCCAGGCTGTCAGCAGCCTCTAAATGTGGGAACAATATCAGCTTTCTCACTCCTCCATTGTTCTTCTCCAACAATCTCTTTAGAACACCCCTGAAGCAGCAGACGAAGGAAATGCTGGTTTAGTGTGTGAATAGGGGAGAAGATCTCATAGAACAAACTCGTGGATGAGGGAAAATCATGATACATCAGCATTTTGCATTGATCTGGAATCTTGCTAGCATAATAGGGAATCTCCACATCAAAATTTCATAAGGGAGACATTTCAGTACAAAATTTGACCTTTGAACTAGGACTCATGACCTCTGCCCTGACAGAGAGAAAGAGTTTCCACTCTGCTGGATTGAATTCATAAGACTGTTCAAATTTAATTGCATAAGAGGAGGCAATTGATCCAGCACAACAGTCATGGCCATCACTTTGACCCCACCCTCCCCTGGCTCCCATTATAAAGAGCATTTGACTTTAATCATTATCCAATGGGTCAAGAACCAATTAATAGAAAAACAGGACTGAAAACATTTGTGTCAATACAAATAATACAAAGTTTAAAAAAAAAAGAGAGATCTATCAGATGAACCAATTTACTCTAGAAAAACCACCAGCAAACATTACAACAGTGGAGTTTTGGATTCTTGGCAAAGCAAAATTTTAAAATTGCATGCAGAAATGCAAAGAACCCATGTTATTATCTTCAGCATGTTTATTTATTGAATTCATAAACCATACTGTGGATCTGAGTGCACTGAAAATGCCATTCAGGTAAATCTCTGAGCAAGCTAATACTGCCCTCTGCTGCTATTATCAGACCTTCAGTGATTGTATTTCCTTCAGAAATCTGGATTTGTAAGATTTCTTAAGACTACAAGTTGTCTTGAAACCTTTAGTATGGCCGCTTTGCGGGTTTGTTTAGTATTCATTTTGCGTTATGACTAATATTTGAACAGACTTATCTATACTCCACATCAGGTATGCCTGATCAGTCACCATCAGATGTAAGATTTACCAAGGAGATGCCCCGTACCCACTGCTGCTCTGCACTGATGAAGGAGAGGAAAGGTAGCTAGAACAGAGGGAATTGTACTACTAGAAGATAACATAACAGATGCTGAGAGCAGCTACAAATACCTACACATGCAAACGGGAATCATGAACAGGTCATAAGGAGTGCAGCTACAGCCAAATATCTACAAAGAGTGAGGCAAGTCCTGAGAAGTCAGCTGAATGGGAAGAGCAAGATCTGGGCTATCAGCACGTACACTTTAGTCATCAGATACCCCACTGGCATAGTAACATGGCCTAAGGAGGAGATAGAAGCCACTGACATCAAGACAAGGAAACTCCTCACAATGCATGGAAGGTTTCATCCCAAATCCAGTACTCGGGGGCTGTACACTAAAGCAGAAGTAGAGGTGCTGAAGACTAGTGAGTGTCAAAGCCACTATCCAGGATGAAACGATCAAGATCCAAGAGTACACCAGGAAGATGTCCCCAAGTGGTGAAGTGCTTAGTGAGTACATCACACAGCAGAAACCTGAGGAGGAACAGGAACCATCATGGTAGGAAAAAACCCTGCATGGTATGTACCACCGGCAGATAATGGAAGTGGCTGATAATGAAAACTCTTACCAAATGGCTGGAAAAGGCTGGATTGAAAAACAGAATGGAGGCATTAATTAAGGAAGGAACAAGATCTGAATAAAAGGTCAATAGAGGCTGGGATCTACCACACCAGGCAAGACTATCTGAGACATAACAGGATACTCGCAGGCAGAGAGTACATGGCACACCATAGCCAAGTGGTTGGCACAGTGTACACAAACATTTGTGATGAGTACAGCCTGGAAGTTCCAAGGTCAAAGTGGAAAACAGTCTCAAAGATGGTGGAGAATGACCAAGCTAAGCACCTGTGGGACTTCCAGATACAGACTGACAAATGGTAATGGCTAACCAACTGGACATAGTAGTGAAGGATAAACAGCAGAAGAGGGCCATAGTGATAAATGTGGCAATCCCAAGTGATAGCAACACCAGGAAGAAGGAACACAAAAAGAGCTAGAAAAGATATGGAAGGTGAAGGCAACTGTGGTTCCTGTGGTAATCAGGATGCTAAAACTGGGAGAATGACTCCAGCAGATCCTAGGAACAACAACTGAGATCTCTATCCAGAAGCATGCAGTCCTGGGAACAGCTGGGATACTACACAGGACCCTTAAGTTCCCAGGCCTTTGGGAGAGGACCTGAGCTTGAAAGGAAAACAAGACTACCCAGGGGAGGGTGAGTATTTATTTATTTTAAAAATTCTCCAAATACACACACATACATCTGTGCTGGGTTGGACCCCCCAATGCTTTCAAAACTGCCTTAATTCTTCATGACAGAATTTACAAGGTGCTGGAAACATTTCTTAGAGATGTTGGTCCATTTTAACATGACGGCATCACACAGTTGCTGCAGATTTGTCAGCTGCACAACCATGACATGAATATCCTGTTTCATCACATCCCAAAGCTGCTCTGTTGGATTGAGAGCTGGTGAATGTGGAGGCCATTTGAGTACAGTGAAGTCACTGTCATGTTCAAGAAACCAGTTTGAGCCTAGTGCTCGATATCCTGCTGGAAGTAACATCTGAAGATGGGTACACTGGGATGGACATGGTCAACAACAATACTCAGGTAGGCTGGTTTAAATTAATTAGTTATTCATAGTTAACAGGAGAGGCACCCGGCATGGTCTTCTGCTACTATAGCCCATCTGTTTCAAAATAAGACATGTGCATTCAGAGATGCTCTTCTGCATGTTATGGTTGAAATTCTTATTTGAGCTACTGTTTCCTTTCTGTCAGCTTGTACTAGTCCGGCCATTCTCCCCAGACAAGGTATTTTCACCAAGAGAACTGCTGCCCATTGGATATTTTCTCTTTTTCAGACCATTCTCTGTAAACCTTGGAGATGGTTGAATGTGAAAACCAGACTAGATCAACAGTTTCTGAAAGACTCAGACCAGTCTGTCAAGCATCAACAAACATGCCATGCTCAAAGTCACATAAATCACCTTTTTTCAGCATTCAGATTGAACTTCAGCAGGTCATCTTGAGCATGTCTACATGCCTAAACGCGTTGAGATGCTGCCATGTGATTGGCTGATTAGATATTTGCGTTAACGAGTGGTTGAGCAGGTGTACCTAATAAAGTGGCCGGTGAGTGTGTACATTTCGAATTACTATGGAATGAAAGAATATTTAATTCATGATATTTCAAATAATGTAATTACCACTATCAACAGGCAGATGGCAGTTATGTGCCATAAATTAAGTATTCTTTAGAGGACATCTCCAGTGGACCATTACTGTAGTCCTGGAATGTGGACCTAATCTGTCGGGGAGATAACTTTCAAGGATGTTTGTAAAATATTCTAAGGTGCATTTTATATTGTAAGGTGTGACGGTTCATTGTTGGTGTTCACTTGGTAGTGTTACTAGACTTTTGACATTTTTCGTATTTGTCTTGTAATTGAACAAAACTATACTATACTGCAGTTTATCCTAGCACTCTTTGATCATGCTTACATTAGTCCCATAGTTCGATACTTTCACAAATATCTTTAAACTCCATTTAAGGGGGTTAGTCTCGTATCAAGTAAATATACATAAAATAATTTTATAAAATTGCACACATTTCCTTTAATCAGTATGATAGCTTGCTTAGAGCTGATCCATCATAAAAACGTATTGCGATTATTATTTAGAGGCTAGTAGCCCTAATAAATTTATATTTATTTTGCTATTAAAGTTACATATATACCCATCGACAGTTGCTTTCTTTAATTCCAAACTGTTAGTAATTTAAAACAGGCAAATGTTCTTTTGCATCTGATCATTTCGGAATCAATAGGCTAACATCTTAAATACAGTTATGATAAAGTAGATGTTAATTTCAAATGGAATTAATTTATCTGCATAGCGGTATTTCAGATTTCTTAGTAAAGTTCGACGATCAATGACTGTGAATGTGTAGCTTTTATCCATTTCCACTGTGTACTGCAACAATTAATGAGAAGTATAAAGGCGGAAGACGCAGCAGCCTAACCAACTGCACATGCTCAGAAGGTTGTTTTTCACCAAACTGGTATAAGAGCTGGCTCGGGACCGAGGATCTGCACGAGCACAGGCAGCTGCGTTTGCCAGCAACTCGTAACAGCCTGAAGTGCTGTTATTGAAGACTTGATATCTCGATGAGTGTCTTGCGGCTGTAGCACTGAACCAGCCTGCAGCATTTCTGCATGGCAAAATAACTGGTCAGTGCATAAAGATCATTCTTAACTAGTGAAATTTTCATTTATCTTATTTTTTCGTTTGAGGCAGTCGTAGACTATGGTGCTAGGAAAGGTGAAGAACTTCTTCGTCAGCTATGACTGTCTCAATGACAGCAATGTCCCTGTCTTTGCCAGTGGGGATTATGTCTCAGGAAGAGTGATCATCGAAGTCACTGGAGAAATTCGTGTGAAATCTTTGAACATTCACGCCAAAGGTCTAGCGAAAGTTCGGTGGACTGAATCACGCAATGCTGGATCCAACACTGCTTATACACAAAATTATACAGAAGAAGTGGAGTATTTAAACCATAGAGACGTCTTAATCGGACATTACAGAGGTAAGGAGCATTTCGACTTGTGCACTTTTTGAAGCGAATGGGCTGTCAGAACGATGCTCATAGCGCTGCAATGACAGATGCTCCTTATTGTGCTTTTGCGTGGGCTTGTTTGGTTAGTTCTCTTTTTGATGTGAATAGCGAACATAGTCATCATATCTGTTATTGAAATCCTTGTTAAAATTCATGTTTTGGTTGAATGTGAAAATGACCAACGGAATTAAAAGGTTTCCAAAACAACCCATGCAGAGACGTGATGTTTGGTCCAATGAATGGATACTCCCAAAAGAGTAGAGCCAGTAGGCTGTTGTACAGAATTATTCGAAATGCTTAAAATATGGCCATGGATACAAATATTTTTTCTACAGTTCGATTAAAACCACATCGATACTGAAATGACTTTCCCCCAAATTTACTGCGGGGGTGGTGATAGGTTAGTGTACAAAACACCATCCTGAAAATCATTAGCCTACTTCTAAACCGTTTACTGTTTTAATGCTAGTACTTGGAGGTATTCGATTCTTGATTATCTTTCTTTAATAAAAGAGACTTAAATGTAGAAAAATTCCAAATTAGTTATATTACTTTAATATTTGGGGCATTCCAGTAAGTTTCTACCCTTTGTTAGAAGCGGTTTAAACCTGTTCAGAAACTGGATGTGGAGAGGGGGGTTGTGCGGACAAGCCTTTCTTTCGGATTGGTGGAAGTACTCGTGTGTGTCGAATGACCTCATACCTTTGCATTAGTGTCAAGACTGTATTACAACTTAGTTGCAGCTGTGTACCTCTGTTAAAGGCACATTTGAATGTCTTTCTATTATAAGAGACCAAAAATAAACTTTTGACATAATGTCAGATTCAGTGACGTGCCACAGTTTATTTAGGCAACCTATAAAACATTCGAATGCCACAAATTTCACATTTTTAAAAAAGTAAATTTAATAATTTACAATTGAAACCTTTTCAAGGACGTTGTAATAATTAACGTGGTCTGATTTTGCCTCATCATCTATGCTTTAAATACATTTTCTCTATGTAACAAACATTTGAATATGTAGCTCTGTAATTAAGCATTTACCAATAAAAGTAAACTGAAATATATTTTCTCTGTGTAATTATTTAAGTGTGTAGAACCTGGTGTGATTTGTGCTCGTATTTGCCAACACAAGCTTTTCTTTGAAGGCATTTTGCAGTACATATGCTTGTTCCTTATGAGGGCGCTGTAAACCTGTTCTGAATGCTGCCTTGTAATATATTGGCGAGGAAATCCGGCTGAGGGCGGCTGCTCGCGCCGGTTTAGTCCGGTCTCTTCTAGCTCTTGGCTGTCTTTGAGTATCGGCCTGGTGGCTGCTTACTGCAATACTGCTGCTCTTTGGGTTGTCCTGGATTGCTGAGTTGGCAGGAAAAATAGTTAAGAAAAAAATAAAATATTTCAGAAATGTTTATAAAAAATAAGAAATTTGTAGTGTATGAATAAGATTAAATTAGTTACACAAATAAACAAATTCTATTATGCATATAGAAATAACTGATAATACAATGTCACAAATGTTCATAATTTTAGGAATCACTCACACAATTATTCTCTGAACTGGTTTACTTTTTGAATACTTGGCTCTGATTGAAACTACCCATTTTGTTTGTTTTGAACAGTTTTTTCTTTACTCTCAGGGTTCATGTGATGCCTTTTTTGATTGCTGTCTATATATAATTTTTTATTTTTTATTTTCCCCTGTATGCTTTGTGCTTAGGAATTAGGAATGTTCCTGGTTTGGTATATAGAATGTGATGTTCTTTTGTTGTAGATGATGACAACTGTGAAGAGGGCTCAGATGTACTTCACTCAGGGCGACACGAGTATCCCTTCAGCTTTGAACTCCCTCAGATGTAATTATTGCTTCAGTTCTTATTAACTGACCTGCTTCCTTGTATGTGTATAATGATGTATAATTATAATGTGTATAATTTTATTATTTGGGCCAAATTACCAAAAAGAGCCTCAATATTACTATCAAATGCAGTATATACATATTTTGTATATGGTGAGATGCTCACGTGTATCACTAATGTCTTTTCCTTCCCAGGCCTCTGGCTACATCATTTGAAGGAAAGCATGGAAGTGTGCGCTACTGGGTAAAGGCTGAACTGCATAGACCCTGGCTCCTGCCCATGAAAGTCAAGAAGGAGTTCACTGTCTTCGAGCACATCGACATCAACACCCCACTGTTGCTGGTGAGAGGAATTCACTACACCATCTCTAGAAAGTGAAATACAGTTGAGGGAGTTTGGCATGGTAATATGGTTTAAAGACTTATATACTGCTCTTTCCTAATTTCTTTCTTTATTTTATTTACAGTCACCCCAGGCTGGCACAAAAGACAAAATGCTTTGCTGCTGGTTCTGCACCTCAGGGCCTGTTTCACTAAGTGCTAAAATTGAGAGGAAAGGCTACACTCCAGGTAAGATGCAAAATTCTTATCAATCAGTTGTTCTGTGTGCTTTATTTTAACTGAAAGACACTATCAGTTTATATAAATCTGTTTGGTTTCATACAGGAGAATCCATCCAGATCTTTGCTGAGATTGAGAACTGCTCCTCTCGAGTAGTGGTACCCAAAGCCGCCATCTACCAAACCCAAACCTTCTATGCCAAAGGAAAGGTAAAGGAGGTCAAACAGCTCATTGCTAACCTCCGTGGGGATTCATTACCATCTGGCAAAACTGAGACATGGGATGGCAAGTTGCTGAAGATCCCACCCATCTCCCCTTCCATACTGGACTGTGGTATTATCCGTGTGGAATATTCCCTCATGGTGAGTACTCGGCTCAAAATGTAAAATTTAATATGACTACAATTACTTACTGGTAAGAATAAAGTCAAAGATATTCTTGGCTAATTTTGTCTGCTACACAGGTATATGTGGACATCCCACGTGCTGTGAACTTGACCCTAACTCTGCCCCTAGTGATTGGTACCATACCTCTCCACCATTTTGGTAGTCGTACCTCTTCTGTTAGTAGCCAATGCAGCATGGCCATGAGCTGGCTGAATATGGCCATACCAGAAAGGCCGGAGGGTAAGACACAGATATACATCTCTCAGCTCAGAACCTCCTGGGGGTATACATTACTCCACATGAATTAAATTGTAGGTCAGTAGGACCTAGGGGTTTGTACTGGAAATGGAAAATTATACTATGCATGATTTATAAGAAACTATAAGCTAGGCTTTGGATCAAACATCTTACCATTTTCATTCTGATTTAATGTTTCTTTGTTTCTTTCCCTTCAGCTCCTCCAAGCTACTCAGAAATAGTGACAAACGAGCAACGGCAGAACAGAACACGAGCTGCCAGCAGGGATGAACTGGAAGGACCACTGTATGCTTACATCCAAGAGTTCCGTTTCCATCCTCCTCCCCTGTACTCTGAGGTATGGAAGAGGTCTAATCTAACTAAAGATTCACCAGAATGCTTTGAATGAAGACAGAGATACACCATGATTATTTATTTATTTTTTAGATCGACCCCAATCCAGAGCAGGAGACCATCACTCAGGACAGAAGGTCTGATGCTTGTCCCTCTCGATGAAGGAAGATCAGAACTTGACCTGGTTTGTCAGGGGTTTTGTAGCTGTCCCACTACTGGGGTTTGATCTTCCTCCATAAAGAGACTTGGAGAACCAGACTAATTTGCACTGTAGAAGTTTGGCTTCAAGGAGATGTGGCAGAGTGTGGAGGTTGTCCTCCTGATCAGATCAAGCCCAATGACCTATTACAAGTTCTGAAGGTCTCAAGCGATCTTCTTGTCTATCCATGGTTTTGGATCATCGACAGAGTTTGGAAAATCAAGATGAACTGAAAATAATCCAAGAGTGCTCAAAATCAGTGCCCCAAAATATTAGGCCCTGATCCTCCCTTTTTGCTCTTTGAGATATATTACCAATCAGCATGATGATGTATTGTGCCCATATATGCTGAAACAAGATTACTGGCTTTATATGTCATAATTCCATTACTAAAAGTTATGAATAATGCTGTACAGAAACAAAGGCATAACTGTAGAGTATTAATTGATGCTTTATGGGTCTTCTCAATGGCAAGGTGGATAGGTTGCTTTAATGTCATTCTGTTTTCAGTTTTCAAATACTGGTGGTGAGGTGAACCTGACAAAGCCGGCAGTATGTGGTGAGATTGGTTAGCACAAAACATGCAGGTAACATGAGTGGATCATCTACTGGCTGTGGAGGGCTTACATTCAGGTGGTCTTTTAGTCTCTCTGTCATACAACTGCAATATTTGAAGTGGTGAGAAAAAGATCACCAGAAAAGACTGAAGAATCCATGCAGATATGTGAGGCATTACATTCCTTTTTGGTTCCCCCCCCAAGTCAGTGGAGCTGGCAATCAGCACCCCAGACCTCTTTTGTCAGTTTAACTTATAACAATTTAAATGAGTGTCACATTTGTTTTCAAACTCATTTAATTTTGATGGCCTGTTTTAGTATGATTGGCCTAATTACAAGTAGCACTTTTCAGTGAATGACAATTGAGGTTTAAAGAGCAAAGCAACATAATCGATTTTAATAAATTAGCAGTTATGATGGTGGAAAAAGCAGAAAAAAGAAGTTGGACAAATTGTATGCAAAGACGTTTACAGATGTACTGCATATGAGGGATGAGGGAACTCCCAATGAGGGAACTCCCAATGCTTATTTATTCTGAGTGATAGAACATAGTTCTGTGGCCTTGGTAAAAATGATCAACATTCATTTTGTTATAGCAGTTTTCATGATATTTCCACATTTATTTTCATACACTGTGTGCTTGTATTTACCTGGTTGAGAAGGGAATGTTATGCGGTGTTAAATGTACACCAAAATGAGTGTCCTTTATTTTGCAGTTGTGTTTGATCAAGATGAGTTAGTGTTCAGTTGCATAAGTATTGCTCCTTGTTTCCGAATTCTTTTAAATGTACTTCCAGGTAATTACAATCCGCTGAAAGATGGTGTTGAAGTAAGATATGCATTTCAGTTTGGCAGGTCCATAGCTATCGATTCTGACTTCCATCTCCATGTTACCTTATGTTGGATTTCACAGACTGAGGGGTCTGAACTAACTGAAGCTTCTCCTAAAGTTAGATAAAAGGTGCAATATATTTTTGTTTGTTTGTGTCTTTTTACAGTTTTGTATCTTGGCATGTTGCTCACTTTTGTATCATGATTTTGTAGAATATGTATATTATGCCACAGTGAATGTTTGTTATTTGTTGTCTTCAACAGATAAATAAATAAGGTGTTTTCTACAAAAAAGGCATTTTTCTTTTTTCCCCTCCATGTTTTTTTTTTTTCTTCCACTAAATTGATGGATGTGGATGGGGCACTGTTTTGTTTATTTCTTCTAATGGCTTAACGGTTGTCTGATTTGATACATTTACACTCAAAGGTAGGTGACATTTTCCAAGCACATCTAATGAATACATGAATAAGTTTCTTACAAGTCTCTACAAAGGATTTAAGAAAATGCTGTAAAAACAGTGATCAGGCAAGAGTTTAGAGTTTCACAAAAATAGAAACTTCATGAATTGGGGGTATCTGCTTATTGGGCTCCAGTTTTGTTGTCACTGTTCCAAGTGCCTAATTGTGTAAGCTGTTGCTTCTGTTGTTGGGGACCGGAGGGGTCTATCATTTGCAAGATTAATTCCTAAAACATCTACGTTTACATTTACAGCATTTGGCAGATGCTCTTTTCCAAAATTACTAAAGTGCTTTGTCATTTACTCATAGAATGTATCCTGGACAGTACAGTAGATTAGAGTTCAAGATACAATTGAACTGTTGAAACACAGGAATCAGTGCTGATGCCTAGAAGTGCAAAACACATATACACACTCTCATACAATGATAAGAGCAATAACAAACAATACCCTATAATAAGTACTAGAGTTTCAGTTACCCAACATAAGTGGAAGATCAATGGTCATTTAAATATTACGCAAATATATAGGTCTTCAGTCTGTGTTTGAAGACTGCAAGGGACTCAGCTGTCCAGGACACAGAAGAGTCTCCATGCTTGTTTTCAAGAGACAGCATGGTGTTTCAAGTCAAGCTGTAATTGAGGTTTGAAGTACTCGTTAAATCACATACATAGATACTAGGAAAGCTTGAAATATTTTATCAGGGCAGATGCAATGTGGGACATTACCATGTCATGCAGTAAATGCTGATGAGACGTCAACCTTATTGTATCCTGAATGGTATCACTACAGCCCCGGTTCAGTCTGGACTTATTATTATTTATTATTATAATTTATTATAAATGGCAGGCTTTACACTATGATTACAATCTAAAGTGTTATGTAACAGATAATAGAGTAAAACCGAGAGCAGGTGAACTCTCTGAAGTGTAGAATATAGCAGAAGTGTTAAAAGCTTAGGCTATGTAATCACTGAGCTTAGATTTCAGAAGATATGCATCATTTTTGTGTATATTTCCTGAAGTATAAAACAATAATAACTTGTTGGGTCAAAGTAGGCATAGAAGGGCACTTATATGCCATAATACAGTCTGTTACATTAAATGATGTGTTCTGATGACATTTAGGTAGGACTTCAAATTTACTAGAGTTTCCCATGGGGTTGATTACACTGAACATTATTTCTGAATGAACATGTTGTACTATATAAAATATCAGGTGTCTTTTTAAAGCTCACCCTCACAGACTAAGTAGTCCTGACAGTGAGCCATATGTCAGAGTGTTCCAGGCCTTCAGATACATTTCAGACTTTGCAAGCTGTAATCACTCACCTCAAGCAGTTGATGACAGGTTGTGGGTTTTCTCATATTAAACCCATACAAGCCAATTAAATATCTCAGGAACTTTTCTGTCAACATCTTTTAATATTTATTAACCATATATAATGTTTAGGTCTTAACATATATATATATATATATATATATATATATATAAGGAAGTTGAGTAGGGTTTCTCTGTGTAAGACAGGAGGCAGGCAGCAGCAGTGATACCGCATGTAAGATGATGAGGGAGGGAAGTTCTTCTCAGCATGGGGAGGGAGTGCTGTAAGGGTCAACAAGAGTCTAGTGACATCTGCATGCTCCCAGAACACAATGTTCATTTAACATTATACCAACCCTTCCACTCTGTATCCACATGTCAGTGGTCTGTATCTGAAATCATACCAAAGAGAGCTACCACCAAGCAGAGTTTAGCTCCAGCCCTAAACTTTCAAGAGACAGCATGGTGTTTCAAGCCAAGCTGTAATCGAGGTTTGAAGTACTCGTTAAATCTGATGTGGACAGCTACTTGAAGCCAATGAATGGAGTGCAGCAGTGGTGTGAACTTTGGAAGACTGAATACCAGTCATGCTGCTGCATTCTGGATAAGTTGTAGAGGTCTGATAACTCTTAGAGGAAGACTAGCAAGTAGTTAGTTGCAATAGCCTAGCTTTGAGATCACGAGAGACTGCACAAGCACCTGGGCAACTTCCTGTGAGAGAAAGGGCCGAATCCTTGGTATGTTACAAAAGAGAAATCTGCAAGACTGGGTCAGGTATGAAACATGAGTTTGAATGACAACTGGTTATCCAAAGTTATACCCAGGCTCATGATAAGGGCTGGGAGTAATACATCTTTATATACAATCTGGGAGGTTCCCTGAGGAGGAAGTTATTGTTCTATTCCTCTAGTATGTAGTAGGGTGTTCTTCCTAAGGACCAACTAGTGCTCCTGTACAAGGGTATTGATGTTCTTGAATACACAGGCTTCAACTGAGGGCCCTCATTTAATGCTGAGAAAAGATGCCTAATCTGCTCACATTTTCCTCCTGTTTTCATGGTTCAACTATCAGGTGGAACAGATGTGGACTCTAGAGAGCATGGATCCCTAACCTGTTCTCCTTCTCTTATCTCGTGGCAAGCTGGAGCCCTCTGTCATCACTGCTCAGTCTTGCTCTGCTTGAAGAGGATGTAAAAGCAAAGCTTTTAGGCAATAGCTTACAACTCATTATTTTGAATAACAAATAATATCCTATACTTCATATCCATCTATAAAGGAGTTACTCCCTGTATTTTCTATGATATATGAAGCTGACCAAAAGAAGAAAGATAAGACCAGGATGTCATCCCTACTTTTAAAACAAACATGTTAAATAAGTTTAAGTGTTCCTAGTGTCTCTATGTCATGCAGCATTTCACTCATCTTAGAAAACCACACACTATATGTATTCTCATGAAGTCTTTATGTTTATGTTAACTGCATTATGTTCTTATGAATGTAGGCATGTATACTGTAGGAACATGCACTTGATTTAAACATCCAAACATGAAAGAAAAATGTAAGTGGAATTTTGTAGCAGTGTACTGCAAGAAAAATTGGACATATCATCTTTCATATTCCCTAAGCCACCGTTCCAGACAGAGATTGTATTATCTTTTCTGAGCTTATGTAATCATCTAAAAATGGATGTGGAGCTCCAGGACACTTTCTTAATGATAACCCTAGCTGGGAGCATGAGGGGTAGTAAGGGGAGAGCATGATTCCGTTCAAGGTTTGACCATTCAAGCCCTTTAACACCTGTCCATTGCTGTGCTATTAAAAGGGACAAAATTGATGCACTTGATACTCCTTGTCTACCTTTCAGATGAGTCAGTGTGCCATGAGAGTCACACCTCCTCAGAGCCACACTACCTTCGACTCATACCTCCTCAGAGCCATGCCTCATCAGAGCCATGCCTCATCAGAGTCACACCCCAACCAAAAGCAAATCAGCCTCTGCATGACGTCTTTGGCTGGACTTTTGTGGACTGTGGGAGTTTCATAATTTTAAATTTCATACTAATGGTGCATAACAATATTTCTTATGGCCCCAAAAATGTGTTGCTTCCTACATTTTTATAGCTAGTGTCATTTGTGTATTTATTCTCATGCAACTTTAAGGGATCTGACTGATAAGATAAGGAACAGGCAGAATGGTATAATAGCTTGTCTTGTGTGCCTTACCCTGAAATACACCACACACAATCCATCATTTATTTATTTAATTTTAGCAGGGCTTGGCTGAGGTTTTGGAGGTCCAATTGAGAACACTCCCTTCCTTCTGTTTATTCAAGACGAGCTACTGTTCCCGTGATAAACAAAAACTGGTTTGGACTAGCCTGGGAGCAAGGCAGCCCGAGAGGAAATCCAGTAGCCGTGTGGGCAGAGCTTCTTGACATAGATACTAGGAAAGCTTGAAATATTTTATCAGGGCAGATTCAACGTGGGACGTTACCATGTCATGCAGTAAATGCTGATGAGACGTCACCCTTGTTGTATCCTGACTGGTATCACTACAGCCCCGGTTCAGTCTGGACTTATTATTATTTATTATTATAATTTATTATAAATGGCAGGCTTTACACTATGATTACAATCTAAAGTGTTATGTAACAGATAATAGAGTAAAACCGAGAGCAGGTGAACTCTCTGAAGTGTAGAATATAGCAGAAGTGTTAAAAGCTTAGGCTATGTAATCACTGAGCTTAGATTTCAGAAGATATGCATCATTTTTGTGTATATTTCCTGAAGTATAAAACAATAATAACTTGTTGGGTCAAAGTAGGCATAGAAGGGCACTTATATGCCATAATACAGTCTGTTACATTAAATGATGTGTTCTGATGACATTTAGGTAGGACTTCAAATTTACTAGAGTTTCCCATGGGGTTGATTACACTGAACATTATTTCTGAATGAACATGTTGTACTATATAAAATATCAGGTGTCTTTTTAAAGCTCACCCTCACAGACTAAGTAGTCCTGACAGTGAGCCATATGTCAGAGTGTTCCAGGCCTTCAGATACATTTCAGACTTAGCTGTAATCACTCACCTCAAGCAGTTGATGACAGGTTGTGGGTTTTCTCATATTAAACCCATACAAGCCAATTAAATATCTCAGGAACTTTTCTGTCAACATCTTTTAATATTTATTAACCATATATAATGTTTAGGTCTTAACATATATATATATATAAAGGAAGTTGAGTAGGGTTTCTCTGTGTAAGACAGGAGGCAGGCAGCAGCAGTGATACCGCATGTAAGATGATGAGGGAGGGAAGTTCTTCTCAGCATGGGGAGGGAGTGCTGTAAGAGTCAACAAGAGTCTAGTGACATCTGCATGCTCCCAGAACACAATGTTCATTTAACATTATACCAACCCTTCCACTCTGTATCCACATGTCAGTGGTCTGTATCTGAAATCATACCAAAGAGAGCTACCACCAAGCAGAGTTTAGCTCCAGCCCTAAACTTTCAAGAGACAGCATGGTGTTTCAAGCCAAGCTGTAATCGAGGTTTGAAGTACTCGTTAAATCTGATGTGGACAGCTACTTGAAGCCAATGAATGGAGTGCAGCAGTGGTGTGAACTTTGGAAGACTGAATACCAGTCATGCTGCTGTATTCTGGATAAGTTGTAGAGGTCTGATAACTCTTAGAGGAAGACCAGCAAGTAGTTAGTTGCAATAGCCTAGCTTTGAGATCACAAGAGACTGCACAAGCACCCGGGCAACTTCCTGTGAGAGAAAGGGCCGAATCCTTGGTATGTTACAAAAGAGAAATCTGCAAGACTGGGTCAGGTATGAAACATGAGTTTGAATGACAACTGGTTATCCAAAGTTATGCCCAGGCTCATGATAAGGGCTGGGAGTAATACATCCTTATATACAATCTGGGAGGTTCCCTGAGGAGGAAGTTATTGTTCTATTCCTCTAGTATGTAGTAGGGTGTTCTTCCTAAGGACCAACTAGTGCTCCTGTACAAGGGTATTGATACACAGGCTTCAACTGAGGGCCCTCATTTAATGGTAAGAAAAGATGCCTAATCTGCTCACATTTTCCTCCTGTTTCCATGGTTCAACTGTCAGGTGGAACAGATGTGGACTCCAGAGAACATGGATCCCTAACCTGTTCTCCTTCTCTTATCTCGGGGCAAGCTGGAGCCCTCTGTCATCACTGCTCAGTCTTGCTCTGCTTGAAGAGGATGTAAAGCAAAGCTTTTAGGCAATAGCTTACAATTCATTATTTTGAATAACAAATAATATCCTAAACTTCATATCCATCTATAAAGGAGTTACTCAACAAGAGTCTAATGACATCTGCATGCTCCCAGAACACAACGTTCATTTAGCGTTATACCAACCCTTCCACTGTGTATGCACATGTCAGTGGTCTGTATCTGAAATCATACCAAAGAGAGCTACCACCAAGCAGAGTTTAACTCCAGTCCTAAACTAACATTCCTGATCCAGATAATCAAGACCTTCAGTAGCATCTTAACGTAGGAGTAAGGTGTGCTAGATATTAGGGTTGGATCTTCATGCTTCATTAGATCTTCAGCTTTGGATCATCAGGGCCAGACACGTGCAGCTGTAGCACTGCTTAGTCCGTGGCTATCAGATCACTGTGTTTCTGTGAAAGGGTGAATGAACTCCCATTCACAGAACCACATCCCTGCATAACCCCCCCCCCCCCCCCCCCCATATCATCTATAGGTATCATCTTTACAATCACCAAATGAAAAGGTCAGCATTTAGACTGAATCAGACATATTAGATTAGTGTTGGAACTAAACTCTGCAGAGCAGTAGATCTCCAGGACAGGACTTCAGAACTCCTGATGTGGTCAATATGTTGACTGCCTATATATAATTTCATAATAATACATAATAATACTTAAACAGTAAAACTGTTTCAAACATTATTTTAAAAATGGCAACTTGGTTTGCAGGCCATATCACTGATGCAACATTAATTTATTTGCACAAATTGATAATGAGTTGCCAAACTATTCATTTTTATCATGTACAGTAATACAGAATAATATGTAAATGTAAATACTACAGTGTGTGTGTGTGTGTGTACAAAGACACATCATTTGACCCTTTGATTTTATTGTTAACGTCGTATTTAGTAGTGGTAGTTGTAGCTTCAGGTGTTTTTGCTGATGCTACGTCAACACGCTCCTTGCTGCTAGGATGGTGCTAACATTAGCATTCTCCTCCCGGCCCATATTTAGTACTGGTTCTGGTTGAAGCTCTGTTGTGTCTTTGACTCTTTGTGCCCCTTTGAAGCCAGACCAAGACCGTTATTTAGCATTAACATGACTTGTTTTGTACTAGACTTGTAGAGAGAACAGGAAGAGGTAGTATGTAGTGCCTCATGCAGTGCCAGAGTGGGGTGGGGAGGGGGGGGGGTGGAGAGTATGTGAAGTTTGTGAGAAGAAAAAGTCAGGGCATGCCAAAGAATAAAATGTAGAAGCCCCTGTACGAGTACTGGTGAGTACTGGCCCACTTCGAGCACAATTTTATACTCTCGCCTGAATAGACTTTAAGCACTGCTGTCACATGTGCTACTTATTCTGTGGCTCATTTCTGGATTTTTCTGTCTGGGTTTATGAATTTGCAGTTGGTTGCCTATATTTCTATTTGTGAGTTGTCCCTGCACTTTATTGTGGATTTTGTGAATTGTGATTGTGTATTTCTCTGCCTTGTTATTAAAGTCTGCTCTTATGTCCACCTACACGAGTTGAACACTTCGATCTGTGATATTTTTCAACAGTGATACTGCAGTCAGTATCAATTTTGTGAAGTCACAGACATGCTGTGACTGTACAAGCGATCTGCTGAGAGAGACCCTCTTCATGATCCCCATCGTAGCAAAGTAGCATGTAAAGAGTAGTGCTATCACCCCTGCATGACCTCAGTTTATCATCCCTGCATATCCTCAGCCTGTCATGTGCTCTACACGTGACATCTCCATCATTGTCATCATTTAGCCCTTTATCAAAAACAAACAAACACCAAAAAACACCAAAACCCTCCCATCAAAACAAGGCAAAAAGGTATTCATTACTATTCGCTCACCTATTATTCACTACTTCACTAACAACTAAATATCACAAACAGGGTAAAAGATCACAGGCCACATACACACCCACATTCATATACATATATAAATTAATATGTGGTTACACTAGTAGATAAAATATTAGTCTTTCATTCCTAAAAAACAATAGGTTAAGGGTGTGGTTAACAGAAGTGAGATTTACTTCTGTACTCATTCTGAATACATTAGTAACCAATGAAAAGTAGAATAAAAGTATTCTTAAGACTCTTCCTTCTTGTACATGACAGGTTGAATCTGTCACAGGAGTCCCAGAATTCAGGAGCATATATGGTCTTGGATAAAGTGCAGGGAGCAGGGGGCCCATCCGGTCTGAGCCTAAATCATGTAAGTAGAAATGTGTAGTCACATAAAAACAGTCACATAAAAAGACTGGCATAATAACTTAATAAAAGCCCCAAATCCTCTACCAGAAGGATCAATGCCAAACTATTTACACCTTATCATCAGAAGTGTCTACCATTGGTATCAGCATGCGGTCAGGTGTGCCCTGTGCAAGCATCCAGGTGCACTTCCAGCTCTCACCCTCAGAGGTCATCATCCCTGGAATACTGACTGGTTTCCTCAACACCTGTTTGCAAGCTATATTTATGAAGTCTTGCCAACTCAGGTATGCATTTGTGAGACATTGTAGTCTCACAAATGTGGTAGTCTCTCAAGAGGCTTTTTTTTTGCACTCTGCTTGACATTGCTTTTTGGTTTATGCTCTGTGTGTTTTTGGTCCTGTTGGTTTTCCTCTTTTGATGTCTTGCCTGTGCCTTTGACTTTGACTTGGATTGCTTGTGGGAATGAATCTGCAAATGGATGTCTCAGTGCCAGCTTTACCCATGTCTGCTGCAATGACGGGAAATCCAGAACTGTCACTCGACTGTGAGTAAAGAGAAAGATGGAGCAAGCTTCACTGTTGAGGTCTGCATAGGTGCACCAGTTTGAGCCCCTTAGTTCCAACAAAGGGAAGTCAGCAGTTTGCTTTCAGCGCTGGATTGCAAAAAGTGCCACCCAAGTAAGAAATGTCTCCAAGAACATAACAAAGATGTCACAGCAATACCAACCTGCACTAATGAAATCACCAAATCCTGTCTTGAACCTTTGTGCTAAACAAGCCATTTGTCATAGTCAAGTGGCCAGTGTGTCACCCTGGACTGGGTGACCTGAGTGATGGTTTTTATTGTTAAGTGTGTGATTTCAATAAATTGTCTTCAGTTACTGCATCGAAAAATTTTAAATCAGCCTTTTAGCAAGGTGAAATGAACAGTTACAAAAAACAAAAATTACATCAAACATTACTACCTAATCTTTTCAACAAACATGATCATCATTATATCATAGACCTTTTAAAAATAAAATAAATAAATTTAGTATTACAGTTTAGAGGGATTTAAAGTACCAAATGCAGAACCTGGTTCTCTACTTCTTTGCAGTAACGCAACATTTATTCTCATTGCTTATATTATGTATTTTTTTTTATCAATGACTAGCAGTTTTCTTGAACAGGGATAATTATAGTCTCTAATTACTTAATTTGGATGAAAACTGATAAATATCTACCCAGAAGTAAAAAGTGTAGATGAAGTGTATCAGTGGCCTTCTAAGTCTGCTGTTTTGTTTGTGTACCTACTATTTCCTCTTTTCTGGGAGTTCTCCTGAAACCCAGACAACTGCTGCAAGAGTTCCTTTTACATTTGTGTGGTAGATGCCTGTAAATGCCTACTGAGTTTCACACAGCAATGGTCTAAGAAGGTTGAAACGGAATTTTACAACTCATTCTGTAATATATAGGTGACATTACACTATGCACTATTTTGTGCAGAGTGTTTTGTGCAAATTGTCAAAGTAGGCACTAGTGTTTCAATATGTCAAACTCAGGGTAGTTTCTAACACTCAGCCTGCATTTTTCTGTAATGAGACTTTTTTGTATTCAACACTGCATAGGTCTCCTAAACGCACCCTTACAAGTGAGCTTTAACACTCACTTTAAAGTGAGCCCTGCAAAATTTCAATCTTCTACACTGCACGAACAAGAACACTTGATTGATGTCAAACATGACGAGCAGTTCTAGATCTACTACATTAAGCGTGCAAAAAACATTCTGTTCACATCTGAGGATGTCAGACAGTGGTTTTACAGAGGTATTGGTGTGTTGCAGGGAGGAGCTGCCTTCATCTGTTGCCTGATGATGATGATTTCAGTTCTACTGCCACTGATAGTTGGGTAGTTCAACAGAGAAATTGTAAGGCATGCTGAACAGTCTGTACATTTATCCAGTGTCAAATCTTACCTGCTGTGACTTTCTCATAAGATTTCCTACATAATTGCTTACCATAATTGCAAAGAGAATAGCATGACACAAGATATGTACTCAACAATGAATTACAAGACTGCTCCAGTATGCAGCTTGTTAAACCCAAGGTATATTTTGTGCAATATGTTTAAGACAGGAATGCTGTTGCTATTTGAAAGTGAATTTTTGCTTGATTGTTATTAGCAAACCCATTACATGTTTTTTCCCCATGTGCATGAGCCATGTGCTATTTTTTCAAAGTGCAAAATGGGGAATGCATTTAATTGGCAAATTAAATCGTCATTATTAGGAGACATTGCATTTTGAAATGAAGTAGGCTATTACTTTAAAAGGTTATTGGGGTATTTGCAGTTTAATTTGCAACATGGAGGGTAAACTCTGTGCTGGACAGAGAGCAAAGCGGATCCTATCATGCATCTTATCATTGTAGGTATCATGGCAACTTAATCACTTGTTTCAGGTCATACAGCATTTGCCTTCGTTTTTCTGCATAAATAAAATGTCCTTACTGAGCTTGATGATGAAAACTTCCACTAATCTGCTTAAAGATGGAGCAGTGAGCTGATCACTTGAGGAGAATGTTTGCAGGTAATGAATCTGGTTAATCACAGGAACCAGGAACTGATGAGAAAGCTGACAATGAAGAAAGTAGCAGAATAAACCTCCAAGTTAATAAAAGGTTTGGACTGTTGTGACACTTGGAAATGCAAATGCCTAGAAAGTCTCAATACTATTTTGACAGCAACATTTCTTATTCTCGTTTTAAATTTTTTTTCTATTTTCCTATTTTTCAAATTCAAACTTTCTATTCCTTATATCCTTTTCATATAATAATGGATTTGCAGACACAGAGTTACTTGTTCATTAGATAAATCTGGCAGACTAGCCTTAGTAGCTCCAGCTGGTGTTCAGCTTTGAAAAGGGCAAAATGTATGGCTTTGAATGTATTGTCATAATAGCAGATACTAGGTGTAAAGATTATAGTATCTCCCAAATCAGTTCTTCTCACACAACAATATCAAGGCTTTCCTGGGAATGTTTTTTTCCTAGGAAAAAACAAAAAGAAACAAACAAATAAAATAAAAAACATTACAAAAAAACCTACCAATAGCCAGCGATCCTGTTGCTGAAAACTGCATGTGAATCAGAGGGGTCGAAGGACACTGGCAGGAACTATGAATGCAAACAGATAGGCCACAACCAAACCAGTTATATCTGAATTCAAAAGTGCGCAGAATATCAATATCGAAACACAGTTATCAGACTTTGTCTTGAATCTGTATCAACAGCTGGGAAAATATGTGATGAATTCTGGTTTTAATCATGCTAATGAAAGGATCAGAATTCACAGCAAAAAACATAAGCTTCTGGAGCCATCATATTTGGTGGTACAGGCTGGTGGTGGCAGTGTAATGGTGCGATGAATTGCCCTGAAGAACATCTGAACAGTCCAGTATATCTAGACATTATCACTGTCTGAGTTCTTCTCTTTAGTTATAGTTTATCAACACTTTGTTGGACATTTCTAGTATGAAAATGCACTATGACATAAGGTAGATATCATCATCACTGAATGGTTCTGGGAAAAACAATGTCAAGATTATATTGCTCAACACTACTGAGTATTTTTGGAATTATTTGGAACTGATTATTTACAGCAGCTGACAGTAATTTTCACCTGGTGTAGAATTCCTGCACAACTAACCCAGAATAATGGCAAATCCATGCCCAGGAAGATTCATGCTGTTCTGAAGACCAAATGAAGTGAGACACAAAACTAGCTGGATGGGTGTGTAGAATAAACTATCAACTGACAACAGTGTATGTGATCATCTTAAGCTTATGACAGCAAGTCACTGCTCAGTATCACTCAGCTATAATCCTTTCTTAATATGAATCATGAAATGAATGGGGACAAAAAGATCTAATACTGAGAAAATATCGGCTGGAGTGGCTTTAATTGTTCTTGTGCTGCCAATTTAGTATGTTGAGGAAATTATCAATGAATTAGGACCTTATAATGTAAAACAAAAATGGAAGTAGTCACAATTTAATAGGAAAACATTTTTGCTTTGTATTGTGGGACGAGCCAGGAAATGGTCTTTAACCCTTTTTTATTGTTCTGAAACCCTTGAACCCTTGGTAATGACAATCAAAATCCATTTTATAAAAGGCATCGAACATCAGTTTGGCCTCTGTGTAGATGACACTTGTTCATGTTTAACAGCCCTGCAAAGCTCTGGAGGTGGAACAGGGCTTTGTGAAGGAGACTCAATAAACATATAGGGAAAAGAAAATATACTGAAGAGATACTGTTTTGCATAACCAATACTGAACAAACCACCACTTTAAACCAATATCAAAGCACATTAATATTAATTCTGTATATCACATTTGTCATTTTCCATATTCAAATCTTTTGAACATCATCAGCCCACATTATTGATTTATTTGTCCAGCAATAATAATTGTTTTCAAACCCTTATCTAATCCTTTAAAATAAGTCTCTCTCTGCCCTGACATTCTATCCCACTTACCTAGATTGACCTGCTCCCTCAACCTGCTCCCCTTATCACCTGCTCCCCTTATCACTCCATTTTGAATGGAGTGGTGTAAGTAAGTAATTCAGAAATATAGAGAGGATAACGCCAATGTTGGAAGTACAGAAGGTCTAGAAATCTAAACTAGGCTTAACATTACAATGGCCTTCAAATTATCCATTAATTATAATCCATTATTATAGAAAAAACTACTGGAAATGCTGGAATTAGCATACATCTTAATCACATGACACATGTCTTTATCATTCACACTATTCAGGAACTAAATCCTCAGGGGACAGTGGAGTTCCTCCAGCTGAACCAGTTCTTTTGGTGTTTACATAACCAATCAGCTTTCTCCCAGCAAGAAAACACAAGCTAGAACACATGTGATCTTTGACACTAGAAAAGCATGTCCTCTGGAGAAGGCCTAGCACTACAGCCTCTAGTGTACTTTACTACTGTTGCTCTCGCTGTGCTTAGGTGTCTGGCCCTGTATTTCAGTACAGCTTCTTATTCAGTGTGTTCATTTTAAAAATCTACCTAAAAATAATTGCATGCAATAATCCATAATGCATTGAATTCTCTTCCCATCTGAAATCTGAAGACAGCATATGACAGAAAATTCCCTCCTCTCTCTCTGCAAAGTGTAAGAAGCTGTCAGAAGAAGGTACCCATTATTTCAATTTGCAGTTGCATACTGTGTTGTTACAGCTAACTTCTTTACGTCATATTATTATGCCATAGAAAGTCTTGGGTTCAAATTTATAATATATTTATTTTATTTACAGCATAAGGCTTCAAATTTAGTATATTTTTCAGGATGATTGAAATCATATAGACATTTAATTCTTGATAAGTCTCTCCCTTTGAGAGGTCTAGTAAGATACATTCATTACATTTGGCAGACAACATTACCCAGAATGACTTATATATTTAGCAGTAAGACAGCAGGTGTGCTCCCTGGGAATCAAACCCATAACCTTGGTGTTGTTAGTGCCTTTTGTGAACTGCACTACCTGGTGAGCTATTGTTCTTCACATCCATAAACTTGAGTTTCTTATACTGATAGCAATACTCACATCTAATGGTAAAAGCTAATTATTGAACCTGTTATAACAAAATGAATGTTCTCTGGTTGGGTGATTTGTTCTGGGTGCTAATCCTTTCAGTACATACAATAAGTTAGATATGTATTTTAGCAAAAGATCATTTGGAAAGAGTCAGTATCCCAAAGGCTTTGTGTATATGTAGCTCTTTTTTAAAAGCCATGGGAGAATCAATACCATTTTTGTTTTTGCCTGTTACAAGAGGCTGGCTGTTGTATAAAATCATGATAATATTTGCAGATTTAATTAGACAATATGGCTGATGGCCAGACCGCTACTCTTGGCCTTTTTTGACAGTTCTACCTGAGAAATAACATTGCATATTCTTATAACATGAACCACATTTTATTTAACCGTATTAATGTAACTGTAAATGTACCAGCATTCACCAAGGCTTCCGTAGGCAGGAGTGAAAGGCGCCTTTATGAAAATCAACTAGACCCCCTTCCACCTAGACCACAAATGTGAGAGAACACTCCAAACTTCCCATCCCAGATCTTACTCCAACACTAGTAACCCTGTAAGTTAACTTGATAGTAATGCAGATTTATATACACATGTGAATGGTATAGTCTTTATATTCTACATTCTATACATTACATTCTATATGGTATGTTTTTGTATTATTTTAAAGCAATAAGAGGTTGATACACTTGGGACAGATGGTCAGTTAAGGTGAGTGGTATGGTTTATATGGCACTGCGGGAAGGAATAATACAAATCAGCAATATAACTATATATTGGTAATATATATGTAGATTACTTTTTTTCATACACATCACACCATCTGACAGGGCACTCACACACCTTGTCAGTTGTCCCCTTCCTGTGATCATCAGTGTCGACAACCCCTTAGAATCTGTGAGCACTGTTCACCAAATAGCATTATGGTCCAAAAGGATATGCCTGGGGTGAGACTAGAACTAAGGCTAACATTAGTATACAGGTAACACAAAGAAATGTGTTTAATTCAAGAAGAAATGAGGAAAACAGATCATGTATTTTTTGAATAGTGACCACTTTAATTTACTAACAAGTAGGTGAATATGGGTAATAGAATTCTAAATGTAGGTCTTCATTGTCGATTAGAGGATTTTCCTCTGTTGTTCCAGCATCCAATCAAAGCAATGTGTTAATTTCTGAACAGATTGCCTCAGTGACTAATCCTCAAAGCAAAAGCAATCGTAAAGTAATACACAGGACTATCACATTCACTCAAGACCCTTCTGGCTGTCTTACCCGAAATTAACCAGGCAGGCATCAGCAAATCCCTCCACCCATAAGCAACAGAGTTCTAGCTGGTGTGAACAAGACAGTTCTGTCCTCAGCACCACTTTTGTTCTTTATGAGCCTGCCTGAGCTGGAGCATTTATCACACATTTAACCTCAAACAGCAAAAGTCAAAACTCCTAAATTTTGCTCTAATTATATGCCTTTAGAGACTTTAAAAATAAAATTGAAGCAATATATTGTACACTATCAAGTTCAAGTTCAAGTTCAAGTTCGGTTTATTTGTCACATACATAGTCATACACAGTACAACACGCAGTGAAATGGTGGAGAGTGCTCTGTCCAAACTGAGGAAGAGAACCAGGGGTGCATAGAGAAAAAAATATATATACAGATAAATATATATATTCTATGTATGTACAAAAATATATTAACAATGTATGTACAATATATGTATATTATGATTATATACACAATGTACAATGTATATGGTTGAGTATATATGTACACAATCTACAGAATGTACAGATCCATTGTATAGTACCATATCTACAGTTGTTGTAACAGGTTAATTGAGTACAAATCTAAATCTATATATACAGATGTACAGATATACAGTCATGTTACGTGGAGTGGTGGTGGTCCCCACAGTTTATCAGTTTCCCTGATTCAGGGCTCGAATGGCCTGTGGGAAGAAGCTCCTCTTCAGCCTCTCTGTCTTGGCCTTCAGGGAGCGGAAGCGCCTCCCTGACCTCAACAGAGAGAAGAGTCTATTGTTGGGATGGGTGGGGTCCTTCACAATTTTCCTGGCCTTGGTTTGGCACCGCTTGTAGTAGGTGGTCTGCAGGTCAGGAAGTTCCGAGTGATGCGCTCTGCTGAACGCACTACCCTTTGGAGTGCTTGTCTGTCCTGCTTGGTGCTATTTCCAAACCAGACTGTGATGTTCCCCGTGAGGATGCTCTCGATAGTGCAGGTGTAGAAGTTCCGCAGTACCTTGGAGGGCAGTCTGAAGTCCCTTAGGCGTCTGAGGTGGTAAAGACGCTGACGAGCCTTCTTTGCCAGGGAGCTGGTATGGCGGGACCAGGACAGGTCCTGCGAGATGTGAACACCAAGGTACCTGAAACTATCTACTCTCTCCACCTTGGTTCCACTGATCCTCACAGGTTGGTAGTGCCGCTCCTGCTTCTTGCTGCAATCCACGATCAGCTCCTTTGTCTTACTGACGTTTAGGAGGAGATTATTTTCCTGGCACCAGTTTTCCAGGTGTTTAATCTCCTCCAGGTAGGCCCTCTCGTCGTTGTCCGAGATCAGACCCACGACAACGGTGTCATCAGCAAACTTGACAATGATGTTAGAGCTGGAAGTGGCTGTGCAGTCGTAGGTGTACAGTGAGTAGAGCAGGGGGCTTAGGACACAACCCTGAGGAGCTCCAGTGCTGAGGGTGAGGGTGGATGAGGCGCAGTTGCCCACCCGTACTGATTGTGGTCTGTCTGTTAGGAAGTTGGAGATCCAGTCGCACAGGGATGTATGCAGTCCTAGATCTCCCAACTTAGTAGTGAGTAGGGAGGGAATGATAGTGTTAAATGCTGAACTGTAGTCGACAAATAGCATTTTAACATAATTTCCCCTCCCTTCGTCCAGGTGAGTCAGTGTAGTGTGGAGCAGATGTGCAATCGCATCATCAGTGGAGCGGTTGTGGCGGTTTATCCCATATAAACCTCCAATCTCACTTGTCAAACATAAACACAAATGGTTGTGTTGGTCTGAAGTGTAGCTTCAGTTATGGAGCTTTCACACTGATACAGTCTATAGTGCATGCTAATGAAATTAATGCCCTAACATGTAATCAGCACAGTCTACTCTTGAGCATTGTCCTTATTATGATGGGTACAAACAAAGGCTGTTTATGCATCTCCTGCCAGGCTATGCCATTTAACCTCACACATTTTACACCTGATGTGTGACGTATTTATTTAATACTTGCTTATATAACAGTACATATTTGTGCTACCAGTACCTCTGCAGAGAAATTTGTAGCATGTATTATGTACTCTGTGGTTTTGAATGCAGCCCTGTGCTTAAAGATGGACTTTTGACCAGCATCTGAATATTTGAGAACATCAACTATCTGAAACTGTATTCAAGAACAGAACACTTTTGTTTCAATCATATAAATTAAGCTTGCAGTGTGCACAGTGTCATTGCAATGTGTAACGACGGGTTTGCAGGACATTTCGAAACTGCGTTTCACAGGTACAGACCACCCTCTACTGGTGATGTATTGGCAACGCATAGAAGAGGGTTCTTTCTGCGCGGTCTTCAGTAGTGAGAACGTTTTGGTCTCCAAACATGAACCTGTTTCTCAAAAGCAACACGGTGTTAAGATCATCTTAAATGAGAGAAATGTTCTAACCATTTAACGATGATCTTTGTGTTACGATGCTTTCAGGAAACACAACTGAGAAAAGATATATCCGCGCCTCTTTAGGTGTTCAGTGTACAAAAGTAGTGTCGGTAGACCGTTTACATCAGAAGCTGTAAAATGTCATAACTTCGTATTAACTTAGAATTAACTTCGTATTAACAGGGAAAGTACATTGCATATACCTCCAAATTTGATGAACAAGTAAAATCTAAAAATATAACTAGTTACTGTGTGAACTAACCCCACTTCTCTGTAGACGTTTAAAGACGTTATTGTTGTGCTAACGCGACCAATCACAAAGCAACCTGTTAATGACGTGAAAAAAGACCAATAACAAAGCGAATTGTTAATTACGTATAATGTTTGCAACCTATGAGGAAATTCAACCCAGGTCTGAGCAAACAGTGTTAAATGGTGAAGTGCGCCAGACTTAGGCAGCCACAAAAAAAAACTAGAAGATACCGGTGAAAATATAGCTGATAGACATTAGAAGCCTAGCTACAGCAGTGTACATTTTCATTTATTTTGATTCATGAAACTCCAAAAATGAGTCTGTCGTTAAGGTAACGGTAGCTAAAAAACTTCACAGTTACATCATAGCTGACTGGGTATCTGTACTATTAGCTTGTCAATAATTTAGCTGCTTTAGCCGAGTTAACTGGTTAGTTCAGCTAGCTTATATAACCGTTAGGCCTTGCTACCTAGCTAGCTAGTTGTTAAACTGGATATTAGTCTTTTAAGGACTTCCTAGATAACTCTAATTAAAACTAAGCTTGGGATGGTACCATTAGCTAGCTAGCGTTAGCGAACATAACGTCTTACCACTCAACTGTCTAGCTAAGGTCTAGGCACTGCTTTAGTTCAGCTTCTAGTTAGCCTAGCTGTATATTTTGATTAAATGCGACCCTTACCTGAAAGAATTTGCTAGAAACAGGAAAAAGCAGGTGGGATGTTATGATGATTTAGGTAATTAGCGTTAAAGTAGATAAATGTCTATGTTTTGTTGGCGCGCGTGCGTTAGCCGTGGGTAGTTGCTATGGAGACGCGACAAGCGAGCAGTTAAAAGTGATTTTCCCTGAAAGCTGTTGTCCTGTTGCTCCTAGAAACGAGCCTTCAGCTGATAAGAATAAAAGGAAGAAGAAGAGGGAGCTAACTGATGAACAAAAGGATGAGATAAAGGAAGCGTTTGAGCTGTTCGACACCGACAAGGATAAAGCAATAGATTATCATGAACTAAAGGTAATCTATTTCCCCATCTTCCCTTCAGTGTATTTCTTCTCTCTCTCCCTCTCACCTGTAACCTAGGTTAAGTATCCAGATATGTTTGTCTAGGTAGCAATGAGAGCTCTCGGTTTTGAGGTGAAGAAAGTAGATGTGTTGAAGATCTTAAAAGACTACGACAAAGACGGGACAGGGAAAATAACGTATGAAGATTTCAAAGAAGTTGGTAAGTTAACCTAAAATTTATCTTGGGCTTAAAACACTTTTTCACTGTTATTTTTGGATTACAGCTAATGTTTTGCTAGAACTCAACACTTTTGACGCTTTAGCATGTTGCATCTGTAGGAGACATTGTGTCTGCTTTTGTAAGTGTCTGACAGGATATTAGATCGGGACCCAAAAGAAGAAATTCTCAAGGCGTTTAAGCTGTTTGATGATGATGACTCTGGGAGGATCAGCCTAAGAAATCTGCGACGTGTAGCCAGAGAGCTGGGCGAAGATGTCAATGATGATGAGCTAAGGGCCATGATTGATGAGTTTGACACTGATGGAGATGGAGAGAGTAAGTGTATAATATTTGGTCAAGAACACCATTTTATTAATTCTGTTTGTACAAAGTGACTCAAGGATAGGTGGAATATTATATTAATGTAGGTTGCAAGTTTCTTCCCATGTCTAAATTGTTTCGAATAATGTAAAAAAAAATTGTTGCACAGTTCAGGTGTGTGTCAGTGTGTAATTTATTCTTAGGGTACTTTTAAAATCTTTATTAATTTACTTGCGGACTGAAAAAATAGTTAGATAGCAAATAATGATGCAAGAAAATATTACTCTAAGCAAAACATTTTTTAGTAGCAGAGTAAGGATGGTAGCTTTATTGTTGAATTCTATCTGTGTCTTTTGCAGTGGATAAATTCAGTTGCTCTAACGTAAGAATGTCTGTCTCTTTTCAGTTAATCAAGAAGAATTCATCTCAATTATGACTGGAGACTCATGAGAGCCACAGTCTTCTTGGGTCTCGTCACCAAATAAATCTGAGCTTATGGCCAGCACCGATAAGGGTCTAGTGGTCAGAAAAGAATGTAATGTGATGCCTAACCAATATATAAAGCCTGATATGACTGCTACAGTGCTGAATTATAGTAATAATTTCCCCATGATGAACTGAATAGAAATTGTGAGCTGTTTTCACTTTGTTCCGTTGTGTTCATATCACACATCATTAGCTTCATTAAAGTGTTTTGATATGCATTAGCAAAGACGCTCAAGTAGGAATACATTACAGATTTATTTTTTGTAGTGATGTGTTATAACCACTCTCTGCATTATTTCTGTTTAATTACCAGTAAGTAACTAGCATGGGTCACAGCTTGACTACACCTCCAATACAAGCAAATAGTTACATGTAAGATGTCACAACTAGCTTCAGGCTACAGCACTGCAGAATTTAGATTTTCTCCAATTCTAGTACAGAGAATTTCAACTCCAGTTTTGCCACTCCACTACAAAATTTTTGTTTACTTTGCAGTAATTTAATTATGTAAAGTAAACAATATATTTTGGTGGAATTGTGCTTTAAACAAGGATTTATGGTACTACAGTGTAACCCTCATAACTGGTGTTTGCATACATTGTGTAGGGAAAATGCACATACATAAGACTATATTTGTCCAGTTATAACTGTGTTGCTTTAATACACAGAATGCAGAAATAGATGGTATTTTGTGTATTGTAGAACATTTGGGATGTATTATTTACAGCAGTGTATCCCAGTCCTCTCTCCTGAGGACTGCCAACACTGGACATTTTAGATGTCACCCTTCTACCACTCCTGATTGAACAGGCCATGTCTGATAAGGGAAAATGAGCAGTTTTGTGGGTCACCAGGAGCAAGATTAGGCAACATTGATTTATAGTAATTTGTCTTCTCTTATTGAAGAAATGTTAGCAATATTTTATTAACCTGTAGTTTCTTGTGCTGTTTTTGTTACATTTAGTTGACATAGTGTGTCATGAAACAGTGCCTAGAGGTATTCAGTCGTTCTGTGACTAAAAGTGAAGTAGGTTATAACTGTTTTCCAATAAACAGTTTGTCGTATTGTTACAGTAGTTATTTTATATTTTGCCACTAGAGGGCAACTGTCCTTGAATGTCTCTGTACATGGATAGGTCTCATGTTTATTTCGTATTTATTAAATTTTTCGTTTTAAATCCAAAGACATTGATTAGTAAGATAAAATATTAGCTGTCACAGTAACAGTACCAAAAACCATACAGGTAGGTCTCAACAGCACAATTTCAAGAATAATTTTGTACGCTGACCAAATTAATTTACACATTTTGAAAAAGGTTAATAAATTTGCATGTTTATTAAGTAGATTTTTTTTTAATGAATGTACATTTTTGGATGTTTTCTAGCTGGGTTTGTTTTGTTTTTTGTTTCCTTTGCTCAGTGTTACTTTTGCTGAGCTATTTGTCTCATGAAGGCTTTCAAGGACCCTTGTTTAAAAAGGTAATATGAGAATTATTAATTTTCCCACTTCTTGCTCCAGAGAGCTTGCTAGATATTGAATTATTTTCTTTATAATCTCCTAAATATAAAATTTCTAAAGGTTAATGTGTTCTAAATATCTTAACAAAATGTTCTAATGGGGCTGAACTTTTGATAGTAAAGATCAGTTTCTTTTTTCATTATTCTTAAGTAGACTCATGAGTACGGGCTTAAACCAGCAACCTTCTGAGTATGAGTCAAGTACCTTAACCACTGCGCTATCACTGCCTGCAAATAAGCAAGGTAATCATGAATCCTGAAGAATGAAGTGTTAATAGAGGTTAAAGTTTTAAAGTTAAAATCATTTGACCCTAAAATGGAGGCAAATTGTCCTTAATATTCATTCTCCACAGAGGAGTAAGCAGAGTTTAAAGTTACTTTTTCTTAAATGTTTAAGGTTCAGATATTAAGCCTGTTGGTGAATGAGATCACTTTTAAAACTGACTGAAATTGTCTCAAGATGGTAGAGCAAACCTATTCTGACAAAATTACTGGTTAAATACAGAGATTGATTGAGGCTTCATTTACATCAGTGGCAGGACACTCTTAAGTGTCTTAAGATCTTTAAGATGGATTACTTAGTTTACTTTGGTAATTATACACAGCAATCACTCAATAAAGAAGTCAATAATGCTGCATGGGTTTCCTCCCTCTAATTTAGGGTTTGAGGGTCCCAGAGTAGCTGTAATTAGGCGTATGGTTTGCTTTGGTGTATCTTTAGTTGAAACCGCTCAATCTTAGCCTCCTGATGTGCTTCAGACATTGCCTTACACATAGTAATTTAAGTTGGATAAAACTGTTTGTTAAAAAGTCTGTTGTATCCATCCATTTTAAGATATATTTATCCAAGACATTTGTTCCAGCACATGCACAAAGAATAAAAGCCTATGTATTTTGGATGCTTAGATGCTTGGATGCCAGTTCTAGCATTCTTTAGTGTATCTGGAACCAGTTTTAAAAGTATTTGAATGTATCCACTTCCAGCAAAGGCTCAGACTGCTGCTCATGGAGGATGCCCTGAGGATGTTTTTGGTTAGAAAAGGGGCATCAGTTCACTTGTCACCATTCTGTGTTTCTGCTGTGGGCAGAGGAACCACACTCTTTACTCAGATAGATAAGCCAAACGAACCACACTCTCTTTACTAGGATAGGTAAGCCAAATGAATTGCTAATATAAATATTTCAAAGGGCATTAAGAGAGAATGAAACCAAGTGCGTTCACAGTGACTCATCAACAGAGGATCCAATAAAAATGCAGTCTTATGTTTGTCCTGTGTCAACTTAGAGTAAACAGGAAGGTGAGCTCTCTTCTTATAGGCCAGGAGGTGTGTGTGTGTATTTGGCGGGGTGGAGACTGTGGCATGGGTTTTGACTACAGTTGTCCCTGGGCTGGGAAGTGATTCCAGGATCTCTTATCTTGGTCATTTCCACAAACTCGAGGTTTTCTAGAGAAAGGGCCTTGGAGAGGTGACATCACTGAAATTTGTATGACTAAGTGAATTCTGAGTGAACTGCAAATAGGAGTGCAGAGATTCATATGTCTCAAGTGTGGTTTTACTAATTATATGTTAAAATCACCAAAACTCACATCTATTATACTTGGCAAATCTCAATGTAAAGTCATAGCAATTGTTTGTTATTCTACTTATGCTCCAGACTATACATATGTGGAAGTTAATAAAAAGAGCTGAATTACAATTAGTCTTAAATAATATAGGTGTGACTCAAAATCATCATCAGTGTATATACAGAGAATGTAAATATTTGACCATAAGACAATGACAGTTATAATTCACAATTAATGAATTGTTAATTAAAAGTTCAAAAGTCCCAAAACATCAAGCATAGAATTTGAAGTTCTCTGTACCCAACTTGAGTTGTCCATGGTTTTATAAATTCTCTGTTCTCAAAATTCAGTTTTAAAAGAAAAAAGAGAAGAAAACTGAAGGTGTTTGTCTCCGTATTGGATGAAATTGAAACTGCTTCTAGTTAGCCTCAAAGACATCCATGATTTCCAAGTTAAGAGTGATCAGAAATTCAATAATTAAAACAAAAAAAATCTAAATTGATTATCATTGGTTTACCTTAGTGGTTAATGTGAATTACAAAGCAACATATTTGCTTGCTTAAGAATCTGATTTAAATCAATTGTTACTAAGCAATACTAGTCAACTGACGTTTTTTTTTTTCAAGTAAAAACTTGGGTGCTGCTTTGAACATGCTAAGAGCAAGAGATACAATGTAAGAGAAGAATTTACACAAAAGCTCCTCTTCTGTAGCCAGAGCAAGTGTGGCTCACCCAATTCATGCTTGTTATGAAGTATTCAGCTGCACAAATGGCCCTGTTCACATTTCATTATAGATGTGGCTTCTGAGAGTTTGCTGAAGAAGTGAACCACAGTAATGAACCTGCTTTTCAATTAGCATTTTGAGCAGATCTGATCTTAATTCAGGACAGATGCAGAAAATGTACTTTTACACAGAGTATTTCTGTCTTCTAGCATTTCTAGAGGGTTTACATATCTAGGTTGCAGCCTTCTCTTTCAACCTGCCTTTGAAAGAAGTGACAATGTCTAGGGCTGTAGTTTAAGACATCTGTAACATAAACCACTTCTTTCAAAGTAGTTTGATCAATTCCAAATCTGTTTCAAATACACAAAAATGTCATTTTCTTGGTTTGAGCTCATTTGAATAATGCACTCAAATCTGACAGATGCATTATGAAGCTTATAGACAATACTTATGAATGCAGTCTAGTCCCTGACCTCAGTCAAAGTTTCCTGCTGTCACTTTCAGTGCTGAGGGCAGAATATCAAACAGTCTTTATGAGATTCTGGCCTTACCTATAATAAGTATTAGATGGTCTTTTTTTATTGTATCTAACTAGAGTAGTTCCAGCTTCAAACAGTAGACCTGCAGTACTTACAAGCATCTCCTTTATCCTCATTGTGGAATTTGATAGTATATCTTTCAGTGGACAAATGGACAAGTATCTCCATTAAGGATAAGTCTCTCTTAAATGCAAAATTAGCTCTGATTTCTTTAGGACAGTCAATTCAGAGACAAAATGTTCAGTCCAAAGAAGATTCAGTTGTAATTTATATAGGCATACATCTGATAATTGCATAGAAACCTCTTATTTTTGCAGAAATTTTATGTTGAAATACAGTCAGTCCTTGACCACATCCATAGTTACTCGATCTGGGCTCACCTACCTCAAAGACCAGTGGCTGCTCCAGTGCTTTAGAAGACCAGTCATTACTCCAGTGTTTTAGAAGAGCAGTCATTACTCCAGTGTGTTAGAAGAGCAGTCATTACTCCAGTGTTTTAGAAGAGCAGTCATTACTCCAGTGTTTTAGAAGACCAGTCATTACTCCAGTGTTTTAGAAGACCAGTCATTACTCCAGTGTTTTAGAAAACCGGTGGCTGCTGCAGTGCTTCAGAAGAAGAAGAAGAGAGTCACTGTTGCCAGTTGTAGTTATTTGTGAAATGTTAGTGAGAAGGCAGGTTTTTTACACATTCTTTCCACTCAGTATAAAAAATATAAGACCCTGCATGTTAAAGTACATATCAAAGGAGGCACCAGTGAAATTAAACAATATAGAATAAAACAATTCACCATTGGGAGAATGTGTTAAGTGTGCCAGTATTACTAGAATTTTACTACCATGGCCATCCGGCTGGAGGCAGAACCAGAACTAATGTAGTGTTCATATAGATTAGATTCAATTAATCTTTATTGTCATTGTGCAGAGTACAAGTACAGAGCCAATGAAATGCAGTATAGGTCACATTACTGGAAGACCCAGGGCACGCAGAAACAAAAGCCTTATAAATAAAGGCCTTTAAATGATCAATGCTTTGTTCTCTAGGACTTCTGGAAGTTTGTGAAGGAATTGTTTGTGAAGTATATTTTATATGATATTACACTTTTTCCATCTTAATACTTTTTCCATCTTGTTTTGAATGGGTTCATTTGGAAATCATATTGTGGAGTAGTGAATATATACCATAACATGCATTCCAACTGTAATCAAAATTTGGCTTTTTATGAGTATTTTGTCTCATTTCTGAATTGCACATGGGCAAATATGTTTGCTTGTCAGCTACTAATATTTTCGTCCAGTAAGATACAGCTAGTAACTATGACCAGTGACGTTTTGCTACTACAATGGCATGTCAGACAATTCTTCCTCTATACAATATACAGTATATTGATATAGTTCAAGATTTGACTAAACACCTACATAGTGGTTTAGGGAGAATACCCCCCAGTTGCACATGAGTGTTTCTCATGTCCATGCACAATGTTAATGCCACTTGTGCCAAACAGGATACACAAGTAAGCTGCATGCTCAGAGTGAATTTATTTGGGCAACTCCACAAGGGGTTTGGAGAACAGGCAGGAGAGTCAAAAACAGACAACATAGGTGCAGGCAAATCCATAATCAAAAAATCTCACTAGGTTCAAAAACAGAACAGGAAGGCTTAGAATTGAACATGAGAATTCTTGAGAATGCTTGAGAATTGTAGAACTTCCAAAAGCATGGTGAACATATGTACAGGTGCTAATGAGTCTGTCAGTGAGAGATGCCTGGGTGGAGCTAGAGATACGTAGATAAACCTGGAGTCTAATGCTGTGCTCTTTCAGGCAGAAAATCTGTGGAATCTGTTCAGAACTAGGCCACTGTTTTCCTTAAAGCATTGTAGTGTTAAGATCAACTTAAATGTGAAAAATGGTGTTCAGGGTGATACTTCCTCTTCTGATAAGGTTGATTTTTCTGTTATGAAGCTTTTTGCAAATTAGACCCTTTTCAGTATCTTTTTCTGGGAGTGGTTTCACAGTATATCACACATTCTGCCAATTTTCTAGCAACTTTGAAACTTTTTAAGATATTAACTCTCTACAAAGTTCTGAAGATGTTAAGGCAGGCTATTGTCATGCTGCTACTGGACTTTGAACTAAATGATTATTTAGTTTTGATTAATAAGTGGCTTGTTTTGTTTGTACCCTTCAGTGTCTCCAGGACTGAATCAATTTTGTGTTGTTTTGTAAGGCTTGGTAAACATTTTCAGTTGCATGGCATCACTAGTAGAGTCTGGCATTCAGGAGTTGCCAGCATAGGTCAGACATAATGTTACTGACCAGAAACTAGGAACTGTTATAGTGCGACAGGGCAAAAAACGCACCAGGGGTCATGTAGGGCCCGAGACATCCCAACGAGCCATTGGTCTAGCTCTATCTCCCACAGTGCTGCTGCAGACTCGGCTTACATTCCCACTTACTGCTTTGCTGCGGCCATTGCAAAAGGCTCCATCATATTAATCCACTAGCTAGAGAGAACCTTTGATGTCTTCGTCACTTGGCACCTTTTCTGTTTTCCTGGAGTGGTGGGCATCTTTGCTCAGCAGTGTGAGGTGCTGTTTGACACAGATTTACTGATCAAGAAATGTTTTTCAAATGAGAATTATGGAAGGAATGTATTAGATACATTTGCTTTCAATAGAAAGTACTATAAACTTTATTCTCTTTCCAATATGAAACTATATGAAAAATACAAATAAATTACATACATAAAGTCAGATTGGACAAAATAGGCTTGCTGTGTAATTTCAATTGATCAGTACCAAATGAACCCATAGAATTGGCTGCAGCGTTAGGTGTGGCCACACATATCGCCCAGGCAGGTATGTTTCTTTTACTTAATGATATGTGGGTGGTTGGTATACCGATCTAATTAAAGCTAGGTTGGTACTTGACGCGTCGTCACTGGTGCGAGAGTGCATGGCAAAACGTCGCAATTGCTGCGTTTCTGGTTCTGCGTGTTGGCCCATCCTGGTGGTGCATGCTTGTTCACCTCTCCAATGTTCTAATCTGGCATTAGCCACACGCGTGGCAGATCATAAAAATGGACGAATTTGGAGGGAGACTAGTTGGCATTTATATGATCTCTCTATGAGGGAACATAGATGAGGTATGACAGAGATTGTGTAATGGCTCAAAATACATGGACTTTTATGGGGAAAAAGAGGCAGTTTGTCGTAAGGCCTGGAAATCAACAAAAACAGACAAACACACCATCTTCTCTTTGGCCTTTTTTGTCTGCTTAGCAGACATAAAAACAACAGTTATTCCTCATTATTAAGAAGCTTTCCAGTACTGTGGGCAGCCATATGTGAAGGTTGGCAGACCTTTAGTCACTTTTACTGCTTTTCCAGGGGTATGTTGTTGCACCGTCACCTGAAGTTTTGGAGAATGCGTCTTGGATGAAAGCGCTACTACAGATGCATATGTGCTCTCGTCAGAAGCCCTTTGCGAATCTTAGCAGCGAAAGTATAAACTGGCTTAAGTGAACAACTGCAAGCTGTAAAAGTGTCAGTTGTACTAGCTTCCGCCCATCTGCAGGTTTAAGAGGCACAAACCAGCATGTTCAAAGTAGGTAGCTATGTTGCTTCAAAATGCATGTGTTGTGCATACCTAGTATTAAAAGCATCACTCACTTTTAATGATCAAAAACTAAATCTGTATTAAATGTTCTCAGAAGCAAACTGGAGCTTACAAGGAACTCTTCAAGTTTCATTTTAAGGTACATTTTAAAGAGCTTGAATTTCTGTGCTGTTATCCAAAGTAATCTAATTTCATATGGCTGCTTCTGAGCCATCTTTCCCTTCTGTCAAGTTCCCATGCATAAATGTCTGTAGGCTTTACCAAGACCTGCACAAGGTCAGAGCTAATGTTCCGATGTCAATTATAAAACCTGCATCAGACGATTGGAGGATTAAGCACAGGAGAAAATAGGTGTATGACGAGTGTTGTGAAGGGTATAAAACTGAGTGGGTGGGCAATGCACAGTTATATGCCTTTAAGTTGGCACATGCTCAGCTGTTGGAGACTGGTCCAATTTTCCAGCCAACATGTGAGTCATTCAGTAGAGATGCACCAGAAATAAACAGCCTCCCTTTTCTCCCCCAGCGACAGTCCAGTCCACACCCTCATGTGGTTTCTTTTCAGGGTGCTGAGAGTATGTGAGGCTAATGGTCTTGTTGGACCTTAAAGGGGAGGCACTGATTCAATGACACATATAATTTTTGTAGAATTTTGTAACTACTGACCAGGCAATACCTGATTCAGGGGTAGCCAATTTCTGAACGGAACAGATATCCATTTATGATTTACAGTACCAGTCTAAAATTTGGACATACCTACTCTTTGTTTATTTTTACTATGTTTTTGCGTTGTAGGAAAACAGTAAAAGTATCAGTACAATTAAATAAAACATATGTGATTATGCATATAGCCAGCCTTTACTTTCATGATTGCTTTGCATGCTCTTGGTGTTCATGAGGCAGCCATCTATGATGCTTTTCCAACAGTCCACAAAATTCTCACATATGCTGAGCACTTGTAGGATGAAGGACTAAAGTTATAAATAAAATGCTGAGACATTTGAAATGAATACATGAATACAAAATTTTTAAAAATGAGTTTGTTTTAGAACAGTTCATGTAGTGTTATCAACTTTAACTATTAATATATGTATCTACCAAATTAATGTAAGCAAAACCATTAGATCAAAATGCCTTTAAGGTGATGAAAAACATACATTCACTCAGGTGTGTCCAAGCTGGTAGTCTAGATGCATGGTCATAGCATATATTATTTTTTCACATGTAAAATTAACAATGACTGAACTGACCAAAAAAAGAAAACACTTTTCCCTTGAATAATTCATACTCTGGGTCTCTGCATTTGAGGGGGGTCATTCTTAATTAGTTGTTTGTCAAAGCAGAGGAGAATTAATGCTAATGATTCATTAGGAATTGTGCTGATAGTTCTGCAGTACCTATATTTTTGTGATAGATACACCCATAATATAGTATACATTTATGAGGTGTCCATCCTGAAGTGGAGGAGAAGAACTTTTCTAAAAGATTGTGGCGCCAACTTTGTGATTGTGGTAAGACAGTCTGACTTGTTTGATTTTGCTGAGCCAGAGTGCCAGTTTGCCAGATATATATTTACCAGCACAGTGGCATACTTTAAAGAGCAGCATTGTCCTCAGAACAATTGCAGCCCACTATAGACTGCTGTCCTGCTGTGAGAAGCCTCCATGGAGCCAAAGAAGTGGGTTGGATTTCTCAAACTTGTCCTGCCATCACAATAATACTCCCACACAATGGAAATGTGAAATATAGTTCATGGAACACATAATTGGCTGAAAATTCCACAAAAAGTTCTGCTGAGATGAAAAATTCAAATGCAAGACACTGTTTTTACAAATCAGATATACTCTGCTTCTTACTCATAATAAAAACAAAAAAATATCTTGTTTTATTTCATCATATTCAAACAATGTGAAGTGTGTGAGGGACTTGCTTGGTGTGAGTTGATGCCTCAGGTCTAGTTGTGATGCCTGATTATATCCCAGTTTGGCTTCTGCTCAAGTGGACTGGATTTGACTTCAGTAATCTAGTTTGTCCCTCAACGGTAGATCAGCCCTATTAAATTAAGTATAAAGGTCACTTGGTCATTTCCTTACAGAAGGAAGGATTAGTTTGCATACCCAAGGTTTGCATATCCAAGGCTATTCACATTTTTCAGTAATTTCTGTTCTCTTCCAAACAAAACTGGAGCTAACCTTTATCATAAAAACAGCCAACAGTTTTCAGTGAGAAAGGTGCATATGTCTTTGGGCCCCAAAAACGTAAAGGCTTTAGTGAATAATTCTGTTACAGTGCTGTCTAATCAGTGTATAAATATCAGTTTGGAAGGACATGTACTGATATCCATAATTGAGTATATAAATCCCAGAAAATAAAAATGACTTAAATTTGTGCACTTTAAGGGTGAACAGAGGAAAGGTTAACTGCATTTTCAAGGTGATATAGAAATTATGCAAACAAGCAGAATAATACACTTCTAATCCATTTTCAATGTTCTTTGCAGCACAGTAAAACATTGAAATCTTAAAAAATAATTACATAAAATAGCCCAATTTTGTAGGATAATTACTTTCACAAGGGGAACATTCAGTGCAAAACACTTTGCATTTGGCACAAGCAGTCGAATCTTCTGAACTGCTGTTTCAACAGAACCTTTGATCCATCCATGTGTTCCTTCCATTCAGGATCCTTTAAGCATAATTTTATTTGCATTACAGTCTAAAGGATGTGATGCTGATACACAGATACAGCCAAAGGACACCCATCAAAAACATACAGCATAGGCCCAAATTATTAGTCGGATATATAAATAGAGATAAAGATTTGTAGGGCCTGTAAATGCTCTTTCACCATTTTTGCTGCATTTTACAGAGAAACCCACCCTTCACACTTTAGAAAGCTTCTCTCTCACACACCCCCACAGAAAGCCTGAAAGCTCATCTTATTAATTTACTCTTGTGATTAGCCTTCTTAAGATGTGTTAAGGTTCCCTATCAAAACACTCACAGCTTGTAGTTATCACCGTGGGAGTCTTTTGCCATACCTTATCTAATGCAAACAGTCACTCAAGATAAGGTTAATACATTCAATTCACAGTCAGCGCCCCAACCTTCTTAGGTATCATAGATGTGGAAGATTTCTCGCAGGTGATACAGTATCACAATGTGACACTGACATGTGGCAGGTTTTTTTGCAGGTTCAAACTAACCACTGATTATATCAACTAGAATTAAATCATTACTTAACACAAAAATGATTCACATTTAGTTAAGACTGTGTAAGTCCTTTAATGTTACAATGCTATGTGTAATTTGTCAAAGATGACCACGGACTTCATCATAACAAGCTAAATTCTTATCTCTGAGTCTCCAGAGTTAAGCAGGAAGAGGAACTCCAGTTCCTGTTTACAAAGTGGAGGTTTTCTCCCTACATCTCCATGGGTGCAAGGTCAGTGATCTGTCACTGTTGAGGCCTGTCAGCTATTACCTCAGCTATGAGACCATATGAGACCACTTGCCCTCCTGACATCTCAATCGCAGGCATTTGTTCAGCCCAGAGTGTCAGCACTCTACGTTGCTCTTATACTCTGTGTTATGGGAGTAGCAGCAGGCAGACACCCAACCTGCATGTTCACACAGCAGTGTGTGATAGCAGTAACTGACAGATCAGCTTCTGTACATTTCTAAAGTGACTGATTGTCCAGTAATTTTACAGACTTGATTTAAGATACTGTAGAGAAAACTTGTCCTACTTTAAAAAGATTATTACTCTTTCTGAAATATTTCAGGCATGGTATTATGGTTGAACATCATCTAGCAAGTAAATGTGTGGAGTCCCAGAGCAAGATTCATATGTTACCTACTCATGGTCCTTTAAGAATTTCTTGGACAGCTGTTTCTAAGGCTTGTTGTGCTATGTATCGTTTACTCTGACCCAGGTATAACACCACAGAGCAATAAACACACTACAAAGTCCTAAACACCATTGTTGGAATACCATCCTATTCTTACCGCCATGACTGTAATCCAAGCACAAGCTTTTAGCAGTGGATGGTATGATGGTTTGGATAATAGTTTTACTATGCTGGATTATAGGACTCATTAAATATAAACAAAATACTCTTAAGAACTATTTAAGAAGTATTGTTAATATTGAATTATCTGTTTGGTGTGCAAGTAAAAGTTTCATCTACAAAAAAACCCCCTTATGAGATATGGTTAAACAGATCAGCAGTGGTACACATATGGTAAGGAAATGTTCTACAATTTTGCTTTATTTTCTGCATGGAATCAGAACTGTGGTGAGCATTGTTCTTTCAATTCATAAATATTATTCATAAATATTCCATCACTAGTCCACTTAATATCTTTTAAAGTTGATTGGCACTTTCATTTTGAAGTTATGGAAGGTTATAACATGCCAAATACACGTTAATTTCAAGAAACATTTCTCCCAATTTTGTTTTCTGGAAGCCACTTGATTCTTTACAATCCTTATGGTTTGTTCAGAATTAAATGGCAACCTGCTAATTTTTGAATTTCAGTATTGCTGAACATACTCCTTGTGGCACAACTGTAGCGTTATATTTATGGGTAATGTGCACCTCCAGTATAAGGATCCTGGGAATACATCCTATAATAGAAAATCTCTAAATAAAACCTCAGTTAAATTATCTACATGTCTTTAGTTACACATAGTGATCACATTATTATAAAATTAAATAACATTTAGATTAAAAAATACTGGAATTTGAATTTAGGTTTAGCAAAGTTTTAGTATGGCTTGGTGTCATACTGGTGGTGTGATGTGTCTTTGAGAGAAGCCTTGCCGTAGAAGAACACGTGTGGCATCTGTACTGCGTAATAGGAAACAGGATGATAAACAGTTGGAATGTGTCAGAGAGCTTGTTCCTTGAAGAATATCAGGGAATGAGATGGGAGACTGGTCCTAGCACCTGTCACTCAGCCTGATAATGTTTATCTGCCTTTGGATGTGTCTGGAGGCCTGTGTGGTCTTCTTAATGGGTGTCCTGCAAACACGTGACACTATCCAACCACCTCTCTCTCTGTCTTCCTGTGTCTCTGTCAGTTAGCCTGAGGTTGTATGCCAGACCTCCCAGACATCTGGGTGCAGCATTGCTCTGGACTGGTTTGGGAATGAGCAATTTTCGGGTTCTGCTTTGTCATTCTTACTGTATGTCATATGATGGAATAATTGTGTTCCTCATGGTCTTATTCAGTGCAGTGAGACATGGGAAACCTGTGTACAAAAGTGTGAAAACATTCATTGCTTAGAAACAGCTGACTTGTCTGTAGCATGCAGATGAATAAGCAAATGGAGCAAAGAGGGGAAGCAGATTGAGAAGCAGGCTATAAGATTCTTTTGCTGTAGACATCCAGGCTATAAGATTTTCACATTGCAGACATCCAGTATGATCATCTCTGGCTGTGGTTTCTCAGTTTCAGATGATTCTAGTCTCAGGTGACATACAGCAGTACTCTTCTGACCACAGTTTTCCTTGGTATTGGCAATGAAGTGGAACCTGAGGTTACACATGCATCTTTTCCATACACCTTCTGTACAGTCTTATATGCCCTAAAGTAATGAAGATAAAATTGTTGTCTCTTCTCCAGTGCAGAACCATCACCAGTGATGTCCACAAATGGAAATGGAGATGAAAACTGCTTAGTCAACATGTTTTAGTACACAGCTTAGCAGTTGTTAGTTCCATTCTAATTCCATTTAAATTTTCTTCAAAAACAGTATCACCATAAAATTCAAAGGAGATTACTAATGAGTATATTGTTTAGAGTGGGTTTGCTGGGAATAGAAATGAACAACCATATTTTGCTTTAGTCTTTGTGGCATCTCACAGGAGGCAGGTGAGCCTTCTGGTCTCAGAGAAAGCTCACTGGAGACATGCCATGAAGTCCAAGCATGTGTGGCAGCTCTACAGAGAGATTACTTTACCCTCTCATCATGGATTTGACAGTAACCCTACCCAGCACGTGGTTGAGCTGGCTTCCAGGCTGCAGGAAGGCAGCTCTTGCCATATCTGCTCCATTGCTAGCTCTTCAGATCCTCTGATTGTATACATTTCGAAGTTATACATTGCCGCAGCAGCAATATTTATGTATTAATTTATTTATACTAACTTGAAAAATAATATCACACTCATCCATTTTTCTTGTACAGATAACCAAACAGTGGGGTTTAGAGACTGGAACTCCAATCAGTAACATATTAACCACCACTTCCTCCTGTCACTCTGTAGCCTCACTCCTCTGGGGAGGGCCAGACCACAGCTGCACACCACAGTCCTGAGCTGTTATCCCTCGGACCCATAATAGTGGCTGCCCAGCAGGGCCCTAGGCATTACCCAGCATGACCTCCTCCTCTCTGCTCTTCCTAGGAAAAGCCATCTACTGCCACACTGCCCTCACTACACTGCACAACTAGATTTACTGATCATAACTAAGTAATACAAAAAGCATTGAACTGCAATCAGAACATTCTGTTTCACAGTACATGGAGGTTTTAAATAGAGATTTTAAATAGAGATTTTTTAGGTTTATTTATTGCCCATCAGCACTTTCTATATTACAAAAGAATGGTGATTCTGTATTTGCTATATCAAATGTGTAATTGTTTTTGACTTTAACTTTAGATAACAGTCTAAACAAAGAAACGCAAGTGCTTCACACACCATCCATATGTGGGAGTTCCCATCAAAACCACTTGTTCCAAAAGAGAAGGGTCAGAGTGGATATTTACATTGGACTTTCTAATATATACTATAAAAAAACATGTTTTGCATGGCTGTATTTGTTGTTTGAATACAGAGATGCTGTAGTAGTTCTGTGAAAAATCCATTAACCAAGTTGCTCCAAATGGAATATGTGAAATCTCCAAGGAAAGCACATAACCTTTTAATACCAGTTCTGCAACGTTCACTTGTGCAAATGGAGATAAGAAGAGAAAAGAACTAGATATCTGGATTCAGAAAGGGACTTGCAACACCTGAGCAGTCATGAAGGTGAGAATTCAGGCACTGTCTCTGTCTAGATTTGGAACAAACAGCAATTGAAAACCAACAAAAGTTTTTCCTAATTTTTTTCCACTGACTTTTCATAAAAATCTAAAAGCAGATCTGGATTTACATTTACATTTTGATTTTCTCACTGCAGGTATGCATGCATCTTTTTGAAATTTAATATGTTACAACCAGGCATGCCAACAAGGCCACTGATTAGGCAAAATCAAGTGTTGGTTGTATTTGATAAATGTTCCACACTAAACAGGAAGTGTATTTTATTGTGGATATCTTTTAAGGATTATTTATTAAAGTAAAAAGGGTAGGCTCCAAATGATCTGTATTAGCATGGCTCGGTACTTGAATACTGTTCACAGAACCTACTGTACACTTGCTTGTATGTATGAACATACAATAATCTGAAAATATTATCTAGAGGTGAAAGTCACTCTCAGCCGCACGAAACAAGACTTGCCTATTCATTCCCTGTACTGTTCTTTCAGCATTAACCATTTTCACCGACCTTTCCCCTGGTTTGAGAAGTAAGTTAGGGCCATGGTGATGATTGTGAGTATGTGTTTCATTGCAGCGGCTGTGCTGAACTCTCCTAGTGAGGTGTTCCACAGCACGGTGGATCTTTTGCCAGAGAACTCCTATGGAAAATCAAAGAGCAAAAACAAAACAAAATAAAAAACAAAACAGAAAGACAGAAAGGGTAGAAACCTCAGGGCTTTTTTGAATAAAAGTAGACTGAGTCTCTTATATCACAATATTTTTATGTTACTAGTAGCAGAGAGGATGCTGACAAAACACACATGTAAATCTGTCGGTGAGCTCTCTGGACTGATGACTTGGCCACGTTGGTCTTTTTCATCCTCTTCTGCGACAAAACAGAAATTCAGGTGTATTCTCCAACAAGTGGCTCATGGGTGCCTCGGTCTGGGATGGCTAGCCATACCCACCCTCTCTGCATGTGCCCAGGCACTGTGGTGCTGACGGACATCCTCACTGATGTGTAACCACCAGCACCGCCGCCAACGGCAATGACATAAATGAACAGAAAGTTTTGTGTTGGAAACGGCTTCCACTCAAATGTGTCACGCTGGTGGAGCCCCTCCTGGGTGTGCCGGACACGGTCTGCCCACAGCTCTCTCTGGCACTCGTGGTCTGTCATTAAGCCTTGCGTCTGGTGCCACATGTTCCTCCAGGAGCAGGACAGTGTGGAGGGAGATGCCAGGGGCACACACTAGCAGCCGCCCAGCTCACGCCAACATGGCACCGACCTGCCCAACTAACCAGCCAAACCTCATTTTACTGGAACTGCTGTTGCAGAGGAAGATAATAGCTGCTCGTTTTACTGCGGTTCATTATAAACAGTGAACTTTAGAGCTGGGGCCTGACCCTAAATGTGAAAATTTAGTCTGAGTTTATTGAAGAAAATAGTTGACTGTTCATTTAGAGTTTGACTGCTTCAAATGTTCCTGGGGTTTCACAACAAGTTTTAGGCATGGACAATGTGCATGTTTCAATTCAACAGTTATAATGTTCGTCAAGTTAACAGCGCATTGATTCATCCTCATCCACACATTTTCCCTTAAATTCTAGTAATTTCAGTAAACTGTAATAAGCAAGTTTTACCACACAGTCAACAATGTCGAGAAGGCAATGCAAACATTCTAAGGTGCACTTGAAAAGTGTAATTTCCCAAAAGCTTTGCAGATGGTTTATATGATTTCACCCATCCGTGCTGAAACGGACACGGCACAGGCAAATGTTTGTTATCTTTGGTTTCAGTTGGAGGTGCAGTGTGTCCCTGGGCTGGTCAAAAACGCATACCAGAACAGACCAGCAGGTCCCTCCCATTATTGCAATGAGAGGCCAGGGACATGTTCTACAAGAGTCATGTGACTGTCTCCAGCACCCCCAGTGTTTCTTGCTCACCACATACGTTTACAGATCCAGCCCTTAGCTAAGGTTGCCAAAGTGCTATTTGGGAATCAGCTGTACAAATAAGTCTTTTTTTATTTTAATCTTATTTCTTGAAGAGGTAATCATTTCTTTATCTTTTTTTTCATAATTTACACGTTCTTCCATCAAAACACATTTGTAATTTTGTTTTATTAGAAAAAGAGAAATTTTATTTCAGTGGGTTGAAGTCTCATTTGAAGGCACCAGTCTGAGGTAATGTGAAAAGACATTAACTCAGTAACTGAGTGATTATTTCTATATGAATCACTCAAAGTCATTCTTTATCTCTTAGAGGAAGATTGGCATGGAAATAATAATGATAAGTATGTTTAATTCAGTTAGATTAGTCAAAAGATTTTGACAAATTTTTTCAGTAGGTGCAATGATTTAATTATTTTCTGAAATCATGTGATACCTCTTCTAATAACTATATTACCTGGTACTGTTTCTATTACCAATTTAATTCGTCTCACTTGCAGAGAACATTAATATCTGCTTGAAGGGGCAGTAATTCTGGACACTTGTGCCAAGGCCGACAAAAGCCTGCATGTCACTGATACTTTACATCTAAATATATCACAAACTGACAGCAGCAGGTGAGATTCTGCCAGACACTTGCACTGAATGATCAAGCATACAGTGTGTGTGTGTGTGTGTGTGTTCTTTCTGGGTGTGGTTGGGGCTAGGATACCATCTCTCTCCACTGTGGATCGAGATCTGAACTAAACGCAACCCAATTTTGGGTTTCTCTTCAAAGCCAGCTGGTCTGGCTTTATTTCTTTTTAAAATTTTTATTTCTCACAGTTCTTTCCTTTTTTTCAAAGATTTTTTATAATCTGACCCACAGCAGGTGCTGGAGGGTAGGGCTTCCTGGAGAAGAATACTGAAAGGACTGGTAAGTTTGCAGTAATTATGTCAGAATCTGGCACAAGGAGTGTTGCTGGACATGGGAGAAATGCCTCCAATGAGCAGAAAAGTGTGTGAGCTTGAGTGACACAGTGATTCAATGCATCTCCTTTGGGATATATGCAGACCTAGGAATAGAAATAGAAAGATACAAATTTAGAGAGGAGCACTGTTTTTTTGGGAACGTAGTTGGCTTGGCAAATAGATATGTTTGTCCTGAAACAGAGTACATGTCATCATTGGCTAATATTGTCAGGGTTGTTTTGGGTGGACCTCTGAAATAATATTGTCAGAACAATGTACATACATAGCCAGGTAAGGTCAGGAGGTTCAAGCCTGCATGCTAATTTTGCTGACACTGATATGAGAAACTTTTAAATCATTTTCCAAATCATGTTTCTGATGTCTGTGCATTTGGTTTATTCTAGTAGATGTGTTGATATGGAAAAGTCACGGCATACTCAAGGATGTAAAACAATGAGGAAATTGGGTGTCCTACTCAGAGCTGCACCTCAAGTTAAATCAGGCGACTGCTTCAGCTCTCATTTCTGCTGCTGTCTTGCCTCACGACTATGGAGGCCACAGCTGCAGGGAATCAATCAGGAGTGGCAGAGATAATGAAAGGCATATCAAGGGCATTTGGGAAAGCCCACAAAACAGCCACAACCGCAGCAACCTTCCTCATTTCTAGCTTCAGTTTCAAAACAAAAAAAAAAAAAAAGTGGCACACTTTTTAAGGTCACCTCATGTATAGAAACCTTTCTCTGATTTCTCTGATTCTCTGATGCATTCTTTGACTGTGTTGGCTAGCAGTCTTTTCTGTACCCTACTTTAATGAGCTGCACTCAAAGGTTGAATCAACGTTTACAGAATGACCCCATTTTTAGCTCCAGAAGTAGAGTGAAGTGAACACAGTATTGGAATTTAGCATGTTCAGTTTCTCCAGTATAGATTTTTTGTTATTTGTCTTGTGAAGTTTTACATTATTTTTACTTTAATAAACAGTCACAAAAGATTTTCAGCTCTATTTGGTTTTCTATGACCATAATATACAGAAAATATCTGAACAGTTCAGAAAGTGAAATCTTGTAAAGTCATCAGATGAATTAGCCAGTGAATTCTGGTGATTGTGTTGAGTTGTGTTTGATTCTTGACTGTTTAGCTCTTCCTGTAGAATTGGATTTTCTTGGATTAAAGTTTTTCAGTTTTGTGCCTTTCTCCCTTATTATATTTTCTGGTCATGGGATCATAAAAATTCCATAATTTCTCTTTACTTACAAGTTTTGAATATGTTCTTATTTGCATCTTATTTCAAAGAAATATCTCCATTGCTAGTGGTTTCTTTAGTGTCCTGCATATGAAGTATGATAAAAGAGTGTTACATATTTCATAAGCCCCTCCAACATGGCTGGCCTGTAAGGCAAGTTAGGTGACATTTAGGCTACCTCCCGTAACAATGACCAAGAACTTGTCAGGTGAGCTTGGTAATGCAGCGCATTTCGAAGGGAGTTTTCCATAGTGCAACTCCATGGCTGAAACAGGAGCAAGGCATACAACAAAGGATAGCATGTTTTCAGTATTCAGCCTAATCTATTATGTATCGCAGGTATTATGTTCCAGGTGATTTGCTCAACAGCACGTGTCAATAAGTAAAATAAGGTCTTTGAGACAAGCTAACATCATGGAGCCATTATGACCAAGCGTTCTCAGTAGGCAGAATTCTCAATAACATGTCCATGGCATCATGCTCACACTACGCTCTCTAAAGTGCTGTGCGAACCATCTAGATTATTTGGAATCAAAATCATTTGGAGTTCAAATTGTTCATGTGCTTTCCCTTATGTAGTGTATATTTCATTATGCACTTTTTTTTGTGCATATATCTATAAATCAACAAGTCATGACATGACATAATCAGAATCAATTACTATGAATTTTCTAAAAACACTTTAATACATTTATTGATTATCATTTACTCAGAAACTGTTCTGGCAGTTAGCCAAAAGCCTAGTCAATGTTTCCTGCTGACTGTGTCTCGAGTGCATGATCCAGCTTTTTCTATCATTTTATGCCTATTCTTTATACTTATGTGAGAGCACAATGTATGGTTTGGATTGATCTATCTGCCTGAACAGGTAGCAACAGTACTTATATTACTAAAAAAATACAGAATGCAAATAGCATAGAAAATATAACAGTTCAAAAACCTATGCAGCTTCACAGTTTCCTCAAAAACTCTCCAAAATGTGTTTCTGTATGATAGAAATTTGGCACAGGAAATCATGCCCATGTTAGGAGAGAACCATCATTCTCTATGAGTGTGACTCTACGTGCTGCAGTCACAGAAGGAGAAGGGCACCGGCATCTAAGCCTTCCTTGCACACACAACCGTGAGCAGGCTTGTAGATTTAATTTTTCACTCTTGCTTTCATTCTGAGTAAATTTATTAACTCGCATTTCAGTTGAAAACATTAGCTGAACAGTGATCGTCTTCGCATTCATACTAAAGTCCATATGGAGGGGCTGACTTTTTAAACCAGAACCAAGTGTAATATGCACAGCTGCCACTGTTCTGCACTGATGAGCTGCTATGCTCTATCTTCACAGTCTTCACAGTCACTAGGTGTTAAAATGCATAATTTTGGATAGCTTATTTATTTATGTATTTATATATTTATGTATGTATGTATGTATTTATTTGTTTGTTTAGGTACACATGTATACTTATATGCATACATTTATTTGCATATTTAACTACTAACTAACCAACTGAATTTTTAATCTTTCATTTATATACATTGTACTCCCTCAGGTGCCAAAATACAGGCCTGGATGCTACAAAAAGCAATCTGATGGAGACACAAAAGCACTGAAGATTAGAGCAGAAGGATCAGAGAGATAAGTGACAAAAGGATACATGCAAGTAATAGGTAAGAGTTATCATCATCATCATCAACACCATCATCATCATCATTTTAATTATTAATTACCTCAGCTCTTTACAGTGCTTAATCAGCAGATGACAGTAACAGGTCTATTGCAGTAAACACATTACGACTTTTAAACAACAAATAAATAAATAAAACCATCGTATGCATAATGTTTTAATCAACTCTTAATTGAAATACGCCGTTCATTCGCGTGCAAGGCAAAGAAAACTACATCTAATTGGTCAAAGTCACGTTGAGGCGTCTGCTTCTCAGCTTTCATCTGTGTACTGTACATGGCGATCGGAGTCCGCCCCTTTAGAGGACGAAAAGAGTCTCTCCTCTTACGCGCGGAGGGTACGACGGTGACGGTGAATTAGAGAAGTCCCAAACAACATCCAAGGGAAGCAGCATCGCGGTTAGTACTCTTTGGAAGTCTAGGTAGATCGTCAGAAGAACAAAGTGATCTCTGAAGTCACGCTGACGCTTCATCGCTGTGCTGAAACCACCGGGACGTGGACTTATGTGATCTTTTCCTGCCTCACTGTCGCTCGTGAAGTGTTCTGCAGCTGCTCCGGATTCACAGAGCACTTGAGAAGACCTCGCGTGGTCCTGTGCTCGGCACATTTGGTGGACCAATTTGACCAAGACACAAATTTCCGCTGTCACGCTTTCGAGTGATCATACTCATGCCTAACGAAGTAAGTAAAATCTAACCGTTCTGCTGTGTGCCACATTTCGAGATGCAAAATTCTTGATATTAAAATGTATTAAGTAGCTAAAACTTCTCGGATTTTTTTCCAGTGTAATATAGTAGTGGGTAGTGGATTAGTGAATTATGATTTAATCTCTTATAATATCCTATAATGGTGAGACTCCAGTAGTATTACAAAAGTTGCGCTGTGCAGTAGAGAATGATGGAACATTTGGGAGATTATTACTGTAACGGGCGAAACACAAGATGAGATGTTCAACTTGAAAAGAAAGCAACTCCTTTTCACATCATCATATCGGTTATACGCAGTTTTAAACTGACTTTTATCGTTACTGATAATACTGGAACTTGTGTTGCTAATCATGATTTAGTTGGAAAAGGCTAGAAAGACATTTATCTTATATGTACTTGGCTGAGAAGTTTGTTGTGGGGCTGTGCTGGTGAATATAGCTCACGTTATTAGTAAGAGCACAAACAGATTAAAGCAGGAAATGTGTCTTACAAAGTACAATGGCGATTTGGCACCCTCTGAGTTCTTACCTATATCTATTAGATGATTATTGAAAAACCTGTAGATTTTGTAGTTATACTTATATAAGACATGCTTATATTCATTTATGGATTTGCAAAATCCCAGTTGGCAGACAGAATGTGTTATGAGTAACATGGCTAACATAATCAAAGAAGTTTAGAGTATTCCTCTCATTCAGTGATGATTATACATTAGGTTTATTTAGATATGTTCCAGAGAATCAAAAATGGATCCAAACATCCTTGGGATTTATTTAACAAGCCCACTTGTACTGCATGTTCTGAGCTACTTCTGACTGGAAGAATGAAGACTAGATAGTGCACTTACAAAGCGCATTATGGGACATATCTAGGGACATTTAAAAGCATCATATGTTATATTAACTGTAATGTGTTATATAATGTTTAATATGGGAAAACATTTCTACATAAGCATTAATATTGCTTTAGTTAAACCTACTCAGATTAAATAAATTTGATATTTTAGAGCTTTGCAAAACTGATAATTTTTGTCTGGTTTAGCTGAAGTTATGTTTTTACATTACACATTTTAAAGCCACAAGTTTATATTTTCTTTTCTTATCCAACTTTGATATTTATCACTGAAGACTGAATGGGAAAAGTAACTCAGCCTCTGACTTTTTCACCACTAGTCAGTTTGTATTTAATTAAATGTTGATTAACAATTATTAGTATGATGGTTCTTCATCACATTATCCAAAACTTTCTTTAGTTGTTTTTGGGGAAGCAACTTAACATAAACAAGGAATATAGGAATTATTTATGCAGTAATAAAAACTAATAAACAGGCTGAGATCACCTTTCTCCATTAGATACTTAAGAAACCCACGCAGCTGGATGACAACAGTGTGACACACATCACTTTAAAGACAGCCATGGTGACCAGATCATCTTAACAAAGACTGAATTAAAGCCTATTAAATGCCATTATGCATAAATGATCTTAGGTTACCCAGGCAAATGAGTCATCAAAGTTTTAGGACCTTGCAAAAGTTTAATAATAGGTTTTTTTACGCTGTCGCCCATTGACCTAAAGTGGCCTACTTTCTTTATCAAATAAGGAAAAGTAGTGTGCATTTTCTTCATATGACTCAAATCACATACATTTAGTACTTGTAAATAAGGGCAAACAGCACATATCTATCACACACACTTAACCCCATATTTAACCCTAGATAAACATACAGATGAAACATGACCTCCACAGCTTTGGACATTTGCTGATCTTGTCTGCAAAGCTTCTCATTTCGTACAGCCCAAACTAACATTGCCCAAGCCCCCAAGAGATATTTTTCACTAAATGTAATCTATCTTTGTCACTAGTGTGAAATACTTACTTTAGCGTATTGCACTGGTCCACTGAGAACGCTTTGCACAGAGGACTCTTTGTGCATCGTTCGTATGTAACGTTAATCAGCGAGCTCCCTCTGCCCAAAGCAGCCATTATAGGGTATATTTTTAGTGGGTCATGTGCTTATAGTTTGGAGCGAGGTGATCTCAAATTTGAGTTTATAACTTTAAGGTCAAAGAATGCAGACATTCTAGAAAGTGTGAGCAGTATGGAGCATAAGCATCTGTGGGCTTTGACCCTACACTAGATTTTACAATTAGATGATGGTTTGTTTACTGCTGTCTGTCCTGAAGAAATTTTTTGCAGAGAAAATACAGTTGAGGCAGAAAGCTGACAATGTTCAGAGAATCTCTGCTGTTGGATTTTAAGACCGGTGTCCCGCAAAGCCCAGACGGACAATTTGACCTGCCGAAGTCATTTAGGCACCTGCTGATTGGATCTAATCGTTGTGATCTGAGTGGACATGTTCAACATTTCACATAAGATTTCACTATCAATTGCTTGTGACCTAAGATTTGGATGGATTTTACTATGATTATAATTACCCTCTGCAAGTTTTATAGTTTGTTGTTGGCTGTAGGGTTATAAATGTCTATAGGCAATGTCTATGATTCAGCCAAACAGTTTGTCTCCTAGTAGATGTCAATAATTTTCCATGGTTACTAGGTGAAAAAGATGGAGTGGCAAGCTACATGTACATTATTGGAGTTTGGCACTGCTGTCATGTGATAGATACCTGATAGATATGTGACAGATATCTGATCTAGCCACTTTTTCTTAGTTTGTAATATTTTATATAGTTTTATCTTTGTAAATTAACACTTAGGTTTATATATAAAAAAATCTTATCTAAGGTGAATTATATAACAATGTTTAGGAATTACTGATGAAAGCAGAATAGAAAATAACTTTTTGTCACTAATCAGTAATTAATTTAATGGGATTTCATCATGTTATCCAATGCTTTTCATATAATTTGTGTTTTGGGAAAATACTCAAAATGAACAGAAAAAAAACCCCATAGGAATTCTTTATAATACAATAAAAGGTAATCAGTCATACTTAAAAAAACTATTAAAGTACTTGGCTCACAAACAAGGGTGAAATGAAAATATTAGTTGAGGTTTTATGTCATAGCTGTTGAAACATTCATTCATAGGTATGACATTGCCCTCTGATATGTTTGAAAACTTAATCAGTACATTGTTTAAAATCTTTAAAAAGCTGTCCATGCTTTGGATTTGTTTCTTATTAGCACCTGGGAGAAAAAAAAGACACATTCATAAATTGTTTTAAAGAAAAAGAAGTGTGCAGCAATATGTGCAAAAGACATCAGTATAATCCTTGAGCAGATTTATCTCATTATCTGATAAAATGAAGTCTGTGGGATCCTTAAAATATATCATTTTGTATACTTGTGTATTTATCTTTAATGAGTAAATGAATCCGGGTATAGAATCTGGGTTCTTTGTATGTCCAGTTAAATGATCCAGGTAGTTTGGAACAAACCATTTGTTATTTTGTTTTAGCACCTGCTTAATTGTCCGTGAGAGGGAGTGTGGAGTTCGAAGGAGGAACAGGGTGGATACCTGACGTCATGCACTTTTGGTTTACCACACTGGGAAAACTCCCACACTCAGAGATCCACATCCACCCTCAGAAGACCACAGACACAAACAGAGAGACACGCCTATGCTCAGAGACCCATGCCCACTCCTCTCATATAGCCACATCCATGCTCACATAGCCCTGCCCACATTTAACCAAAATCCAAAAATGTGTTATTATTTGCCTTACATTTGAACCTGCATCTCTCCACAGAACTTTCTGTTGTTCTGCACTTTCTGTTGTTCTGCACTTTTGACTATTTTAGTATTCAAATACCAGAAAATTAAGTGTGTTCAGGCATCCACATTAGAGGCTAAAAAGGTGGGAACATGTGCAGGGATGAGGTGCAGGTCCATGCTGAGTGAGAGTGTGGATATGAGAGGCCTGCACTGTGTCCAACACGCCTCTGGCTGCTTTGGGAGCCAAGTGTGGAGGGGCTGGAGAACAGCCTGCTGCACGTGCCACACACAGATCTCTGAGCCAACCAACAGGGAAATCAGTTCTTCACCTTGAGAAGGGAGTCAAGAGTGCTTAAGGATATCAAGCACAGATTCAAAACAAAGATGCAATCTGGAAAAACTGGGAAAGTATGCATAGTAGCCATAGTATACGTATACTCATAATCCTTATACATATACTCCTATACACATAATCTTTATACATATACTCATAATCCTTATACATATACTCATATACACATAATCTTTATACATGTACTCATAATCTTTATACATGTACTCATAATCCTTATACATATACTCATATATGCATAATCCTTATACATATATTCATAATGCTTATACATATATGCATAATCCGTATACATATACTCAAATATGCATAATTCTTGTACATATAATCCTTATACATATACTCATAATCCTTATACATATACTCAAATTCCTATGATTATAACGGGATCAAGTGGAGGGAGAAAAGTACTGCCCTGATAATCTAATGCTTCTTCCATTCGGTAGCTAGTAAGGTTGCAAATGTTGGTTACACATGCAGGTTCATTATTTGACTGCACCTAAAATAATCACACAAACACAAGCAATGATGTCTTTGCATGTGGCTTCGGGCGGCCGCAGAGTGTCAGTTGGCAGGGCATGTTGGTTAGTGGTGGAGCACATACGCAGCCCACACAGTGAGACTGCAGCTGCCACACAGAGCTCTACAGCAAAAAGGAAGTTATGCAAATTAATGCCCAAAACTGCATGGTGCCAAAGTCACAGGCAGGCTCCCAAGAAAAGATCTGAGAAGTTGAATGTGCAGGAAAATAGTTAGAGAGCTGCTGCCATGTTGAAGCTTGCTTCCTGATGGGTTGTGATGTGTATTTTAGATTTGCAGTTAAGGAGTAAAAGTCCGGCATGAACCTGGGCTCAGTCGAAGGCATCTGCTGATTCATCAGCTGATAGAGAAGCAGTCGAGTTGAGTACATGGAATCTGCCACTGGTCTGTGGGAGCAGTCATATGTTTGAATGTTTACATGCTCATTGCTCCTGCACCAAATTGGTTACAGGGACACACCTTCTGTAGGAATAACCAAGGTCCTGCAAACCTGCTGCTGTGCAGAAAGTTCCTCAAACAATGCATGGTCCTGCTCTGTACTGATGCTCCACATTGTGCTGAGAGAGGTGCCAGGTATGGGAATGTCTCAGAAGCTGCGCTTGTTCTGCAGCTCGACCACCTTTTGTAGCATGTGCACTTTCTTTGAGACAAGGACGAGATATGTGCCCATCTCCTTCTGTCCTTGGAAAGTTTCAGGTCAATGGGGTGGGGGGAGGGTGGGGTCTTCTGCCTGTGATTGATACAGACTCTTGGCTGCCACTGCTAGCTTTTCCTCTAGATAGACAGCACAGAGACCTCAAAGTATTTACTGTGAGAAATGGCAAAGGAAGGAAAGGGGGGAACATGGGGAAATATACATAACATGGGGAATATGAGGATACATAAGAAAATGATCACTTAGTTAGACTGTTGGAAACCAAAATTATGAATTTACCCAAGACAGAAATAAAAGCTCCTCCACTGTTTATCCACATTTATGAACAAATATTTGAAGAGATATACAGTAATTACCTCATTGTTTGCCAACAGTCTTAGTCATGCTATATCAGGATACCCTATTAAGAAAAGGTACATATTTAAATTTGTGGTTACACTTCAACAGTGTAACTTATTAATATGTAAAGAGAAGTTAGGTTTGTTTGAAATTTTGCATCTTCACAGTCACAGTTTAGAAATTATGACATTTATTTCTGTCACAATATATACTTTGACAAACTTTTGAGACATGAAATTAAGTTTTAATAAAGTTAAAAGGTAATCAAGCTCAATGTCCTTGGTCTTTATTATACAAGGATAAATTTGGGTTATCTGCATAAACAGCATTTGATTTGAGGGCAATCATCATTTTTAGTGGACACTCTCGTATTCTTAAGCTTGAAGCAGTTTGTGGGAGGAAGCACCTTTTAGATCTTTTATTGTCTTTCCTCTCTGATGTCACTTCCGTCCATGAGCATCTCTGCAAAAGTTTCCTGTCATTTTGTCTCTCTGTGAACTGCTGGGTGTTGTTTGTGATGACACACTTCCTTGTTTGAGAGTCCACCGTCTGGCAACTCTGGGGTATGCCTCGAGCCCTGACGAGGTGCTCCAACATGCACTGACAAGGTCCTCTTCAGCCTGGCAAGGCTTTTTAGTATGTTGAATGCCCTGAAAGATGGTGTTAATGAGGTTATATGCCTCAGCCTCAAAGCTGTTGGCAGACTTGAACAAATAATGTCATAGTCTGTCTCTTCAGACTTGAAGGATTTATGAACATTAAAATCCACATACTTTAGAATGCCCAGGTTATATGTTTTTGCTTAAGAGCTTAAAAACTTATAAAAACTCAATCAGTTACTTTTGAAGGCCATTGTTTAAGGCTTGCAATTATTTTTATGTCAAGAACCCCCATGCTGTTTCTTTTTCTCAGCAGGCGTATAATGAAGGAGCAAAGAGATCTTTTCAGTTCCTACAGAGAGTTATCTGAGACCTGATGGCTCATCTCAGGAAACAGTGTCAGTGCTGTGTAAGGATGTTTTCACACTAGAGCTTTTTCTGAACCCATGTCCGATTGCTTGGCGAGTTCGGTATGTTTGATCAAGTGTGAAAGCTGTTTTCGATTCCGGCAGCGGTCCAGTGTAACTATCTTTGGTGAAATCAGTGGTCTGGGGTTTGCTTCTAATGGGCTCTGGTGTGGTCTGCAGCAGATGTGGAAGACCCACCGCTTGTGAGTGGTTCATACTATAAGGTGACTGCACTGACTTGTATTACTCCCTTTTCAATTTTCATGTATTTTCTGTAAATAAATGCTTATTATCTAGATAAACATTTTACATTCATTTTTCTCAGGTACCTAACATTTTTGTACCGCACTACAAGTACATTTTACAGGAAAAAAGGAATCTATAGACGCAACAAAAATGAAAATTCCATGCATCCCAGAAGTGCTGTTCCTCTCCACTTGAGTATTTGTATACAAGCAAAATAATTTAAAAAACAGCCAATGGATGAAGTTCTTCCTAATATTTTGGTAACCTGCATGCAGTAAAGTGATATGTGGAATTGCACAATCAACCCACGGTTCACATAGAGTTCTTGTGTGTGAAAGCAAACCGGCGATAATGAGCCCCTCCCTCAAACGAGCCCAGAATCGGTCCTGGGTTCAGACTCAACTATTTGGGACAAGTGTTAAAACGCCCTAACTGTTATCTTGCTACTATCTTAACATGAATGAACTGTTGTGCTGCTCACAACACCAGGAAAGATCTTTTCTGTCCTGCGACTGGTAGAGACATTAATTAACAAATGATTCAAAGGAAAGTTTGACTCTTAATCCTAAATGGCAGACCTCCTTGCTGACCATCATTAGTATATTTTATGTGGTCTTAGGTACATCTTTGGGTGAACTATTCCTGAGCCCTGCCTTTTTATGTTTATTTCTTCATTCTGACCAACACGTTACTCAGAGAAGTCGCCAACACTCTCCAAGTTTCCCCCAGTCTGTAAGTCTATCTTATGAATAAACATGCTAGTGCATAAGAACTCATAAAACCTGTGACTGTGAAGTGCTCCTTAACATTTACCTCTACACCTCTGTCCTACACCTTCCCAATAACACTTTTAATGGTACCTTGAGTGCTACTGTGAATTAAAATCACCGCAGACTTGCACTCACCACTCTGTGATGATTTCTCCTGTTTCAGCTAACAAAAACATTATTCTCATGGGACTTTGCTCTCTAGCTACATAAAATGATTGAACTTTGAAAATAACAATAACTGCCTGAGTTCTCAGCTAAAAGTCAAAGTAATTTATGGCTTAGTGTACTCAGCTGGACATGCAGGGTCTATGTGGGGGACCACGGTAGTGCTTTAAGTTTCTTATGAAGGCAGTAGCTAAAGAGAATAAACTGAGTCTGGATTTAGTGAATTAAAAGCTGTGTTGAGCTGCTTAGAGTTACATAAGACATTGCTCAGTCACAGCCATGTAGGGTATTATCGAAGGTGTACAAGGCAAATGTACCAGCAGAGAAGAAGTTTTTGAAAGGTACTGAAATTAAATGTACCAAAATTTCCTAAGTAGGTAAAGCTTCTACATATATATCAAGTACTATATGCGGACTAAAAAAAATATAAATCTAGAAACCCCAAATATCCCTAAATAGTTATTAAACATTCTGAAATTGCTGTATGTCGACTTGAATTTGCTATACTGTGTTTATTAGCCTTGCTTGGCCGATCTACTCTGTTCATAAGCCGATAGATTTCGGATTGCCTTTCAAATTCGAATGCTTAACTGTGGCCAAAACATTCCTGTAACTTTGTTAGCAGTAGCGGCATTGCTGCTACATGATGAGGCTCCTGTTTACAAATCCTTTACATATTTGAGACAATTTGGAGTTGATTCAAAGTGGGCAAAGAGGGGGCTAAAGGGTGGAAATGTACGCACCGGCACCAACAACAACTGATTCAGTCAATATGTGTAAAAGAAGCACTTTTTGGGGGTTTTTTGTCGCTGCCTTTGTTCTGACTGGAGGACAACCCATCTCCACTGACCATCTCCCCAGTGCATTTGCACCGGAGGCTTTCCTGCAGCCTCTTTCCTCTCATGTTGCTGTACTTTACAGCCAATATCACAGGCTCTCAGGGAGCTCTCACAGCCAATAGCACAGGGTCTCGGAGGGGCTCACATAGCCAATAACACAGGGTCTTGGAGGGGCTCTCACAGCCAATAGCACTGGGTCTTGGAGGGGTTCTCACAGCTAATAACACAGGGTTTTGGAGGGGCTCTCATAGCCAATAGCACAGGGTCTCGTAGGGCCTCTCACAGCCAATGACACAGGGTCTCGGGGGGGCTATCTCAGCCAGTAGCATCGGATCTTGGAGGGGCTCTCACAGCCAATATCCAGGCTCTCAGGGGGCTCTCACAGCCAATAGCACAGGGTCTTGGAGGGACTCTCACAGCCAATAGCACAGGGTCTCAGAAGGGCTCTCACAGCCAATAGCATCGGATCTTGGAGGGGCTCTCACAGCCAATATCATAGGCTGTCAGGGGGCTCTCACAGCTGATATCACAGGCTCTCGGGGGGGCTCTCACAGCCAATAACACAGGCTCTTGGGGAGGGGGTTCTCACAGCAAATAGCTCTGTTAGCTTACAGGTTGCAGGCAACTTCATGCAATGACCAAACGCATTTAAATAGTTACTCTGGGGTCCTCCACTGTGGTTTTTAGTTATAATGCAGATTCTGCGTATCAGAAGTTCCATAAGAAGTAAAATGTTCTTTGCATGATTTGAATAAAAACATTTTTTTCAGACAAGTAAGAAATTAATGTTAGAGAAGTTGGTGAATACAGATCTGGTATAGGTAATTCAACATGGGTCCATATCATCTGTGTGGATAGCTGCTGCTTTCATTTTTTGACACAGTAGGGTCATGTTTTCAGACTTCTTATCTGATGTGATTTGTCTTTCTTTTTGTGTCTATTTAGGAGTGTGTGGTGGAGTCTTTGAACTGAGAGGAGCTACAGTAGCAGGAGAACTGGACTAAGGAGTGGAAAGTGAGAAGGAAGAAGGACGAAAGCATTTACTTGGGCAAAAAGAACGACCATCAGAGTGGAACAATGGGGAGGAAGAAAATTCAGATTGCACGAATTATGGATGAACGCAACAGACAGGTAAAAAGGATAGCGGGTTACATGATTATAGCATAAATACATCAACATGAATATATGCCAGTTACACTCACAGAGCATGCTTATTCCCAAGTATGCTGAGGTTTCAATCTCTATTTATCTGTCTATTACACTAACTCAAACATATTCTCTGTCCCTCACACATGCACACAAACTCACCCCCCCCCCCACATTTTCACTGACACTCACTTTACATGCATCACGTAGGGAAGTGCCAACAGCTGACGTCACCATGTCACAAGACTCTCACATGCTGGGCAAGAGCTGTTTCTTGCTTGCCTATATGTGTTAGAGTGTGCATGTGTGTATGTGTGTACATGTGTATGTGTGTGTTTGTTTGTGTTTGTGTGTTCTGAATGATATTAGGGTAATTGTCATCCATAGGTGAATGACTCTAGGCTATGCTCTTACGCATTTGGAAGAGCCATGATTTAATAGCAGTTGGAATGTGTGTCCCCGGGTTTGATCCAGAGAACTTGAATAATTAATGTGAAGGAGGAGCAGTGCAGGAAGCACACACAACTTTGCGTTTGGCCTCTGCTTCTGCCTGAAGATATTTATTGTCTATCATATGGGTTGTATTTCATTCAGGTCAGAGTTTTTTTCATTTTATGGGCAGATGATGACACTGTGTGTGCAGTTATTAAGACATTTTTCATGTATTACTGTAACACACACAAACATGTAAAGACATGTTTTTGTGCTTTTGGTAATTGCCTTCTTTTTGAGTTTCTTAGACAGACACGGTTAATGGAAATCTGGCTCTAAATGTCATAGACTTTGTGACCAAAGAGAAAGAGAAAGAAAAATTCACTTGTTGCATGATTTGCCAAGCCACAAATGGAAGTATAATTTTAAACTTTTTTGTACATAATGGCACACGTTACCATCCTATGACAACATAAATTCTAACTAATCAGATAACCATGTTTGTCTGCTGTTCCTGAGATAAATTTCTTCTTTTAAATCAGATCTAAATTCATGAGGTCTTTTTGTGTGTGTTTGCATGTATGTATATTAATACAATGTGCTTACAGTTTAACAAGCATGCTCGTACCCATGTTGAATGAAGAATTCAAGCGTAAAGTAAGTGCTCTTCAGAGCACACTGTGGTCCGAGAAGCTGCCATTTGGATCAGAACAATGCCCCAGTGTTCAAGATGGCAGCAGCTCAGGCCAGAAAGGGTAAATTGGTGCCTATCAGGCACATTTCCACCTTTCCTTCCCCCTCCCTATCTCCACACCCGGAAGCAGAAGCAAATACATTATGCAGGGGGGAGGGGGGCATTGGAGCCTTCCTGTTATGACAGGAAATGCACTGAAATGTGCTTCCTGCCCCCAAACCCCACCAGCCCCAGTGAAGGAGCAGGAGCAGTGTTTCTGAACTTTTCAGTTTTTTCTCCTCTGTGCTTCACTCTTTTTTGTCCCACAGATTTATTCATTTTATTGATGGGGGGAATGTAGGGCTATGAGTGGTCTTACGGATTGTGAAGTGTGTCTACCGCCTTCCAGCCTTTGCGGACCCCATCATGTGACCTCATGGTACTGTCTGTGGGTGAAGTTGTATGTCTAATGTAAGACGTTGTTTGAGGATTTTAAAAGTAAAACACTAAAGGGCCAAAAAGTAAAGGAGGCGGAATGAAAAAAGTTTATAGTGTGTTTGACTCAGATGACTGAACAAAGGTTTTGGGGCTGTTTGTGTTTGTGTCAGCACATTAAATGGCCAATTGTTTGTAAGTCCCTGAAAACAAAGCAAGTTTTAAAAAATCTGACCTATCTGGGTGTAAAATATTAAAAATGCTTGAGAAACTGAGTAGCCAGACAGCCGGATCACATTTTCTGAGCCTTTAAGAAGTGTTGATGGTAGTTCATGAAACCTCATGTTGTACTGAATCTATGTGTGTGTCTGTGTGTGGGCATGTGTCAAGTGTGCGTGTGTAAGTCATCTGTCGTTCCCAGTGCGTGTGTGTTTGGGGCCTGGCGTGGTGTGTGTCTGTAATCTAAATCATGTGGAGGTGAGAGTGTGTGAGAGCAGAGCTGTAGGAGTGTGAAGATCACCCTGCTGGAGTTTGTGACAGAGGCAGTGACGTCCACACATGGGGATCAAGAACCTAAACACACACACACACACACACACACACACACACACACACACGCACACACACACTTTATTTGCTGATCCGCCAAAGAGCCAAAGAGCCTGCATCACAGCTCAGTCACTAAAACCATGTGTCATTGGTGTGGACACACGCACACAGTAGATACATTGAAATAATTAAATTATTTATATGTATTCACATAATCAATATCTTCTTTACCCAAGAGAGAGAAGCTTTTGACAGCATATTCTCAGTAATAGGGTGCCTTCTCAAAAAAGCCCACATACCTTACAAGGAAGAATGAAGGTCAGAGATGCACCTTTTTGTAATTGTGCTACAGTATGTAAATAGAAGCTCTCGGCTGTCTGTGTGCCTGGGTGATGTTATCATTGTCCAGTACTGTCCTATGAACCCTGCCACCCAGGGGCAGTCAATTTATGAAGGCTGCTGGGCAGAATTTCACCTTGGACTCACCGTGCTATATTTAGCACGGCATGTGATGCATTGATAGCTTTAGTTAACTACAGCCTGTTGTCAAATGCTTTGTTTAAGATGATGCAAACACAAAGTAAAATGGTGCTAGTTTGGAGTAGAATTTCAGTCATGTGTATAATTTGACTGAATTTGGTCACCTTGTTGATTTTAGTACCTGTGAATGACATTTATGGAGTGGTAAGTTACATAATGTAACCCAGCAGTTGCACCTTTTCCTTCAGGTTACTTTCACGAAGAGGAAGTTTGGCCTGATGAAAAAAGCCTACGAGCTGAGTGTGCTGTGTGACTGCGAGATCGCCCTGATCATTTTCAACAGCACCAACAAGCTGTTCCAATACGCCAGCACCGACATGGACAAGGTTCTGCTGAAATACACCGAGTACAACGAGCCCCATGAGAGTCGGACCAATTCAGACATCGTGGAGGTGGGTTCCCCTGCTAGTTGAGCTCTCGGAGTGCTGGCCACTTGTATGAGGTCTTATAGTGCTGAAAAGTTTGAGATTGCGTGTTTATTGAACTGAGAGCACAGTCACCACAATTTAAAATGCCTTTTCAGCACATAGGTATATTCAGAAAGGTCTTGTAGACTAGGTTAGCATTTTGTCTAATTGCTTTTTTAAAAGTACAGCCAATGAACATAAGCTGCTGGCTGGTGGGCTTCTCATCTGCTTAGCTTGAATCTGGTGGGAGTTGTTGTAATATGGGCCTTGCAGAAGAAGTGTGGCTCGTAGCAGCCTGGTGAATTAGCTGGGCTCAAGGCTCATTAAAGGATGGCAGGAAGACTTTGATTCCTTCACAGCCTTCTTATGTAACAGGTTTAAGGGGACAAGCAGGGTCCACCACCCAAACAACGTAGTCTGCAATGGGATTTATTATCCCTCACTCATTACTGCTGCTTTTTGTGACATATGAGCTCTTGTAAAGGTCACAGGTTGGGGGTCAGGTTGACAAAGAGCTTGCTGTTTCCCTCTCTGAGTTTGCTACAACTTTACAAAATACTGAAAAACTGGTCTGCAAGAGAAGTCGACTTCTATGAACACCTGTCAGACCTGGCAGGCTTTTTCTTTCTTGAATAAGAAAGAACGCCCAGGTTCTCAGTGCATCTTAAGAGTAACCCGAGTAGAGGTTTTAGGAAAACCAGCCTTTTCTACTACAGATGAACATTAGATGTTGGTGAAGAGAATTGCCATACCCTTCCAATAGCCTAAGGCTCTAAAGTAGAAAAAGTGGCTTGTAGATGCTTTAGACAACTAGACAACCCAATACGTATGTGCTTAAGAGACATTGTCTTTATGAACATACATAGGTATGCAGATGGGTTAGAGTGAGTAATCTATTTGTGGTAGTTATGCTAAATTTTGCTTTGCACTTTGTCTGGGCCAGTTCAGCTCAATTACTACAGGTAAACTGTTCAGGCTGTTGTTAACTGTTTGATAGGCCATGAACAAAGGTGGTCCCTGCCTGCCCTGAGGGTGAGGTAATCACACTTAGTTTCTTTTCTTTTTTTTGATAAGAATGAGGGATTGGCGTGAGGTCACCTGCTAAAGAAAACAGCACGGCATGCTGAGTGCCGCTCACAGTGTCAAGTTTCCACAGGCCAGGATAATCCTGTTTCATCGATTAGTGTAATCTGAAAATGCTCTTTTTAATCTTTAAAACTGGTGCCGTGCTACATGTTCAGCACACACAGACACCCAGGAGAGTGGGATACAGTGGGAAAGCGAAAGGTCTGTTAATTATTTCCTAAGGTCACAGTGTAAATGACTACCTGCCTGGCTAATAATATTCAGAAAAGCTTCATTGCTTATATGATGGTTGACCTCTTGTGTTTTGGTATGTGCTAGAAGCTTCTGGAGGTGACTGAATCCAGCTCTTCAAGTGTAGCTGTCAAACACTCACATATGCCATGGAAAACCTTCCCTTAAGCATTTGGCACATTGATATTATTTCAAATGAACTCCTTTACCTGCTTAATGCGCTGGCTGAATTTCAGGCACATTTGCCTCCAACTATTTACCTCTCTCATTAATTAGATAATTTGTCTTCATGTACTTGCATGCCAACACATTCTTAAGCAGTGAGAAACTTCTGTTATTTTACTTTCATATTTTCCTTCTTAGTCCTCCCACAAAAAGACTTATCTACTCATGTAATGCAAAAGTAAATGTTTTTCTTCCAATCAATAGATGAGACTGTGTGTTCAAACTGTGTTCAACATATTCAAATTTCCTACTACAGTTGTAGGCCATTTTAGTAGCAATTGTGGTGTATTAGTTTATTAGTTGTGGGTTGTTCATGTAACTGTTCAACACACTACTCCTTTCCTGTAGCTTGATGGTCAATGGACAATTAAAGATGCAGTTTTGTTGAGCTTGCCAGTCTGCCTTTACGTTGTCATATTGTTGTTACAGCAAGTATGACAGGGAGCACTACATCCTGCCGATACTAAAGCCTGCTATGTGAAAGCATACCCACTGAGCTCATATTCATCTGTTTAATAAAATATCACATTTCAAAATTTTATACATAAAATATTTATTTGAAGTGATTTGGGAGAACCATACAGCACAGAGTAATGGTGATGGAAAATCGAACATGGTTGTGAAAATGTTGTTCAGGGTTAGTCAAGGATAATCTCATAAAACAAACAAAAGGACGACAGCAAACCTGTGTGTATTCGAGAGTGCGGTGGAAAAATAAACTGTAAAATATTACATGACTGTGAAAAGAGAGCAGTATGTTACAAAGTTGTGCTCAGCAAGAATTTCACCAAAGAAAGTCATCTTTGTTCCCCCCCCTCCTTTTTGACGGGGGTGGGAGGGTTAAAGGGGTTTACTGCTGCACTTGGTAACAGCTTGTTGTATTTTGTGCTCTTGGCCAAGGACCCATGGGTATTTCTAAGATGGAAGACGTTTTGCGTTCTTCAGCCTACTCCCCTTTGCCTCTTTTCCATGCTCTGTCTCAGGCAGAGATCAGCCGAACATCTCACAGAGACACGCACAAATGACACACAGATGCCCAGCCCATGAGCCCATCCTTCTGTTCCTCTCTAAGTCCCATTGCATGTGTGTCTGTGTTTTTTTCCATAGTCTCTCCCCCATTAAATGCCTGAAAACCGGTAGTTTTCTAAAAATAGAAAGCAGCACAGCTAAGAATAGAACTGGCTTGCCGTCATGCCAAGGGGAAGGGAGAGGAACAGGCATGGAGCGGGAGTGTGGAGACCCACTCGCCCCCACCCACTCTTCCTTGGAGAAATGTTATAGCTGATCAAAAGCGCTATAAAACACCCAACAGCTTAGGGACGTGTATTAGGACGTGTATTTTTTCACACTTTCGACAGAGGAAATAAAAGCTTCTGTTGTCCATGTGATCTTTCTCCTTCTCTCACTCCCTCATCTTTTCCAAGTTGTTTGCCTCTATTCATATCTACCATCTGCTCAGCTATGTAGCTGAAAAAAAACTGAAGAGAAACCCGAGTTGGCAGTTACACGCTCACGTTTCAGATACTGTTAAGAAAACTTACTCCTGTTTTTCGAGTTGGTGCATTTATCAGCCTATATGGCCCCTCCCCCAACAACACTACTGAACAGTAACAAGGGTTGGTTTTAGTTATAGAGTCCATTAATTATTATGTATATGTGTTATATGAATCAGATGTCCTTCACAACTTCAAAATGAAGTCATCATATTGTAAACAATTCTGTTTAACAAAAGTGTGTGAACAGCCTAGGCTATTAATATGTCATGACCTCTTTTCTGCTATACTGCCCTTGATAAGGAGTGCAAGAGAAAAACTATTAAGTGACACACCAAAAGAAACATAGAGCGAGACAGACAGAGAAAGTTGTCTGTAAGAACTATGTGATTAGTCAAGTCCAGTTCTAGGGGCCCTATACAAGATGACAGTGAGCCACATTGTGATTTGAAAGGCATTATCAGTAATACTTTAACATGAATAACCATACTGTCCTCTCCACTAGAGAAGCTGTAATGGAAAAATTAGGCACAGAGGCCTGTTTAATAGGCAGTTGAATGGCCCACAGAATTAAAATGGACATGGCTCTTTTTCAGTGTGTGATATCTTACCAGAAGGCACTTGATGCTGGCTCCTAAAAATTCACAAAGTGTGAATGAATGTGGGATTTACAAAACGGTTAAGAAATTGTTTGACAACTGCATCAGATGAGCAATGAAGCACGCACAGGAAAGGAATGTCATTTTTCACCAACTGACAGTCAAACCAGGTTGATGCCACTCAGGTCATACAGGGCATTCTCCTTGGGTGAGCTTAACTCAATTTTTTGGGCTCCCATCCATAGTTTTGTGGCTGGATTGGGTATTCACTGGGTCTGCTTTGGGAAGAGTCCATCTCCTGGGATCCTTACACACTCATAATTGCATCCTCAAGTGCATTTAATACAGAGGCGCATGGCTTGTGGCTCTGGAAGAGACCGCCTTTGATTTACTATTACAGGGGCCTTGGAGCATCAAAGTCTGGTGAATTACCCTGAAAAGCCCCCTGTGGTGCTGTAGTTACAGACGCTGCCCAGCTGCTGTGGTCAGCCTTGGTGGGGTGGATACGGAGCCCTGGAGGCAGGCCAGGGTGTGCCATGCTACGGTCATGTGACCTTCAGGATGGGGGCCTCCACCCATGTGTCTGGCTACGTGACACTAATAGGATCCTGACTCTGCTCTGGCCTGCTTGGGTGGCCCCTCCCACTCCATTCTGTTTCTAATGAAACTCAATCCCAGATCCACTGCAATAGTGTTTAAAACCACTCCCTCAAACCCCCTGTACCCAAGTTGTGTGTTTTCTCTGACATTGACATTCTCTGACACTGACATTCTCTGACTTTTTTGTGTTCATGGGAGTATGCTTTTTTCTTTAGAATACACAGTGGTCCAAGCTGCCTTGTGTTGTGTTGAAAAAGGTCTCTTTCCATATGAAAACATAGTGTACCAGGGTGAAGGGCTGCCAGACACTCCTCTGGGTTGTGACTCACAGTAGACTCTTTGGCTATGGTCAAAATCACAAAATGTTCCACATCAGCAAATGTGTCAGCGCTGCATATAAGTGGTGGAATAAACTCTTACAAACATATCTTTTTTTGACACACAAGACAATGAAGTGGCATTCTCTTGAACTCAGTCTCTATGTGGTCAGTGCGTCTCATGTTGGTCTTGAAGTGGGCGTCTTAGATGTGGTGCATTCTGCAAAGAAGGCCAGAATGCTATGCCTCCATATGCGTGTGTGTGTGTGTGTGTATGTATGTATGTATGTATGTATGTATGCATCTGTACATGTATATGCCTGTGTATGTGCATCTCTGTGTGTATATGTATGTGTGTATTTGTGCGTATATGGCTGTGTGTGTGTGTGTGTGTGTGTACGTGTAACAGTGTGTGTATATGCCTGTGTGTGTATGTGTATTTGTGCGTGCATGTATGTGTGTGTACGTTTATCAGTGTGTGTATATATGCCTGTGTGTGCATCAGAGTGTGGATATGCCTATGTGTATGTTTGTGTGCATGTTTATCAGTGTATGTATATGCCTGTGCGTGCGTCTGTGTATGTGTGTGTGTGTGTGTGTGTGTGTGTTTGTATGTATATATGTGTGTGTGTGTGTCTGTGCATTTTCATGTCTGTGCACATGCCTTCATGCTGTCATTCAGGCCACAAAGACACTGACTCCCGCCACTCTAGCTGTGTCCTTGTTAAAAGTGTCCCTTGATACACGGCGTGACAACGCTGGCTGTCAGATGGAGGTGTGGAGACCACCCATGCACGCATATTAGGGGGAGCAGAAGCTTGCATGAGGTGTGGCAGGCGGGCACCCACTCAGCTGCCGGCAGCCAGAGCCTCAGCTGTCCCCCCAACTCTACCACCTGCCAGTACACATGCAGGACAGAACAGTTTCTCGGCTGAAGGTTACCAGCTAGCAGGCTATATAGGACGCCGTGTCTACATGCTGACAGTCTGGGGGCTGTCTGTGCCAAGTGGGAGAGGGCTACAGAGCTGGTTTAATTAGGAGCAAGCCACCATGGAATTGAGCCGACTGGGACTGAAAGGAGGATCGGAGGGCTGTCTCTCTGTCTCTCTCTTCCTCATTTCTCACCACACAAGCACTTGTCTTGTCTTTTAGCTCATCTGCCGAAGCTGATAAAATGTAGTTCTGAGGGTTTTTTTCTCTCTTAGTTTGTTTTTTATATAACCTAATATAAACTGTCTAAAAATCTCATGGGTCTTGATCATGCTGTGCGAGTTACTCAAGGCCTGTGTTGAGTGGATGCAGTTCTCATGCTTTGGTCATCTGCTGCTTGTCTTCTGTGAGTGATGATGAATGCTCAGCTGAACATGTCCTGAAGCCTGGACCGACCACTCCGCCAGCTGCGATGTTTAGTCTGTTAGTATTGGTGATGGAAGAGGGCAGACAAGATGGAGTGGAGTTTGTGCTGTGGTGCCGGAGCCCTGTAAATGGCATGACGGTGGGGTTGATGTGGGCAGGAGGGACATGAGGTGTAGGGTTTCTGGGACACTGGGTGGCACCCAGCAGGCAAAAATAACCTTCTACGGGCATCCCCGTGGTCCGAGACTGCGATTGGCTGCCATTGAGCACTCTCCCCCGTCAAGGCCAGTGAGGTTGAAAGGACAGGTGCAAAACCACTGACAGGTGCATGGGAATGTCTTGAATGAGTCAGATAGCTGTCAGCCAGCAACATGGCCACAAGCAACCCCCACAGGGCTGAGGCCACGGGGATAGCTATACCCTGCGGTGTGTCGTTTGCATTGGGAGCCTTCATTCGCATATGTAGAGCAGCCTCAGTGCGCTCCCTAGTGGAGCATCTTATATAAGTGAAAGCTCACAGAGCTGTTAACGCACAGAGATTGTTTTGTAAATGTTAACATTTCTTATTCTGACAAGTAAGATTTTCACATTCCGATCTGCTTATTAAATCTTAATTACATTAAATTACCCTCTTAAATTCTTAAGAAGATTCTTAAATTTCTCCATGAATGCCTTAATACAGTGTTAATCTAAGATATTTGCTTATTATGACACGGAAATACAACAAAACCAGGTTAAGTGACTGATCAAAAGCTAAATGCTCTAGTCTGGAGTCAGACATTCATGCTACACAAGCCCTTGTGTTTGTACACCAGTATAGCCCTCATGTAGTAGGACAGGACATTGCTGCTGGGTAATGTATTGACATTACCTGCCAGATCCTCTTGAGTTTCAGTGCTGTTTTATACACCAGATATAGATCGTTCATTCCAAAATCAAGCGTTTCCTTTTCATTTGAGGTGCATTTAAACCTGCCCTTTTATTAACATTCAATTTTACTCCATCATACTTAAATCAGTTCTGTATTAGATCCTAGAATTTTGATGTTTATTTTTTGTTCCAGACTCTGAGGAAGAAAGGTCTGAATGGCTGTGACAGTCCTGATATTGATGCTGATGATTCAGGCCATAGTCCAGAGTCAGAAGAAAAATATCGCAAAATCAACGAGGACATTGATCTCATGATCAGCAGGCAGAGGCTGTGTGTAAGTCTGCTGCTCTCACTACTCACGTCTGCAGTGCCGGCCTGAGATGCTTCTGCTCAGCAGAATATACTGAGCAGAATATGTGCAATGTAAAGATGATGAGAAATATTTGATAACTTGGCAGACATATCTCAATTAGAGTATTTTGTTAGTATTCTAGCTTAGTTGTGACTAGTCAGATAACATTTGTGGCTAACATGCATAATGGTGACAGGTACCAGTAGGGTAGTCTAGCTAAGTAGCTTGTGTTATTTAGGGATGCATATCCCTCATTCCTCAACAGTCCAGTCCATGTCAAACATGTAGTGGTAGCTCAGTGGATATGGTACTTGACTTTTCATCAGAAGGTTGCTGGGTCAAGGCCCTTAACCCTCAATTGCTTGAGCTGTGCTCAGTCATAATTGTAAGTTGTATTTTTTTTTTGGTTAAAAGCATCAGCTAAATGCCATAAAATGTAAATGTACACATAACAGTCCAGTCCATCTCAAACATAAAGGTCCAGTCCGTTTTAAACATAATAGTCCAGTCTGTCTCAACTTAAACATACTTATATGCCTGTTTGTTTCCTCTCTGTGACTTACCTGCAGACCATCCCGCCTTCCAACTATGATATACCAGTGTCCATCCCAGTAAGCAACCCCAACAACATGATCTACAGCCACCCAGGGGGCTCTCTGGGGAACCCCAACCTGCTACCACTGGCCCACCCCTCCCTCCAGAGGAACAGCATGTCTCCCGGAGTCACGCACAGGCCTCCCAGTGCTGGGAACACAGGTGCGTACCAATACAAGTTGCTCAAATGTATGTATGTACCACCGCAAGTTGCTCAAATGGACAGTTGTAATTATTACTGTGTTGTGTGTAATTACCACATGTAATTACACTGTGTGTAATTACATGTGGAAGTGAGGTTTAATTCAAACACTGTGCACTGTGCAATTTTTAAAGTTGCCCCTGTGCTGAATAATCTCTACTGGAGCTACCTATTAATCAATCAATCAGTCAATCAATTAAAAAGATGACTTTTTTTTTCTTTTTCATGCCTATTTAGATTTTGCTCATAGTTTGGTCTCATTGAAAGGAAATGTGGTCAGCTCAGGATCTATCAAACCACAGTATTCCTTTACTTTTCCATAGGGCTGGTGTGTATATAAGGGAAGCACGAGGGAGTGACAGAAAGACTGCTGTGGCACATGTGTGGGGTGTTTAATCTCTATGCAGCCTTGGTGTTATTGTCAAAAAGATCTATTTTCTGCCCTGGTCAGAGACATGGAGGACCCTGTCATTATCCTTGGCCCTGCTCATACAATTTGCTTCATATTACAGGAGCGAAACTAAATATGAGTCTTGGCATGACCTGAGGTGCCATAAACCACGCCAACTTTGAAAAGTTTTTCTTGGATGGTACTATGCTCTCCATGGGGCCAAGGAAGGGATTGTGGGCATGGTAGGCTTACTGTGGAAGGTGTTTTTTCACCATCTCCAGCAGATATAGCACAGGAGGGGCAGGCTGGAGACTCGGGTGCTGAATGACTCTGTCTAGATTTTTCTTAAAGGGGCAAAGCAGGAAGGAGGCGGCTGTCCACCAATTGTGTTTCCATGCCAGTTTTGTTTAATGTCCGCTGTGTCTTAACCTCAGGTGGCCTCTTGGGTCCAGATCTAACCAGTAGCGTGGGCACCAGTGCTGGTAAGACCCATGCGTATTACCATACATGCATGTTTGCAATCTCAATATACAGTTCCTCTCTGTATCTTTACTTAACACTGGTGTAAGGTATTGTGGTAAAGGACCTCAAACATTAAATTTAAAGATGCTTTTCAAGAAGAATTCTAAAATTAATTCTAATATCCTGAATCTTTTGACATCTCTATTTACACCTTAGAATGGCAAAACAAAGCATATTCAGCAAGCAGAACTTTGCACTACTATAGTTAAATGCTTTTTTGTAAAGTGTAGTAAATAATTAAATTTAATACAATGCTGGAGATTGTTAATATTTAAATTACAAATTAATCTTTACAAAGGAGTATTTAAGGCAGAAGGATGTGAAGATCTTTCCCAGAAGATACACTGACTGTATCTCTTGCTACACATACCATGGTGGAAAGAAAGCAGATTCATTTAATTTCAGTCTAACATCTCATATGTTCAGGTAATTGGTGATTAAAGTCTCGTCCAACTCATCTCATGTAGATTTGACCATTTTCCCCCCTCACTGTGCTTGCTCCCTAGGAAATGGATATGGGAACCATGGCAACTCCCCTGGTCTGCTGGCTTCTCCAGGGAGCATGAGCAAGGGCATGCAGGCCAAGTCTCCCCCACCCATGTCCATGAGCAACCGCAAGCCTGACCTCCGGGTGCTCATCCCTCCTGGCTCCAAGAACACCATGCCCTCTATCGTAAGGAATCATCCACACATTCCTCAACTGGCTGATGGAAAGGAAGTTTCATTAAATATTCCATCTTGGGACTTGTCAAGGGTTTAGGGTTAAGTCCATTGTGGACGTGCTGTACAGTGGTTCTGTGACATCACCTGCATTAATGATAGTCCTTTTCCTTTAACTGCGGCCAGTCAGAGGATGTTGACATGTTATTGGTAAGTTGTGGAATAATTATTGACTTCCCTGATGACACAGATAAAGTCTCAGACTCCAGTGCTTCTCTTTACCAGTGGATCTCACAAACCAGTCTATCGCTAGTTGGACTGAGGCCCTGTTTTTAAAGTGATACTTCACCAAAAATAGACATGTACATTACGTTTTACCTTTAAAAGATTGCATCTACCTACTTAGTTGTGGTGGTTTTGGCTGCATCTTTCAGCAGAATGCAGCCAGCTGTAGGGTGACATAATAAGATGTCATTATTATTGTGTAAACTATCGGTGTTGTCGTGCTAATACTAATGAGATGTTAGTTCACTGTAACATCTTTTGTTTATATATATATATATATATATATATATATATCTCTAGAGAGAGAGAGAGAGAGAGAGAGAGAGAGAAAGAGAGAGAGAGATTGTTATAGTTTTATATATAATGTTTTGTCTATTGCAACTTGTCAGTAAATTTTGGGGCAAACTGAACATTGTGATAAGTATCAGTGATTCTGAAAATGCATTGTAATGGGAGTCACTATTCATTTTATTAGACAAAAGTGTAAAATTTCTGCTACCCTTTATGTCCTGAAGCAACCTCATTTTCACTCTATTGCTAAGGGGACTGCTTTAGGTGTTCCCATGGTAACAATGAGACCTCTGAGTGGGTGGCAGATGATAGAGTTGGTCGGATGGTACATGATCACACAGTAGAGTAATAATTAGTAGCTATTTGCATCATGTTGTCTATTAGGTATTTAGGAAGGGATGTCTGTGGTTCTGTTTGCACATGCACTTGTATATCTTCAGTGTTCTTTTTATGCCTAAACTCATGTGTTGTTCCACAGAATCAGAGAATAACCAACTCGCAGTCCGCACAGTCTTTGACCACCCCAGTGGTGTCTGTAGCAACCCCAACCCTGCCTGGGCAGGGCATGGGAGGATACCCTTCAGCCATCTCTGCCTCATATGGTACAGGTGAGGATGGAGTTTATGTTGTCAACACAGTAATATGCCCAACAATCACTGTTATTGAATCTTAATAATATTGATGACTAACTCTGTTAATTTGAAGTCTAATTCTATGCATTTACAAAAATATGTTATCCTTTAGAATATCTGCAAAAGATATATATAAATACAATGGGCAAAGTGAGCAAGTGATTAGATCTTGCAAACATGCTCAGCTAAAGCACTTGGCACTAGCTGTCACCACAGGAGGGCACCATTGGGTTGAAACTAGTAATAGTAACTTGTTCCTGCCAGTGACTCCAATAAAACTTATTGGCTCTCTCTCTGTCTGCAGAGTATTCTCTCAGCAGTGCAGACCTGACCTCTCTGTCAGGTTTCAGCAGCTCCAGCTCTCTCCACCTGGGTTCCATGACAGGCTGGCAACAACAGCATCTTCCAAACATGCAGCAGCCGGCCCTCGGGCACCTGGGGTGAGCTCCACACACATCCTACCTGATGGAATGAAACCTTTAAGCTTGTAGGCCTGTTGTAAGTAATGGGATGTTATTGTTCTAGTTTGAATGGGGCTAGCATATGATATATGTTCTAGTTTGAATGGGGCTAGCATATGGTATATGTTGTAGTTTGAATGGGAATTTTAATATCTTGTGAACAGATTTTTAAGAATAGTTAGGTTAAACACTTCTTTATATTATCATTAAATCATTATTAATATAGCTCCTTTGAGAAAAAGGTCAAACTAAACATTTATTACAGACAAGCTTAATAACTAATAAAGAAACTTTGCTACAAGAGAGAGGTCCTCTCTGTCTGTCACATTTCCCAGTACAGATATAGAACAATGTTTTCAGTGTAGGGTATGGGATTGAAGCATAGGGCTAGTCCTTTTGGTCTCTACATCTATGAGAAATGATCAAGAACTATAAAATCTATTAAAGCAACTTTAATTACAATATATCCTCAAAATATAACTTCTGGCATTAGTTTGTGTGTGTGACTGTTTGTGGTTGTGTGCGTACTCATGATGGGCGTGACAAGAAGGTGCAACAGGTGTTGCAGTCAGTTCAGTTGCTGCTCATATTCACACTTCCTTTGAGAATTCAAGTTGTCGGGCACGTGCGCTCAATGCAAAGAAATCAGCACGGGGACTGAAAGGAAGGAATTCATGGGAAGGCTTTATGGTAGCATTTGTCAAGCCTATCAGCACTAACTACATATCAGCAATCCGATTTAAAATATATATGTAGTAGGCTAAAATTGTTTTCTATTTATTTTGATTTAAAAAATAGTTTCACTTCATGAAGTGTCAGTCGTGCGGTGTTATCTTGGCATCATGTGACAAAATACAAGCACAAACATTTTATGTTTCTGTCATTAGGGGAATAAAATATTTGTTTTTTTTTAAACTAAATAAGTTAATCATTACTAATTATTATTGAATGAATGCAGCAAAGACAGCTTGTAGATGAAACACTAATATTTTCACTTTTGAAAAATGGTGGGGACAAAAACAGCCATTTCAGAAAGTGGTAGAGACCTGTCTACAGCATCCCCAGCATCCCAAGTGTGAATCACTCCTATGGTAACCACCATTCCGTTCCTTCCACAGAAACTGCAGTAGCACTCAGTTATGCCCAAGCTCCACTCTCTCGCTGCCCTCGGCTCAGAGCCTGCACATCAAGTCTGAACCCGTTTCGCCCCCTAGAGACCGGACTGGGAGTGCTCCCTACGGCCAGCATCCAAACCCTCCTCCCCAGCAGCAGCCGGCCCCGCCCCCGGCCCCGCCCCCGCTGCCGGTGCCCGCCCTGCTCCGGCAAGACCCAGGCCGCTCGCCAGGCGACAGCCTGAGCAGCTGCGGCAGCTCATACGAGGGTAGCGAGCGCGATGAGCAGCGCGGCGATTTTCACTCACCGCTGGGACTGTTGCGGCCGCCCTCGCACGAGGAGCATGACAGCCCTTCCGTGAAACGCGTGCGTCTGGCCGAGGGCTGGGCCTCATGATCGCGCACGCCACTGCCGCGGGCCTTATGGAGGGATTTTCTATTGTGGAGATTTCACTTTTAGTATTATTTTTCTTTTCTTGAGTGTGAGTGCTACATAAAGTATTAAAGTGGTATAAGAGACACAGGAGTGCATTTCTGAGGAGGGAGGGTTGTGGGGGGGGGGGGGCATGCATTGCTTGTGCTGTGTGTAGGGGTAAATAAGTATATACACACACATTTATACATGTGTGTTTGTATTTATACAAGCATACAGGACAAAAGAGAAGTTTCCTGGTACTTCTGTTTGGTAAAAGCTAAATTTTAGTTCAGTAATATATTATGCATAATTAAACTATTAAAGCACGCATTGATGTGTCTCAGGGCTTAGAATTGTACAAATAATGTACATGTAGAGACCGGGGCGGGGCGACTCACATATCAACGTTCAGTAGTGTTCAATACATGTTGTCACGGATATTGTTGTGTTGCAGGTTCAACCTATTTATGTAAATAGAAGGTTTTGAGATTGGGGTAAATAACCTGCCAGGATTTGCAGAATTATTTACACAAAGGAGGGACAGATATCACACAACTTTTAAAGACTAGATCCCCAGGACCCAGTGCAAAGGACCTTAATCAGTTTCAAGTAATAGGAAAAAAGTCATTTTATTATACAACTATTGTAAATGTTGTCAATATTTAGTTCAAAGGGCCATATTAACAACTTAAAAGTACTCTGGGTCATGTATTGCCTCTCCCCGGTGGAAAAGATGTACAATACATTTTGCTTATATTTTCATAAGAAATGCAGAGCATTTGTTGCAACCTGTTGACCATATGAGCCAGAATGTGATTTTAAGCTTTGCCAATGTTGAACAAAGAGGTAAAGCCATATGAGCTCCAATAATAAAGCCATATAAACAATTTACCAAGCTGTTCTTGAGATTTTTTGTTGCCATTTTTGTTTTTATTTATTGTAGTGTCTTTTTATTGTACAACTGTGGGAATATTTCTCCAAGCAGTCCCTAAATTATTGAAGTATCTGTATGTATATATAGAAGGACAAATTGTGACAAATTGTGTGCATGGTAGTATATTTGTGAGGTAGAATGAGAGTGTTGTGCTGTAACCCTAACCTAAAAACGAATGATGGACAAAAATACTTCTGGCCTCATGACCAATTCAGTGTACATACTACAAACTCTATATACTACAAAATCCTTTTTGAAGCATGTAGTGTTAATGTGATGTTAAATGGCAATACAAAAACAAGTCATTAAAAAATAATATTTAAGTGCCTTCCTTTATATAGTAAATGTGATTATAAATTATACACAGTAATTTAAATCTGTGTGGTTTCATTTTTAGAGTATTTCAGAGTGGAGGGACATTGAAAATAATTCTGTGTTTATAGCCAAACATTTTCAAGATATTGGGGCCCCAGTTTGAAAGTTATGTTTGACATTAAAATGAATTTGTATAAAGAATTTCCAGTAAGTAATCACGAAAATCTTTTGATTACTTATGTAAACTAATTCAGTTTTAGCTAACCTAAATTGTACTCTAGTATTTCAGAAACACTGAAGTCTTTCACTGATCAAAAAATAAACATTAATATGAAAACTATAGGTCGATATAGACCTTTACTAAAAAATAGCCAATTTTATCCTGAAAAGAAAATAGTGTATTTATAATTCTCCCGCTCTTTTCCATGCTGTTCGATAAACTTTTTCCACTTAAGTTTCAATTTTCAGTAGTACTGCAAAGTCTAAGAATTTTCGCTTTTAAATCTGACGCGCATGTCCGTTTAGCTTCTTGTGGCTAATTTAGGCTACACTATTCAAATTAAAATGAAAGCTTTGCCTTTTCTTTATTTCGCCCGAGATTATAGAGTTATTATTTTTTGTTTCCCTTATAGGGTTGTCTCATGGGGTATGGGATATATTTTACCACTAGATGTCACCATCGTCAGGCAACACGCCACTTATCAAGAACAGAGTTTAGCTAGATTGTGTGTAAAATGTGTGGATATAGAATGGTCAAATTAAAATGTTTTATTTCACAGTCTACAAACAATGTTTTAAAACTGAGCAAGAAGGGTAGCAAACCGTTTAATCACTATCGTAAAACCAGGTCTACTACGTATCAGTCAAGCCTTCATAAGCGAAAAAGATGTTATAAATAAAGAAGCCAAACGAATCAGAAGCCGCAAATACGTTGCCAACTTTAATCTCTTACTTACTTGAGACAGTTGAAACAGTTCCTGCGTTCCAGCTGTTGGCGAGTCAGCACCTGAAGGCGCCACCATATACGTCACCATTATTACAATACATTATACCTTATCCGTACTACTCATCTTCTTGAAATGTATTCTTCGCAACCTTCCATTACTATCTTAAATATACTTTGTTTTATTTCATATTATTTAATAGTATTGCAAGCGACATATCTAGATTTGTGTAGGCTTACGTTAGTCAAAAATGATATAACATGATAAGAAACACTCTAGATTTAAACACACGGGCATTCAGTTATTAGCTAATTGAGAATACAAAGGACTATGAGCTTACAATATTCAAAATATTGTCTTACAAATTATGCAGTTCTTACAGCCCAGGTATTTAAGTATTTAAGACTTTGGAATGCACCTGTTTGTAGGGAGGGTTAATGGATGTTTTCTCGCGCAGGTGTGTGGGTGCATTTTATCATTTCTTTCTACAACTGAAGAGTTAATTTATAACAAAGTCTAATATTAACTCGGAACGTATTGAATTAAAATCTAATAATTAAATGAATGTATCTTGCCTCTAGTATATTTTAACAGGAAATAACGGTCAGAAACTGTTCTTAATAATACGTGTAACGTTTTTCCATTTCTCTCATCTAACAATATAAACACAGCGTTATTATTCATACTTTTAACAATACCTGCGTGCTATAACAAGAAACACTAATTAATAGCAAACCTGTTTTCTTCTATCAGTTTCACACAAAAAGGCTCGAGCGCATAAGCTTTTCTCCGGCTGTCTGGCGGAAAGCAACAGGGCAAGTACTACAGGCCCACATAGAGCAAAATCACTACTGAACACGAGATTACAGGTATGAGGCATGCGGAAAAGTTGGTCAAATATTTATGATATCCATAGAAAACAGAAACACAAAACTAGTTTATATATATATATATATATACCTGTAATCTCGTGTGTATATATATATATATATATATATATATATGTATATATATATATATATATATATATATATATATATATATATATATATATATATATATATATATATATATATATATATATATATATATACTATAACCTAAATCGTTTAGGCAAAATGTTACAGCATGTTTGGTGAATTCATTAATTTACATGGAATCGAAACATTGTATTAGCATTATTATGTGATGATCTTCTTCATTTAAATATGCATGCGTCAAAGCACATGCTCGTAAACCTTAAAAATAAAAAATAAAAAATACAAAATTGAAAACAACCACAACACAAAAAGCTCGATCAACATTCATAACACATCCCGGTTTGGGGTTTAATGTTATCATGTTATCATCTGCATTGCCTAATGTGATTCACTAATTTACTGCGTCTTGTATCTAAATATGGCTGCATTTAGCAAATAAGACTGACTACGTCACTAAGCGTGACCCCGTTCACTACAGTCTACAGGCCGGATAGAGAAGTCTTTCTTTATAAATTGCTGAGCAAAGTTATAGCCTACATGTCTTCAGTAATGGTGGTTGAAATAAATTAGATTGTAAAAGGCATAATAGAGCAACCCTCATAAAATACATTTTCCGGTCGCATTACTGTCTCAAGGTACTACTGGGCCAGTACTAAGAAACCCTAGAAGAGTAAAATATTGGTACCATGGACAGGGCTCAATGTTCATTAAGTCTTTGTTTCTTGCAAGCTGAAATAGGTCTTATAGTCGAGTTAGATTAATATCAAAAAGGAAAATATTCCTCCCATATTTAAGTATTATTTAATTATGAGGGCATGTGTATGCATGACGAGGATTTACACACCCAAGCGCTCTACAAAAGTGCGCGCGCACACACACGCACACACACACACACACACACACACACACACACACACACACACACACACACACACACACACACACACACACACACACACACACACACACACACACACACACACCGGAGACTAGCAAGGCTGGCTCTGTACCTCACTTTTCCATTTACCTCTGGGCCAGTTATGTGATGAAGTTTTAACCTCTCACAGCATCTCGTCCTGCATGTGGCTGGAGTATGTTTATTACAAAACTCAGAGTCAAGATAATCATTAGCAAAATTCTCATGTGCCTTGGAGATGGATTCTGTAGAACTGGAAGAAGAATCGTGTGTTGGTTCATTGCATTTCCTGGATGTTTTTCGATCTGAAGTCTTCCAGCGCTATGGAACGGGGAAAGCAAACAGTAATTCACAATGTAAGTCAACTGGCTTAACTAGTTAAAACCTATGGTTATTTTCTGAGGACACCATGATATCGATTTTTCGATACCATAATCATAATATTTTAATTGCTCGTGAGGCATGACACTGACAACTCGAAGTAAACAAGCACACAATTATTTCTTTATTTATAATATTTATTCGTTATCCTACAAACTAGGATAATATGTTACAAGAAACCTATTGTCCACACTTTGCAGAATTGCAGAGTGCATCTCTATTTAGTCTGATTTGAGACAGCTTTTCCATTGTGGCTTTCTTATAATTTCTGCTGCCTTGAAAATACAGAAACCTTCTCTAAATTAACTGGTGACAAACAAGCACATTATTCTTTATGCATATATCAGGGTGACAGCTCATCTGGCATCAATAATTAGGTGAATAAAGGTGAGTTTCTGTGTGTAAAACAAATTAACCGTCTCATATTGTTCATGTTGCTCATGCTGTTCATAATAAAAAATTTTGCTTCACCAACAACAGCAACAGAACAATACGTGGTTACGTTTGTTAAAATGCGCTGTCATAGTAAAAATAGATTAATAATGATATTATTGATCAATCTTTGGCCATGAAGCCGTTTCTGTCTTCAAGTTATCTTAAAACAAGGCTACCTACATTGTCGTTTAGGTGAAGTAAATTATGGCCTATAGCTTGACACGTGGTGACTGGAAAACATCGCTTTGACATCTTTAGTGCTGAATTGCGGTGTTCGGCTTTGGCGCAGACCAAATGTACCAGCCCTGATCATTTAGCAGGACGCGGGGAGAGCGGTTTCTGCTGGGGCGCAGATATTTGACATAGGTGGTCACAACCGATGTGACTACTACAAAAGTCACACTGAAAGAGAAACCACGGAGAAGAGCTAATTCCAAACGACAGTACAAGTCCATTTAGGTGCTACTGCACGCAACTACACCGAACGCATTGTCTAAATAATTATTAGTGTCTAAAATTATGCACGATGAGACCTTTGACCTCAGAAGATTCGTGTACATTTTTCTGTTGTGAACCATAGCCTTACTCCATACGTCAGGTTTGTCGTGTATGTCGTGTACAAGCAGCGCGTTGCAGGCGTCATCTGTTGTTCCGTGTTCCTCTACCCAAGAAAGACTGGGGTGCACAATTTATATCTTAATAACTGCGTGTTTTACGTATAATATAGCAGTAACGCTTCGGTAAAGACTTGAGCATATGCGTATAATACAGCTGTTGCGCCATGCTCCCAAATCGTTCCAAGGCTTTCCTTACAGCTTGCGCTTTTTTCTACGTACCGTTTATTCACTATTCGCTAGGCATAGTGCGTACTACGCTGTAAATCCTGCAAGGCAAATCTCCGAATGGAATAAAAGCGCTACAGCAAGGAATGGATGCGCCGCGTTCGTCTTCAGCATTGTAATACAAACTGTCGTCAAGGATTGTACTGACTGCCAAAACAAGGTCTTAGATTATTGATAAGAACAAAGCTGAATACGTTTACATCAATCTTACGACCAAGGACAGAACGTTACAAGGAAGTTTCACTCATTTTCTTTCGCATAAACTAATTACTTTACCTGGCTAACAGTATGGTACCGAGAGGCACTTGCGTAATTGGAGCATGTGACTTGTATAATTGTGTTGGGAGGCGTGTTATTATCTTTGGTTATCTAGCTGTATGAGTGTGCTGTTCGTCATAAAGCTAGATAACCGAAAGTAAGAACCGTTTCCACAATCATCGTGAAGCGTGGATTTTAATAATAATAATAATAATAATAATAATAATAATAATAATAATAATAATAATAATAATCAGACATATACGGCATCACCAGAAAATCTCGGGCACATTTTTTTTTTTGTATAAATATTTTTGTTGAATAACGGGACTGATGCAAGTACCTTGGAACACATTGAAAGCAGACAATACCTAAGTTAGGATTTAGTTCACAATATTGTTGGACCCACGTGTGTTCAAGTATAGCTGGTTCCTTTCAGGGAATGTAAGATCCACAGACGAAATAATTGGAACATAATAGAGATGTGAAAAAATGAAATGGGCTGGTGAGAGACTCTTCTTTAATTGATTCGGTTGAGCGCACGTGGGAAGATGTGAACGCCTGAAGACCCCTATTCCCACGCTCAAGGGCAAGTGGCAATGTCTTGTCTGGCCCAATATGACAGGCAGCCCTGGAGGGGTTGGGAGCGGGGGGTCGACCTAGGTCATGAAAGAGCCCCAAGTGTACCCTACTCATCTGCATCACTGTGGAGGGTGGTGACATTTCCCACCAACTCTGTAGACGGAGTGGCAACAGTATGAATGGATAATTCGTGTGTATGTGACAGGAATGTGGAATGTGATGCTGTAGTTAAAAACACAAAACGAATGAATCTCCTTGTAATTAGCCACACAGACCTAATATCTTTCAGTGCTTATATTCATGCCAAGCCCATGCCTACTGATATTGTTCTCTCTCTCTCTCTCTCTCTCTCTCTCTCTCTCTCTCTCTCTCTCTCTCTCACACACACACACACACACATACACACACCTTTTGTACTCTTGCATGTGTAAATCATCACTGATATCATTACAGGGATTTGCAGAAAGATGCATGTCTCCATTCTACCACAGAGATGAACTTGTACTTGACCACGAAGCATGTGTCATGCCCTGAACCCTAATTCCCACTAGACCAGAGAGGGGAAGGGTCAAGGCTCAGGTCATCTTCATCAGTTCCTCCTAACTTGCTCAGTTGGTCAAGGGGGCAAAGGGTTAATCACATCTTAGCGCTTGTCTGCCTATTTCAATGTTGTCATTTTTTAAAAATAGCTTTCCAACAAAACAACACATTCTTGGTTACATTAGTTCAATTTACAGTTAGGGTAATTGTAGTTAATTGAATCTACTTTTAATTACTTTCCTTAATTCACTCATAAGCCTCCATTTTCATTTTTGTTTATTAGTTGGTTGAAAATATTAATGTAAAAATGAATATTAATCTCTGGAAAAAGGTATAGTGAAGTTATAATAAAGTTTTGATTTTAATTCCAGTAGCATTATGGCACTCTTTGCAACACTAAACAATACACAATTCCCGTCCTATTAATGTCGAATAAATACATGATATAGTGGAAAGTTAATAGAATCATTGGGTATCATGTATTATTCTGTTCTAATTATGATATTCCTTCTATCATGTGACTGGCTGAAGCCAACCTGAACCAGCAGGGAACAGTGTGGTTGCTGACCTTCCATATGCAACTGCTATTATAACATTTAAATAAGGGTTTGTAGCATGACTAACCCAAACATACCAATGCAATATTTTATCGACCTTCGAAAATTTAAATGGAAGCAATTGCAATAGATTTTAATGGGAATGAGTGCTTTTACACCTTTCACCTTTCACTGGTAATTAAATCCACCTTTGCATTCCTACTCCAAAAAATCAAAAATCTAATTGTAAGCATTCTGTCCATACATCCGGTGAGACAGAGCATTACTGTTTTATTTTAGCATCTAATTTTTCTTCACAATAGTGCCGATCACTCAGTTTTATCAGCTTTATTAGTATTATTATCAGGATTGCAATGTTCATCTCCTCCATCATTACTCCTATCTCATGTTGATGTGAACATTTCTCCTAATTACCACCTAAAGCAGGTACTGCTTTATACTCATGTACAAAATTCAACAAAGTTCAAAGTTTATTTGACATGTACATAGTCATACATGGTATAACTGGAAGTGAAATGCTTTTTGTAACTGCTCTGTCCATGGCCAAGGAGAGATACAGGGAAATGGATGTGGTTTAATGAATAAATAAATATGTTATGATGAATAAAGAGGGGCTGTATACTATGCATAAATACAATTTACAATTTCCAGTTTTTACAATTTACAATTTCCAGTTTTTGCAGTTTTTTATGATGTTATTGTGTACATCATACACAGAGTAGTCCCATCAGTTCCATCAGTTGCCCTGATAACTGTGTAGTACCACACAGTTATCCCACAGACTGATGAAATGCAAATAGTAAATTGGGCTTTCTTTTTTCCACACTGTAAAAAGCATTTGTACATCTGGCCTTAATTCTGTATTCATTGATTTTTAAATGTTTTTGTAATTATGCCACAAAATGATGTCTTATGGAAATAAGAAGAGGAATGATAATAAAAAGACCAACTACTATATGTTTCCTACATAGCTTACACTGTGAATTAAAAAACTTCAAGGGCCTGCTGATGGGACAAGACTTTTATTCTTCACTCATGTAAGACTCATGTAAGACTCTTATTCTTCACTCATGAAGACTCATTCTTCACTCATGAAGACTCATGTAAGACTCTTATTCTTCATCTATGTAAGTTCTTACCTTTTAGTTTCAGATTAGTTGTTACTGCATAATGTGCTGTCAAAATAACAACTGAATATTAAGGCTGCACTATAAAAGGTTAATGGATATTGGCAAAAATATAACAAAAGCAGCAAGAACAACAGCAATAATAATTAAGATAAACAGTTTTATGGACTATCAAATAATGCTCTTTTGACTCAGCATGTATGGTGCACGTCTCTAATCTTCCTGTGTGCAACCATCTTACGTCTGTGGCAGTGGAGAATGAAGGGCGATCCCAAAATGTCTGCTGGCACACACGTCACCCGGGCTTTGCATATGTCACTGGAGGATGGCGGCTGGTTACCATGAATACCAATTCTCTAATTAGTTCCATTTCCATCCAGCTAGACAGTGCCTATGCAGTCTCTGTCAGTATTTCTTTGAAGATCTGTTTTCATGTGGCATATCTATTCTCATTACATATTACATTACATAATGTAAATGCTAAAGTAGTATTATGTTGGATGTGTTCATCTTTCATATTGTGAATGCAGTGGCCTGAAACATTCAGCACTGTGACAATGGGATGCAGTAAGATATAGCAAATGTATGTCATATTTGTATTTTTTAGATACCAATTATATTCTCAGTCAAAAGTCTTTTTTTTTTTTTTTTAAAAGAAAGATGACGCAAACCAAGGGCAGAGCAGAGAGCAGCAATGTGGAGAGAAGCAGAGATTAGTATTTAGGGCACATATATATGTGTAAAAAAGCTCCAACTAGGACTCC
>NC_137515.1:302500-330000 GCF_041902795.1 Electrophorus electricus | reverse complement strand
TTCGCAGAAGAAATTTCAGTTGCCTTCCAGTAACTCTAGTAAGGATTATTCTTAAGTACCTTCTCACCTGACAGAGCTTGCAGCATTATTCACCAAGGAATGTGTGAGGGAAGACCTTCCAGTCAGTGAAATGGGGAGGCTATTCAGTGGCATGTGCTGCCAATAGACGCTGGAAGAAGTGTAGGAATCAGGACAGTGTTAAGAAAAAGGGACATGCATGCTAGCTGTGGAAGAGTCATGATTAGCTCTATTGTTAGAGGTCTTTTGAGTTTCATTGGTACCATAATACCTCACGACGAGTCTATCCAAGCTTGGCAGAACTCTGAACAGAGTAAGAGCTAAGTTGCATATATGGTGGTTTGCTTAACACTAAGGTAGGCTGCAGCATAATGAGCTATAAGCTCCTTGGATATGACCCTATCCTTCTATTCTTTCTCTGGGGGAACCAGGACAATACAGTAAAATATAGATGGTATCTCATGTCATATGTAACTTTCCAAGACCAAAAGGTGTGGAAGTAGCTAAAAGTAGCAGGTTTGTATTGTATTGAATACTGAAAGGAACTGATCTTGAATTTACTGTACCTCTAATCTTGTGTATCTTAATCACAATAGGTGATGGAGATGGAAGGGAATATTGATGGGTAAAAAGCCATCCACTTCACCAATATTCTGGTCCTGGCTGGATATGGCACTGATTGTGATTTGGCAGATATCATACAACTTGTGGAGCACAACATGTCATTTTTGTCAAAGGTTGATTCAATAGGGTGTAAGGAAATGTTTGTTTTTTACATTAGTGTAAACAAAATATGGTAAATTCTCAAATTACTTTTATATAATACACTTTGCCCCTTCTGCCCTCAGCTTACATAATTCTCTTTTCTTTCTATTTTTTTTTTTACATTTGCAGTAAAAGTAGAAATGATCCCACTCTTGCTCTCACACATTTGAGCTGGACTGAATGCAGCCAGACTTAGTAACCCTCAGTGCTGTTATGAAAGATATAACTCCAGCAAAACACAATGAAGAGAAAGACATATAATCAGATGCCTCTTGGGAGATACTGGGGTCTCATACAGTGCACTGGAGCTGTATATCATATGCCGAATTATGGAGGACAAAAGGATGCAAATATTGTTCAGTATTTCTTAAACACTTTAGTTAGTGTTTGAGGAGAGAAAAGGAGAAAACCATGCTGACAAAAAAAAGGTATTTAAGCTTTTCATCCATGACACTATCCTTGAGAAACAATAAGTCAATAAGCATAAGAAAAATGGATACATCACATTAACTTCACATTCACAGAAGGGTGTTTGGATCGGGTGTACAGTTGAGAACAATAGAGCCCATCTGAGGGGAAGGAAGTCTATTTGGTTAAAAAAAAAATGCACACAAAATCAGATGGAATTACATATAACATTGTCACGGAGCGCGCCACTCTCGCTGGTCACGTGGTACGGCCCGCCGCGTGCAGTGGGAGTTTCTTATTTGTCTTTATTGTAACCACACCTACATGTCTGCACACACCTGCACCTAGTTAGTGTTCTGTGTTTGCGTATGTAAAACCCTGGTGGTGTGTGCACTGCTGTCGGTCCTTGCCTCTGTTCGTGTTCTCTTTGTTTGTGTCCTTTTTCACATTGTCAGTGCCCGTGTTCACGTTATGAGTGAGTGTCACCGTCTTTCAATAAACGTCTGTCTTTGTGCGTCTTGCTTCTGCACTCGGGCTGTTACAAAGATACATTGACACCTTTTCTAGCTACATATTTTGTTGTTGTTTCTGCATACTAGAGTATTATACTTTATATGTTAACAATGACCCTAAAGTCTTATTTCTATTTTCAGGAAAGGCAGGATGAGACAAAATGGATAATCTCTTGGAATCCCAGAGGGACTGAAGTGTTAACTGGTATGAGAAACATTCTCCTATGCTCATATTTAACTTTTATTTTCTTAAAATTCTGTGATTAAAATCCTCAAGGATTCAGTTGTAGTGTATCAATAAGGATCTTTCCTTTCTGTTTGTCTTTGTATGTGCTCATGACACTCATTAGTGTAGAATCAGCAGATTTTTAAAATTGTTTGAAAGTCATTATTCACATTAGCATCAATAATATTTCTCACCAAGTTGCTAAATCGTCTGAGGTTTATGTAAGTGACCTTACAGTTTTACCCAAGGAAACTGGTTATAGATGTAGACCTGACTGCTGATTAACCTAAAGAGGGTTTTTTTGTATTTGATTTGATTACTCTACAGCAAGTGTGTTGTACTCTTTGTTGCAACCCTAATCTAACCAATATTTTCATATATTTATGTGATCCAGAAGATATCTTACTCTTTTTAATACAACTATTTCAACTTGATATTACCAGAAGATATGAAGCACTAACCTGCAGACAGCAATGACCCTATAAGTATAAAGATTAAAACCAGACCAGTGAACAAAAAACCTTTCTGACCTAACATACTAGTAATTAATATGCAAATGGTATCTGTCTACAAGTTTAGCATTTTCTGTTCTAGAACATATGATCCATCATAATTTGTTGCAGTGGAGGGGAACTTAACTGACTTTTTGCAAAAGTTATTCATCTTTCAATGGTGTAGATGTAAGCAAAGTCATTAAAGAGTGTTTTGTTGTGAAATGCACCTTTCTAAAGACATTTACTGAGCCAGAATTGTTCACAATTGTAGTAATAGGAACTTGATGTCTGAAGTGATTAACGGCCCTAAATGCTACATCACGTTCTTACACAAAAAGGTTATGAATATCTTGCTTGATGCCTGAGCCTGTTTTGCTATTGTTTGTTTATAAGGTATTGGTGTAAAATATGTTTTTAGGAGAAACTATTATTCACTGATTACCTCCATGTATCCACTCAAATCTGCATTCTCAACTGAGATTAATGTGCATAAGAAAATATTACTATAGTCTTTATAGTTTATTTTTCACAGTATTCTTGCTAACTATTTTAGAAAATGGCAGAATATGCAGAGAACTTTGAGGGGAGGTCTGTATGCTGTTTGACTTGGGTATTTATGTGTAGCTTCAAAATAATTAACCACAACTTTAAGATTTCTGGTACTTGAAAAGGCAACTGAAAAAAAGGCACCATGCTGTATTTTCTGCATTTATTTTTGCAACCTGATACAGCACAATTTACCACCATTCTAAACAATTAAGCAACGTACAATTGTGATCTGTTGCAGCTCCTCAAAAGAATACTCATGTATGAATTTTGTTGACTGTGTGCGACCCCTGCCTACCCAAACTACTCAAAATGTGTGCAGGGCGGAGAGGTACATGCAGGGCAGTGTAAGGACAAGTATCCATTATTAGTATGACATATTAGCACACATGTAATTTTGGATAAGAGATAAAATGGCCATATTTGCAGTGTAGACATGACAGCCTCTGATTGCTAGTAGGCAACTACACCTGCAAACAATTCTGACTCTGTACATTTCTCTAGAAAGGCACATTTCACACCAAAACACCCTTAAATACTTTGTTTACATCTAAACCACTGAATGATAGACATTTTTGAAAGAGCAGTGGACTCCCCATTTTTATGTTTATGATTTGAGTGTTCTGATGTGAAAAAGGAAAAAAAAACCCCACACTATTAATAACCATGGGCCCAATGACACACCTGGTTAACATGCAGCTTTAGTAACATGTAGTAGCTACTGGCTGCTTTCCTAACTTCTGTGGCATCCGTGACTTTATTAAACTTTGAATTTAAGCATTATACATACCTGAGAATCAGTGGAGAGGGAACCGGGCTGTTCAGTTTGTGCATTATGGTATGTCTTGCTCAGTGGGAAGCACTCCTCATGTTAATAGTTTACTCTGATCCTTTCAGGGGAACCTTATTAGATTAGGACTCAGAACTGAATTTACATTTTAATTCACACTATACGTGGAGCTATTAGATAAGAAATACCTTAAAGGGACTGATGGAAGTACCAGCTGCTTAATGTAAATCTGAGTGGTTTTAGTGTTTATAACACTACAGATAGACTGAGATACAATGCTCCAAATAAACTGAATCATTTGATAGTGAGAAATCAAAGACTTTTTGTCCTCATCTATCTCTCACAGAAAAGATGCACCATCCAAAATTAACAAGAATTGTAGAAGAAATGTTGCAATAATACAACACTGTGCTGTTTCATATGCTGGAAACTACAGTATCATAATCAAAGGTAAATGATAGAAATAAATATAAAAGGCCTATGCATGTATTATCATGTACTTGATATTAAGTTACTGGTTCATATTATACTGCCACTTCTAATGTGTTACTGGACATTTCTAAATAAACTTTTGCAACAGTAAATCTACATAAATGCAAGCATTATTTAGAAGATTTGTATACATTGCAGTGAAACTCAAGTTGCTTTAGATTTCTCATATTCTAGTTAACATTCAAAGCAAGTAAATATATTTAAAAACATTTATATATAAAATGGTGAACTTGTAGAGAAATAGAACTTGAGAATTATAGAAACAACATGCTAATTAGCATTATCATAATATGTTGTAAAATTATCACAATACATGACCCAATACATAACCATTCTTAAGCATAGATACATGGGTATGTAAACTTACCAGCTGTGTGTTTCATAAAAAGAATGTGGTCTGTCACTCAGAGTATACAGACCCACCTCCAGTAATGATGGCAAGCTGTTTCCGATGTCCAGCAGACAAACGTAGAGACATACTGATTATCATAACAAGGGAAGCATTTTATGCCTCCACTTCATTTTCATTGCTGCAGTCTTGCCTCAGAGCCTTTGATTAAAGACATGAGGTGGCTGTGAGCAAGTATTAATTTTTACATTCAAGTCTGGTCTGGCACAAGGCTGCCACCAACCTGCCCTTAATAGGGAAGTGTATGATATCTTTAAAGCATCTAAGCCCATGAACAATTAGTGCTGTCAGATTGACAGCATGTTATGATGCATTTTTAAAATGAATTAGTTATATATAAATATAAGAAGATTCTAGGTGAGTAATTTACTGTAGTAAGAGATGTAGAGATATTCAAAATTGTAGTTAAGTACAGAGTGTCTAGAGAAATGGAACATTTTGGGCAGAGGTCCTTTGAGATTTCAATAGACAGATTACCCTTAAGACAGAGAAGCACTTTGCTTGCACAGCTGATGAAGGTACTTTGTTGGAAAGGTTCTGTTTCTCTGGAAACTCTGTTGCACTTTAGCACATTTTTACAATTTTGAATCTCTCTCTCTCTCTCTCGCTTACTATATAAATATAAATAAATAAATAAATAAATAAATAAATAATCTCATGTTCATTTTTTAAATGTTTGTTCAACATTTATTCATAAATAATCATTGTGCTACATTTTTGATGCCATTTTTAAATCCTGGCTATACTGATCGTGTCACTATACTGTTGCATTGTTTTTGTTTAAATGTTTTAGGAAATGCCATAAAAACTTAACATTTTAATACATTTCCAAATATTATAAAGTCTTCATTTTACACATGACATGAATTATATCCTTAAACAATAGAATCACTGAAAAAATACAGCCATTTCCTCTTGTCAGAAGTTTCAAATCCTTAAACAATATAAAAGAGAAAAAAATTATAACTAGATTAGCCATCACAACTTGCATGTTTTTTTGGTCTGCTTTGTGTGATAATGACAGTGCTGTTAGTCTTCTGTGTGTGTGTTACCCCTGTGTTTATGGCATGGATCTCCTTACAGTTTCTATTGAGATGCATTACACAATGTTTAGGTAAGGCTCTGAGTGCAAAAATATAATTCAGAAAGTTGAAATGTCTGCTCCCCGTATGTGTGGTCATACTTCACAAAGTCTTAATCAATGTGTATTGTACATTATATATAAATATATATTACTCCCTTATAAAAAAAAAAAACAAAAAAACTATTACTGTCTAATCTACTAAAGAAAGTTGATAACTACTGACAAAAAACAAGATTTATTTCCATGGAACAAGTTTAACAAAGAGTCTGGGGGTCTGCAAAACAGTTTGGAGACGGTCTATTGTCATTCTGGGTGCCAACCAAAGCATGGGTCTTCTGTTATTCTCCCGAGTCAGATGAGGCTAAGAGATTTCCACATTCAAAACCCCCTGCCTCCTCTGTTGTCTAGCACCAATGCTTGATACTTGCTCTCTTCAGTCAAGGAGGCTAGACTGCAGCTGCCTGTCTCGCCCCGTATGAATAAAGAACCTTTTTTTTTTTTTGGAATGGAGAGAGAAGTTGTGAATGCCCTCCCAAAGAGGGATGAGGCATATTGAAAACTATATTAAATTACCCTGATTAACAATTTAGCCACGAACAGGGGAGTGCAGGAGGGGCTCTACAGGCAGGCCCAAGGTCTATTCATCTCCACAGTGCCATGGGCAAAAGGTTTCCCAAGTTCACAGGCTCTGGGGCTTTGTTATGCTAACTCACAATCTCAAATCAGCAACCAAGTGGAGTGTGAAATAGAAATTATTTCCTTCAAAACAAGTTGTCATCTTCCCCTACTCAAATACCACTACTCTATCAATTCTAATGTCATTGATTATATTTTGAGGTCCAAGTGAAATGTTATTGCCTAGATATAAAAATGAATTCTTATAAAAATTCTTCTTGGTTTCATATGATTTAGAAAATACTCCAAGGACAAAATGAACCTGACAGGTTTGCTTTTTGGCAAACCTCAGAATCTGCCGTGATGGCACTGTGAACAGTCGGTAACATCAAGATGAATCTGGTGGCCTGCAGGAAAGCACATTGCTCATTTGAACCTCAAGTACAGCTCAGCTTGAAATACCATGCTTCAAGTTTCATGCAAGACAAGCATTGAGACTATTCTCTGTCCTGGCTCCCAGATGGTGGAATTAACTGTCTGGACAGCCAGCGGAGTCCCTTGCAGTCTTCATACACAGACAGAAGACCCATCTATTTGTGAAATATTTGAAATGACCACTGATCCTGCACCTATGTTGAGTAACAAACTCTAGTACTTAAATGTAAGGTATTGTTTGTTATTGCACTTATCGTTGCCTGAATAGGGCTTATGCTTATTTTGCACTTCTAGGTATCAGCATTGATTCCTATATTTCAGCAATATTCTAGTTCAATGGCATTTTGAACTCTAACCTACTGCACTGGCTAGGATGCATTTTATGTTTAGATAACAAAGTGCTTTTGTAACATGTTCTTGACAATGTAAATGCAAATGCAAGCAGAAGGACAGTGACCCACTTTGTTAATGTTGCTTTTGGCTTATTAATGCTGAAGTTCATGAAGTTTTTAAATATTTAAATGAAAATAATATTAGGGAACCATTCTCTCAAGTCCAGTTTGACCGCTTTCCACCTTTCAGGTCATATTAGCATCATAATTCCCAACATCAAATCATTAGCAACAGCTATTGATAAAAATTTTCAATCATTCAAAATAATCAATCCTTCAAAAAAGAAAAAGGCAAATGTCATGAGCTATCATTCTAACATTTATTTATACATTTATGTGCAAATATAAAAATCATGCCAAAAAAACCTGACAAAATTCTAACGTTCAAGTTTACATCTAAGTTGTATATATGCTGTTTACCTTTTCTTGTCATCCTTTGTTTCAATACTGTAAGCCCATATATCTAATTCCCACAGATAGTTATTGCAAGTTAGGATTTATGTGGCACTTTGAATACATCTTTTCCCTCACTCAAGTCTGATTGGTGTCCAGTTGCTGGTTACCATGGAAATGACAAAATCATTTCTCTGCCCTCCTTTGTGAGGTGGCCTTTGTGAGATGACAGGTTAACCAGATATGCTTGACCCCTGGGGGTAGATGTATTGCACACATACACTACATTTTACTCTAATATAGAATATCAATTTCATTTTTCAAGTTTTTAACATTTTCTGAAAATGCCCAATTGTTCAATTGAAATGCATTTTTAAAAATATTTATTCTAAACAACATAAATCTCTACTATACAGCAGATGTGTAAAGAATATGCTACAAGAAACATGAATGAATGTTGTATGTGTAGCATTGATGATAAATATATCTAGAAATATATAAGAAAATAAGTTCTTCATGCTGGTGTGAATCTACTGGATCATATCAACATGTCTCATTAAAAAAAAAAAAAAAAAAAGCAAGCAAAAAAAAAAAAAGTGAGCAACAGTTTAGTTAGGATATGTCTCATTTTCATAATATAATTTATACATAATACAAACCTTCTATGATTCTTGACTGTCCATGGCTGGCAATCTGCTTAGCAACAGTTAGATCTTCTTAAAAAAATGGGGCTAGGGTCTCCTGCAGACCTAGACCCCAACCTGAGCTTGGAATAATGAGCTTCGCATAACCTTGTCAAACAAGTATTCACCACCCCATGCAGTCATACAAAAGTGACTGGTCACAGTTCAGGAATACTTTAGAGTTAGGAGGTTAAGCAGGAACAAAGAAAGTAGCTAGTTTATGATTTTACAGTTCAGAACATGTGCAGTTTTCAAAATCTCATTCAATGTATGTGAATATTGCCATTGCCTGTATAGTCTATACTCTCTCTCATATATATTTGTTTTACACAAACACTTGAGCTTCTCATTTACCCATACAACAGAATGTGGATTAAAAGAGTGACTATTTCTGAAATCTTTTAATGATATATCCATTATACCTACTGTATTCAAAAATTTATTTGTATAGCGCTTTTTACAACAGATGTCACAAAGCAGCTTTACAAATGTTCAAGTCCAAGCCCCCAGGGAGCAAGACAAGGGCGACAGTGGCAAGGAAAAACTCCCTAGACGATGAGGAAGAAAACTTGAGAGGAACAAAGACTCAAAGGAGGGGCCATCCTCCTCTGGCTGACAGTGGTCACCACAATAACAATTTAAAGAGGAAAAATAAATTTAAAAATGAATGTGTTTATATTTTAAATAATATTTTAACTATAATAGGCTGTGTGCAGGTTTAGGCTGCAGACACACTACATCACCTGTGTTCTAATTCAGAAATAAGAATTACATTACAAATTACAAAAGAGTACATTTTTGCAGCTGGCAAAAGTAACAGTCACCTTTTCTGGCTTGTAGGAACAGGTATATAATATGAAATAAAATTTAAAACTAAAACCTCATCACTTCTAACTTGTTCTTGATTTGGCTAGCACAGGATGTGGAAGCTGCCCCGAGCACCTTCCACCATCATGTTTCGTGTTTGAGAGTGGGAGGAAGCAGGTAGAGTATAGAGGGTGGGCACAGCCCACCCCACTGCCTACACTACGAATCAGGAGGACAGCCTCCTACAGCCCATGCACAGTCACTTTAAGTGCAGCTCCACAATAGCTGGCATGGCAGCTCTTCAGACCTAATTGCTAAGGGAAAGCAGGACAGAGAAACAAGCTAGCCTCAGGTGGCACCTGGCTCCAGAACAGCCTTTTTAAACCTAACCCTTTGTCACAATGGTGGTGACACTTCCTTTCTCTAGGAACACTGAGTGATCACTGCTTTTTCCACAGCTCATCCATTAAAGTGGATATGTTTGAGAATTTCCATCAAAAGGCATGAATGTTCAAGTGAATTTTTCCCATGGAAAGTTTGTGCAATTTTATTTCCTGCCAAATTTGAACAGCTTCTTGTTTCATTTCCAAAATAATAGCCAAAAAGGCCAGTTTAATTTTGCAGAATACTTTCAAAACACCTTACTGTGGAAATTGCTGAATTGGGAACATACACACCTAGCCTTCTTTCAAACTCAGGTGGCAATGTTGCTAGTTCATTAAAGACCTGCAGCTCTCTAGCAGGATAGAGTGGCACTTTCGTGAGGTAAAAGCAGAGGTGAGTACAGTTGTGTAAAAAAAGTGTACAAGTATCGTTAGTTTATACTAATAATTGCTCAAGTACAAGTAGACTATTAAACTGTTACTTAAAGTACTTAGTAAAAAGTCTACTCCTATAGTGAATTTCTCCATTGGATCTCATTTAATAGCACGGGGTAGCAATATTTACTTTGTTTCATCCCCCAAACTAAAACAGGTGGACCTTATTATACTTTTTACACTGAATTTGAATGTGTCTTAAAACCATGCCTAATAGAAATATTCTAAGTACATTTTGCTATAAGCTATATTATTCATAAATAAATAAGTTACTAAACTTAAGATATGTACAAACTGCCCCACACCCAAAAAATGTGTGATATTAAATTAGAATTTGGATTCCAAAATATAACTCTGCAGTGCAAATACAAATACAGTTGACAATAGAAAAGTAGCATCTGCATGCTGCAGGCTAGTGGTTAGCCAAACACTTCTCATCATTTCTCTCAACTTACAGAAAGTGTGCAGATATATTTTTCCCTTTCTGACCAAGATTTATAGATGTTTATAGACTTTACAGTTGGCCATCCACACTGAATTATTTGAATTATTGTGAATGTTTCTCTAATAAGTAGTATGACAAAGGTTAAAAGCATATCCAGGTCTCAAACCCAGGTCCAACATGTGGTAAACACAAGCCCCAATCACCACACCAAAGTGCTAGCTCTTAGGCTTCACAGCCAGAACACCTTCCTGAGTTACAGTCTCCATCACACCACCATCTCCTTCAGGGAGCGACAGTCTCTGTCACACTGCTTTCACCTACAGGAAGCATACCTTGTATGCGACACTTTCCACATGTCCCTCACACTTCCACCCTTCATCCAGGGTCACAGCCATGACCCTCACCAGGGGTTCACATTGGGCTTTGTACCATCCCTTCACTGCAGGAAGGTTCAAGTTGAACTAATATGTTCTTTATTTTCCATTTGATCCATTAAAGAAGCAGTGACTGGTCTAGATACTCTCCAGGACCAGAGCAGCATTGCACCTACAGATGATCATGGTCTTCTCCACTAATATGCAGCACTGTCCCTCTGAACCTGTAGGAGTATAAATAGGGTGCAGTGTTAAATGACCCACAGGTGTCTCCTGTCAGATGACAGGTGATTGCGAGCGGGGGAGGCAAGTGGTACGGTCCTGGTCTGGAGGAGGCGTGTCTCTCCTGGTAGGGGACCGGTCTACCATGACACTGACTATTTGTCCAGGATGTTTAATTTTGGAAAGCAGACTTTTTTTTTTACAGTAAAAAATAGCAAATAAAACTCACATATGTATTTACTTTTTTTCTACAGCAAATGAGTGTTGAGCAGTAGGACACTGGAATCTCTGCTACTGAGTGTTTGGCGAGTCTAAATACTTACTTTGTGTCTTACGGCACAAAACATTGTTTCTGAAGTCCATCTTTAAGTCTTGTGTTGTATCTTGGCTACAGTAAGAGTGCAGTTTGCCTAAAAAAATGAAGTAGCTTGTCTTTCTTACCTCTCATTAGGGTAAAGCCCGGACTACATGTTTATTTATAACTATATATGTCTAAGTGAATTTGCGGTGATAATGAAAAAAAAAGTATGTAAATGTATGAATATTTTCAGAACTGTGGGTTTCCTAAGGAACTCATAGATAATGACTTTGCTTGTGTTTTACCTGTTCAGAGAGAAGCTGCACTGACCTATAAACCATCTACTGTTAAGACAGCAAGAATTCATTTGATGCTGACTTATCTTACAAATAAAACAGAGGCTAATATAATTAACACTTCAGAATTTTCCATGATGATGCAGAGACAGCATCCAGTTTTAAGGATCCTCCCCTAATCTCCTACAGTCTATAGACAAAAACATCAAGCACCTGCTTATCACCTGAGCGGGACCCTTAACCCTCAACTGCTCAAGTTGTTTTCAGTCAGAATTGTAAGTCGCTTTGGATAAAAAGCCATAAAACTATAAATTGTAAAATTATAGAATACTGGTCATTGATCCATTTTTGCACTCTTTTGCCAACTGGAGTTCTGTTTCCCTTACTCAGCAATGGCACTCAAACTGGTCATGTGCAATTATTACCCATCTGTGCTAAGGAAATTGTGTGTTTGGATATGTTAGTTGGAGCACCAGCATTGTATTCAGCTGTAATTTGCTTGACTGTGCACCATCAGAAAGATTCTTAACATCCTCCTTTGACCTCTTTCATTTATGGATTGTTTATGTACATAAGATCCCCATTGGCTGGATGTTTTTCCTCAATCACCATCCTCGGTATACCTTCAACACCACTGCACAAGAAAACCTCTCAATGTTGGCAGTTTTTGAAATACTGTCCTTGGCTAGTCTAGCACAGATAATCACATCCAATTCAAAATAATTTAAATCACTTGATTTTCCCATAATAATATTAATTTGCACTGAAACTGATACAAAACTTGCTCACCTGATTTTTTTTGCTGTACTCAAGGGTCATGTGTCTAATTTCCATACAGAGAACCTCCAGTCATGAAAGGGCAGGTGTCTCTAATAAGGTTTAGAAAGACCCAACCTGACCTGCTTCAGTAAGTACTGCCACATTATGATTTGTGTTAGGTCTAATGCAGCACTACTTAAAATAATTGATCCTGATTATATGTGCTCAATGGTCCATTATGATAGATATTTATCTCGATTAAAGTTGTGATGTGGGAAGTTGCACTATTTTACATGTTAGGTTAAATTATTTGCATTTAAAAAGGAAAAAAAAAAAACTTTCTGCCAACAGACTGGACTGCCATGATAGACTTCATGGATTTACTTTAGTCTCCAATGCAGGAGCATTACATATTCTATTTGTTACAATATGTTAAAGACACAATTACAATTACAGCAGCATAATGATGTTAATTATATTGTATATTAAGCAAGCTCTGAGATTTTTTCTCAAAAGTTTCAATGAAGCTGGATAGAACTCACCTATACTGCAGGATAAATCAACCGAAAGTTACTTGATATGTCCACTTTTCCACAAAAGTTTAATGTTTCTACCTGAGATAGAATAGGGCTCTTTGGAACTGAGGTGGAATTGATAGTACGGGCTGTTTGCTGGTTTTTGCAAGCACTTTTTGCATTGCGAACTTCATATGCGATTCCACAGCCTTATCGAATTACCGCTTGCACTTTGTACTTATTACTGACTTTAACCACAGCACAAAAGTCTAACCAGTTTTTATTAAATTTACACTTTCCTATGCCTACAATTTTAACAGTCCCATCAGCTAAAAGCAAGTAATATACATGCCTAAAACTAGTATGCCTTGGAAAAAAAATATTGCCATTGGTTCCACTGAGCTCATTCAGCCATTAAAACATCAAGCTAACTTGTATATGAAATCTAGATTACGAAATGCAATGCACATTTGCAAAACCACAATTTTGAAAGATGGATTTAAGATATTTAAGACAAATTAAAGACTTCTCAAATAAATGAATTTAAGACTTTAAGGAACTGCAGATCCTCTAGTACGCTGAGTGAGCGAAGGCTCATAGCACTGCTATGCATCAAGGCATATTAGCCAGTCATGTTTAAGTCCCACATATTAAGTAGACGATAAGTAGTGCTATGAGTTTCTACTTCCACTGTTTTCTGCTGTAGTTTGCTCAGTGCAGCAGTGCAACCTTCACTCACACAGCATACTAGGATGTCTGCACAACTTATCTGTCTGTACAAGAGACACATGAAATACAAAAAAATATTATTTGCTTATGACACTCAGTGACTATTTTATAGGGAGATACAATTAGGTTTTAACTGGACCTGGGATATTCTCAAATGTAATATTCATTATGACATTTATCACTGAATAGCTCTATGGTATGTTCTATGGAACATAGTGATAGAAGTTTCTTTGGCTCAGCAAACCCAAGGTGCAGAAGTAAATTTCTCGACAGTGCTTAATAAAGCTATTTTGCAAGCAGATGACCAGCACACAGTTCTTTAGGGTCAAAGTATTTCCCAGTGGGATTCTGTGGTTTGGCTCCCTCGTGCAACAGAAGATATCCAAAAGTGAGATTTGTCAGAGGAGTAATAATTTTGGAATATTCTTTAATTAATCTCCTCTGATATCCAGAATAGCCAAGAAACAACCAAAGTACTCAGATTTCTAGGCTTTGGCCAGATGTTTAGCTTTTCAGGGTTGGTTTCAACTCCATTTTGGGAATCTCATGTCCCAAGTAGTGAACTGAAAAAATGCTACGCTTCTCGTGTGATTACTTTAGGCCATATTTGTTGAAATGCTTTAAAACAAATGAAATGCAGGTTCCAGTTTTTGAAAACATGATGTCATCAAGGAAAACTATGGCTTCTTTCAAATTTCAATCTCTCATGCACTTCATCATTTAAGGCTGAGAATGATTCTTCTAGATTGAGTAAGGCATAGGAATCTTTCACACTCTGAAATTAATCTATTTATTGCATCACAATACCATTTTTTTTCTGTACCATAATAATGAGAGAGGAGAAAGTACTGTTTCTGTGATCAGTCCCAAATGCTGCAGATCATGAAGGTGTTTTCTTATTGCTTCTGTGTCTTTGGGTGAATAGGTCTCCTCCTTTAAAGGAGTCTGATCGTTAAGCTTTGCTTTGCGTTGGACATCTGCTCAAAGTCATTTTTCTCACTGAGAATCTGAGTGTAGTGTAATGTAACTTTTTTCATGAAAGGTTCTACAAAAACACTTCACTTCCATGGGGTTTGGATTATCAGTGCTTACCTTGTATGGTGGTGTGGCAAGTTTTGTGTTGTGGGGAGAAGTGATCCCTTTCTCTTCAGGTGGAAAGCATTCATTTTTTCCTTGCTTCCTTTTCCACCCTCTTCTTCAGCAAGGCTGACTCATCAGAACACGTGACAGCTCCTCCTGCAACATAGCACTAAAAGACATCCCCCTATGTTTTTGCAACATCCAGCACATTTAGGTAACTCATTGCTACGTCTGTACCATCTTAACTGGAGTACACACTAGATCGTGCACTCACATAAGTGATAGAATTTACTTTATTCTGATAGATGAGGGCAAAAATAGGTTGGATTGATTCTGTTGTTGAGCTATAAATAATTTTGAGCCATGAACCATGTTACTCAATTGTAGCATGTAATTCTGAAGTTTGTGATAGGAATTACTCTGTTAATTGATCAATAACATTTTTAAACTACCAGAATCTCAAGAGACTTCTCTTCGCAGAATCTCTTCAAGAGACAATTTTGATAATGTTCAGGTTATCTTCCCAGAATGCAGAAATAACAGTGTTAAGTCAATTAAAATATATCCAAGATGGTCTCAGAATATACTAGAATAAAAGATGCTTGCTTCAAATTTTAAACATCCTCCTGACTGGCTCGTCGTGTTTTATATATATAACATGGCTGACCCCCAATAATAAAATTGTTACTATTTTATAAATGGACCAAATCTTGGTTCTGGAAGGAGGCGATAAGTAGATAATGAGCTACTTGACTGAGACCTGAACTTATAGGGCAACAACAACAAAAATACAGTTAATTTCAACAATGCAAAAATAAAAAGTGTAGAAAATAAATAAAGAAATACAGAATGTGTATGTTCCAGTGTGATCAGTTCCAATGTGTGATGATGTCCTCTTAGGGTTGGATCCTCACTCCTTACTAGCGGAAACAAGGGTCATTCAAACTGACAACATAAAAAGGGGGCCCACAATCTGGCATTGTTAGATCACTCAAAGCTCTGAGAGCCAATCAAACAGGATTAGAGTGTTGAAGACTGTCCAGACTGACAACTCTGAAAGGGGGTTCCAGGATCTGATGTTGCTAGTCAATCTGATCTGGTGTTGCTAGTAACATACGAATCCTTCGTATGTTACAAAGGAGAAATCTACAAGACCGGGTTAGATTTGAAACTTGAGTTGAGAACAACTGGTTGTCCAAAGTTATGCCCAGGCTACGAGCCACTTATAATTTAATATGACACTATAATTTCAATAAAAAGTAATTGTAAAATCAATTTACATTGATTTACTCTCACATGGTGAAATACAAATACCACATATATTTGTTAACATTAGTAATATTTACATCTAAAGTTTCAAAGTGAAATCTTCATATAACACTCAAAGCGATTTACATGCTCTTATCACCAGAATTCTCAATAAAATCCTATGCTATGCTGAGTGCACCACATCTGAAAACAGGAAGTGAAAACTTATAGTGCTGCTTATGTAGAACACTCAGTAGATGGGATTTCAATATGACTGGCTAATATAGTCCGATACAAGGGATGACAGACAGGTATGAAATACAACAAACAATTTACTTACAAAGTTCAGTGACCTATTCAGTGACAAATGTAATATTCATTTGATATTTATCACTCAATAGCTCTATGATAGCTATAGCTCTATAATACCTATATCTGGATTACATAGTACCAGGGATAATTGGTCATATACATGTGTCTGTTGCCAACACTGCTGCAAGTGGTAAACATGTTGCTTCCTGTCAGGAATGATTGTTGTTCTCCAATTAAAAACATAGAGGCTATCTATTGATGTCACTTTCCAATGGGAAAATGCCCCTTCAGTTGGACCAAATGGCAAAACATTCCACAAGTCTGCATTTATTAGGGGAAACAGCAACACTGGGAATTAAACAAATGATAATTTGCTTCAATTAAAGGCTGCTGGACTTGACTGTGATACTTCTAAATTTAATAAACAATAGGCAAAGCCTGAAAATGAACAAAAGCCTTAATTCTTGCTTTTACTTGAAGGTGGGGTTTATTGGTGAAATTAAAGTAATGACACCAATAGATATTCTAGTTTGTGGACTGGTTCGTACAAATATTTGTATTTTATTACAATTTCTCTTTGGAAAACAAAACTGGCTAGGTTCATAGCTAACACTGCTAACATAGCTAACATTCTAATGTTATATTTGTGCAGGTAGAACTCTCTTCTAATATTACCATTAAATCTGACATAAAATACAAATTCTTGCCATAATCTTTAATGTTTTTTTCTATTTCAAGAATAACTTCCAAATCTACAAGCTTTTGTGGCTAACCATACACTAGGAGTCTTTGAAAATACTTTTAAAAGACTATATTTATTATAGTCCTGTATTTATTATTGTTTATTTTTTATTTAATGACATTTTGCACTATATTGGACTGTTTGCACTTGTGTAGCATGTTGTCTGTTGCACTGTTGTTTTTGTGTTGCACCATGGTCCTGGAGGAACATTGTCTTGTTTTTGTTGTGTACTTGTATATAGCTGAAATGACAATAAAACCTCTTTGAACTTGAACTTGAACTAGTCAGACAATCTCTCATATCTAAAGAGAATGTGTCATTAGACATAGGATTTTGCAAAGACTTGCAGAGTTACAATTTGCATGACTGCAACTGGATTATTTCCCATCATGCACCTGCTGGAAATTTACGAGAAGAGAAACTGTTGAACAATGGAGCAGAATCCAGCAGCTTTTGACCTCAGCAGTCATCTTTTCTCCTTATCCAATCTATCATGGTACAAATCGGAAGACACATCCTTTTCCATGGTCCGACAGAACCATGGCTTCTGATGCTTTCCTGGAATCTCCTCCAGGTCTCACATCTCCTCTAACAACCAGAGATGTTCTTGTAGACTTTGTTACATCCTGTTTGGTGCTGGAGAGAGCAGATTATTGGTTGTTGACAATGTCCACATCAATATTTGCAAGACTAATCCTGGCTGTAAGGCAAATGACCAAACAATTTTTCAAATTATTTCACTGTCACAGATTTCCAGTGTCGGATTAAAATCATCACAGTTTTGGTAGAGTTGTGGTGTGCTCCTGTCGTCTCCATTGTTTGGTGTAAGGTGGTCAAGAGAACTGTATTAAGTTTGTCTTTTTCACATTTTGATGTTCCGATAAGATCAACCATATTATCATGAGTTTATTTTTTGTTTTTTTTTTTTTTTGTCTTGGGACTTAAAATGGGAAGCTCTTAGCAAAAGGGCTTAATATGCTAGCTCTTTTATTATAGATTCACATCACACATAGGCTCATGGTCGTTGAAAAAATTTGCACGTTAATTAGTGTTCCATTAATGAGCTAGATCTATACTAGCACCCTGAGGCTGAAGGGTATTAGCATTACAGTGACTGAGCCCTGATGGGCTCTCCCCAGAACATTGGCTCCTATGCTCAGATGAAAGAGCATCTGCTCTTCTTTTTTCCACCTGTGTCATCTCCTCCCACTGAAAATGAACAAGAGACTTGACCAAACCAGCCAAAGTTGCAGCAACAGTCCAGTACGCTTTATGTCTTCGACATGTGACTGATATCACTTTTAATTCTTAATAAGATTCACTGATTACACTTTACATTAAGGTTCTATTAGCTAATATTATATTATGGAACTAGTTAACATTAGCAAACCTTGAATTTCAGCAATAATAGACCATAAGCAATGTTAACTATAAAATTTAAAACCATTTGCATTTTTTAAACATGGGGACGTGTGCTTTTGTCACAATGTAATATTGTAAATTAGTAACCCTATTTATTTTTTATTACCAACTATCTAGGTATTCATCATAGTCTGTTTGAAGACTATTCATGCAGATATTAATTATTTTGTTTACATTATTTACAGCTTACTAATGCTAAAGTTCATGATTTGTTAATGCTGCCAAATACTGTAAATAATGTAAGTTAGAGGAACCTTAATGTAAAGTATTACCAATTAATTCATATTCCAGCTCTTTAATAATCTACAGGGTTATTACAGTGAAGTAAAATGTACTTTAACAGCATTAAAGCAAGGCCAAGCAAATCACATTTCATTTACTGGCTGTAAGACAAATCTATGGGAACCGGGAACCATTCTCTTGCTGTAAAAAAAAAAAAATTCTCCTGCTGTGTATATTAATTTACAATAGTGCAAGCAATATTTGATCAATATTTGACTTTGCTCTGCTCACAAAAATGGTATGACAACTGACAACTAGATGAGCACTGAGAAAGAATGAGAGTGATGCAAACACAAAATACTCTCTTTTCTTCGCACTTTCTAGCTCCAATCCCCATGCATCTGTTATACTCTCAAACACTCCATTGAGAGCTGCTTGGCTCCAGTTGTGTGTTCCAGAAAACTCCTTACAGACCCAGCAGGCCAGAAAATTGCCCCACGCTGTCACAGTTAGCTCAGCAGCTCCTTATTATCCACGTTTCCTAGGGAGCCAATCGTGGGATTTGTCGTAATGTATCAGGATGACGGCCTGCAAGCCAGTGCCCAAATTCTGCATCCCGACAGGGCCAAATGTTAACGGGAGCAATAGGCACAGGACAATGGGCTTTGTAACCCGTGGGGAAAAAAAAAACTGTTCCTTAGCTCTCTGATCACAGGAGAGCCTCTACTGACCCCAAAGGTCAACAATGGAGAGTGCTTTATCCCAGTGGGACCAGATCAAAACAAAGCCTTTCTTTAACAACTATATTCATAACCTACTAGAGGTAGTTGGGCTGTCACTATTGCTGTCTGACACACTGAGTCTTTCAGATGCGTGCACGCACACAGAGTTTTAGATCCACAGCCTGAAAAACTCTGCTATTCAAATTGTCAAAAAGATCTAATTTCTGTTTTTCTAATATGAAGTTAGTGATGCATCAAATAAACATCAAAAGTAATTTAAAGGAAACTGCCCTTGAAAGTTGTATTATCTTGAAAATGTCCACACCAACTCTGACCTCAGGAACTCTAACAATCTGCTTTCCCCATGTCAGTAAGGGCAGACAAATAATACAGGTCAAGTGATGTGCCTGCAAGAGAATTATGTGTCTGTGGTGGGATATGGGTAAGAAAGAGATGGTTAAGTGACCACACAGAGAGTCCATTAAAATCCAAGTGATCAATTAGGTTTGTGACCTAGTGACAAGTCTTTAGAAAAGTATTTAAAAAGGCAGGTTTTATTACCTGGTAAATGTCACATTAATGTTAGTGTGCAAATAAGACAATCAAATAACAATAATAATAATGAAAGTTGAAAAATGCCCGTTAATACTATTAATAGACAGTTTTTTTTTTACATTAGATTTATCAGAAGTTATACAAATCATTTTTTGCTGCTTGTATTTTAGTAGTTATTTAATTTGTTTAAATATAGGACAGAAAAACTTAAGGACTGTCATGGATGGCCGGCCATCAAGCAGGAGGAACACACACACTTCAGCTCAGGATCACAGCACACACCTGCCCTGCTCCCAGTCACCTTCATATTAATCATACTCACCTCTTTCACATTTCACTACCTCATTATTTAAACCCACAAGTCCGGGAAGGCAGTGCTGCACATTAGTGGTCTTACTACTGAGTATACGATGGAGCTCCACGCTGCCTTACGGAGTATATTCTTGTTCTTTGTTTTTTGTTCTACACTGTGTATTCAAATGGACAATAAAGAGCACTTTCTAGCAGCCTCATCTCTCGCTCCCTCTGTGTCACCAACGTCACCAGGACAACTTCCCACTTAAAGAAAATGTTAAGTAATTGCAATCACTGCAGAATAAAATGTATACAATTAGAGCATGTTAGAGATAGAGTTATAATTTGATCATGAGTTACTTTTATAGTCAGATCTTTGTGGATATTCCCTTCAGCCTATAGAAAAATACTCTAGAGGCCAAAGTTTCCCAACTTAGGTAAATTTATTCGGGGAAAGAAATAATTGCATCGTTTTAGGTATGAAAACTAAATATAAGATCCTAGCTAAATTTGTGCTTATACCTTCACTTAGACTTTAAAAATTAGCTTTACTTCAGATGTGTAAACATTCTCCAAATAAAATAGCCAAAACTTTCCATCTACATACCTGAGAATTATAGGCTAATAAACTAGTCTCAGTTATGGAAATACAAGATCTAAATTTTCAGATAAATGAATATTACTAACACTGTGCATTTTACAGTACAAAATGGAAGAAAGTATTAGCATGCCATTTAAAATATAGCCCACTGCTAAAGATCCCTTATCTATTCCAATATCACTACTGCTTACCAAATCTGAGATGTTGCAGTGTAATACTGGTCTTGATATTGTAGGCTGCTCATCTGTGTGTTTATATAAGACATTACGAATTTTATCCTCATAAAATGACATGATGCTCCCATAAATATTTAGCATTCATTACTTAAAACAAAAACAACTAATATGTCTGTTGTTAAATCTTCAATCGATATATTTGTTAACACTGTGTTAACAGTGATGACATCATAAACTTTAAAAATCCTCAAGGATTTGATCAGCCTTGAAGACTAGGCTGTTGGTTTTGACTTTAATGGATTAGTCTTCTTGTCTGTAGAGTGAGTGGCCAGCTGGTCTTGGTTGTTTGCTTATTCAAAGCGGATGGATTACAAGGTGGCTGAAGCATTTGGCTCAGCAGTAGGCAGTCCGGCTGCCCTGAGGGAGGTTAGGGGTTAAATGGTTTGTGTCAGAGGGCCAGTGAATATAATTGAAAACAGGACCCATCCTCCATTAACTCAAAAAACCTCTGAGCTGTTAAATACTCAAAGGGACAGCTAACTAGGTGACATATTAAGTCCACTGACCAAGAGGTCACTGCTTAAAAGCAATTTGTGGTCACTGCTGCTTAGCTAAGCCTTTTTGTGAGAAGTAGCCTTAAAAATAAGCATTTTTGTAAATATTTTGTAGACAAGAAATAAAAATCAGCTTTTACATTAAAGCAACAACCAACCTCATTTTAATATTTCTGTTCGTAGACAACTAACTGCATTTCCAGTGCAACACGCAACTTAATGTAATATAATTTAAAAGAGGCCATATGAGAGATGCATGTCAAGACTCCAATGGTCTGGCCAAAAATTGACTGAGGCTTCAGGTACTGTAATCACAAATTTAAATCACACCTGCAGTTTCCTTTCATATGCAGCCAACATGCCAGTCTCAGACTCAAGGTTCTCATTTTACATCTGACGCACAATGTTAATTTCTTCTCATACTAAAAATCTAGTTTATCTTTAGAACAAAAGCTACCAAATTATATTTTTACTATTGTTTTATTTAATATTAAGTTTAAATGATTGTGTTAATAAGTGTTAGGGTGTGCAATTTGACATTAAAATCAGATAGCTCAACAATTCAGATTACTGAAGTGTGTGTGGCACTTTTTCACTGTTTGCAATTATGCTTTATTCAAGTTCTGCTAGGATGCTAATGTTTGTACCAAACCTGAAACACAGCACAAGTTGAAAATTTTTGAAACAATGCAAGACAAGTCAAAAGTGTCTGGTTCAATATCAAATACAATCTCTTATTTTTTTCCACTACATAGATGCATGTCACTGCAACATAAGGAAAACAAGGTCTAACAAGCAAGTGCCTGAGAAATACAGATGGAACATTCACACTGGAGGAAGAGAAATCCTTGATTCAGTATTGATTTGCAACAGAAAAGTTATTTCTAACCAACACTATTCAACCAAGCTATGTTGTTAGCAGTTATGTTAGTTATATTGTTATGAATAAAGATAGCAAAATATTATCAGGGATTCAGTCATCAGTATCAGTACATCCCTGCCTATAGCACAGGACCCTTGAGCATAGCCACCAGTGTTTTCTAAACTGTTTCTGAACTGGCCTAATGCATTCACTTTGTCAGCAGATGGAAAGTACAAGCAAGACAATGATGACAAGATAATGTTGGAAAACAGGTAGACTGCTTCCTAAAGCTAGATTAAAACAATATACACCAATACCATTACAGGATACCTACACCTTTAAGAAAAATGAAAATTAAAAATTGCATGTTCTTATTTGAAATTAGCAGTTTAAATGATCTTACTTTCAAATGGTTCCAAATGAAAAACAACAAGGCCTCTAATAAGAAAATGGTGGCTTTTTTTCTGCTGAGATTTTTTATTTATTTATTTTTTTGTAATCTTTTCCATTTTGGGGTTCTATAACAAAGACCCATTTGAACCTCTCACCATATCTTTTTAGGTGGTTCATAAAATTCTGTTATAACAGAGTGCTACTTTATTTTCTTTTTCTTAGCATTGGAACAAGGCATAACCTGTGCTGGTCAAGGTCTATTGATCACTCCCTGGATAGAGCAACAGGACAGGGTTAAATAAGAAAAACTGTTCTTAATGGATGCTGGCATAACTCCTCTCTATCCCACCAGTATTAGGCCACTTACTGAACAGAAGGTCTTTCACAACTCTTTACTCAAACCTGCTGAGCACTATTTGGTCCTTTTGAAAGAGGAAAATAAAGAGAAAAATGAGGGCGGAATATAGGGTATAAGAGTCCCTTATAGAGGCCAACTGTGCCAATCGATGGGTGCTTGTAATCTCCATTGTGCTTCACAGAGGTAGTCAGAGGACAATTAAATCACTCCTCCAAACCCCTGACGCCACTGGTCCAGTTAGTACTAGACATCTAGATCACAACTTTGGTGTGAGACCAGCTAAAAATAAAGTTCTATGGTAGAGGATTTTTTAAATGAAATGAAAGTAATGGTAGACATAACCATGGAATCGTCAAACCAGAATTTAATTTAAGCAGATTTATGGGCTGACCTAAGGTATGTGATCGCTTGGTTGATTATTTTTGTAAACAATATGAATCTTTCTTATTGAGGAAAAAACCCATCAAACTATACATATATAATCTTATTAATAAAATGTTTGAACAAAAAGCTTTGTACTAACACTATATTTGACAATGGAAGCATGTCTGTGTTCAGAACAGTAGGACAATCAAAGAAGCCTACTCCTAAGAAGTCCACAGGTGACATCTAGTGGAAAAAGTGGAAAACACCAAATCAGGTCAGTTTATGTGGAGGCAGAGATAAACCCTTTGATGACAATGCAACACATGGTACAAGGCCAGGAAGGTAGAACATATTCCCTAAAAAAATTCTACCAATAAGGGGTTGGGCAAAAAGTAATTAGGCTGTGTCTGGGAGTAGTGGACATGCCAAGTAAGTTGTTAAGTAACCAAACTTCTCTCACAGCATTTTTTCATGCAAATGTCAACCATACCACATCTGAGATTTTGGGAAATTTAAAAAATGAAGTGTAGAATTTGTGTGCTCTTCTTTGTCTCTAACTGCTAAGAAACATGTCATGGTTCCTAGATGTCTGCTACAATGGGTGGCAGCCCATGAAACCCTTAGGTCTGCAAGATCCAAAGGCTGGGCACCATGCAGAAGGAGAGGGGATGGAGCATACAAAGTATAAGATCCACTGTCCAGGGTGAGATACAAATCCTATGAATACTTTCAAGCAATGCATGCCTTGGACAGATGGGAGCAGAGGAGTTGTCATGGCAGGATAAGCTCCTACGTAGAATCTACCACCAACAGATAGCAGGACTGAAGAATAACATAGAAGCACAATTATGGAAGTGAAAGATCAAGAATTAAACACTAGATCAATTGAAATAGGGTTGTCTCACACCAGACAAGACCCAAGATGCGGACTATGCAAAGGAGCCTCTGAGACAATCCAGCACCTTGAAGCAGGATGCTAAACACTGGCAGGGAAAGCACACACTGAGAAACACAAGAAAGTGGCAGAAATCATATATTAAAATATATAAAAATATACAAGGCTTAAGAGCTGCATACCCTCAGGTTTAAAAAGGTGGAGCCAAAGAGTGTGGTGGAGAAGATGACAAAGGCCCTGTGGGACTTGTATATCCAGAGAGATGAGCAAGCAGTGGCGAACCAAGCAGACATTGTGACAGTAGATAAAATTCAAAAACCAGCATTGCTAATACGACCCCAATTAGCATGCTGTGGAAAATGTAAATAAAAACAAAATGCAATGACTTGTGAATCCATAGACCCATATTTTATTCACAGTAGAACATAGAACACATATCAGTTTTCAAAGTGAGATATTTTACCATTTCATGAAAATTAAAATTAATTTAAATTCATGATTCTGTACTGGAAATCATTGCATGTGTCCAGGAACACTTCCACAGATCATTGTTTGTGAATACAGTTTGCCAAACAAATGAAAGTTATTGCTGTGTCATGCAAAGAAGAAGCCATATGTCAACACAATCCAGAAATACCACCATCTTCTCTTGGCCAAAGCACATTTAAAATGGAAAATGGAGGCAAAATGGAAATTGGAATGCCCGCAGTCCAGACCATTCTCCAACAGAAAACATTTAGGGCATCATAAAGCAAAAAATCCAGCAAAGTCTATGCTATGCTGATGATACCAAGTATATGTCTCACCCAAACAAGAGGACAAATATCAACTTAGTATTATTTGGGAATATGTAAAGGACATCAGACAGTGGAAGTTGAGAAACTTTTCCTCACTTAATACTGACAAAACAGGAATGCTTATATTAGGCAGCCAGGCATAAGGTCTCTGATTATGTAATAGGTAGTTTTGATGGTCTCCCAATCACACCATCTTTAACAGCTAAATATCTGTGTAATTATGTGCCCCAATCTCTTGTTTGAAGTTCATGTAAATAATATTTTAGGACAGACGTTTTCCATCTCAGGAACATTGCAAAGTTTAAGAATATACTATCATTACATGGTGGAAAAGTTAGTCCATGCACTTGTTTATGCATTTGTACCGCTAAATGCATAAACAAGCTCCAATTAGTCCAAAATGTAACAGCCAGAGTTCTTACTAGAACTAAAAAGTTTGATCATATTACTCCTATGTTAACTACTTTGAATTAGCTCCCAGTAAAATTCTGTACTGATGACAAAATACTTCTAATGACCTACAAGGCACTGAACAGTCTTGCCCCACAATACCTTAGTGAACTCCTGGTGCATTATGACCCTCCAGATTTACTTGGATCAAAATGTGCTGGTTCTTTATTAATATGTAGTATATGGAAATCTACCACAAGAGGCAGGGCATTTTTCCATAAGGCTCCTACACTACAGAAACATTTTCCTGCCAATGGTCGAGTCTCAGACACATTCTCAGTATTTAAGGCTAGGCTCAAAACGTATTTGTATTTTCAGGCTTTTGATACCTCTCATCAGTATAAGGTGTAGATCTTGCAGTTCAAGGGCATTGAGAGTTATGATAAACTGGGATGTTATGATGCTGTCACTTCAACTCTTTTCTGTCATTCAGGTTTGTTGACTGAGAGCAACAGAGTGCTGATGTTCAAGGGATCCTTCATGTTGGTATTTCCTTTTGGCTCTATCCAGTTCCTTCTATCCTGTGTTGCCAGAGCTAGATTTGCCAGAGTCCATCCTTGCTCACTATAGATCTGGACATGCTTAATAAACTATCCTCTCTTTCTGTAGAGGTACATCCATTCCTGGTGTCATTCTGTTGCTGAGCCTCAACCCACCCAAGCCCCTTCCATCTCAGCCAGCCACTTCTCCATCGTCCTGGGAAGACATTCTTGTGTCAGATGTTTTTTGGACACATCTGCACTCATCAAACCCAGAATAGGAATTTTATAAACCCAGATTAGACATTACATTTACATTTATGGCATTTAGCAGGTGCTCTTATCCAGAGCGACTTATAAAAGTGCTTTGTCATTTACTCATAGAAAATATCCTAGTACAGTACTGTAGGTTAGAATCAAACATACCAATGAACTAGAATACTGTAGAATACAGGGATAAATGCTGATACCTAGAAGTACAAAATACATAAGGTCTATCTTAAACAATGATAAATGCTATAAACAATAAGTGCTAGAGTTTGTTAAACAACATAAACAATACTCTACAATAAGTACTTATTTAATCAGTCAATATGGGATCAGTTGTCCTTTAAATATTCTGCAAATAGATGGGTCTTCAGTCTGCGTTTGAGGACTGCAAGGGACTCTGCTGTCCGGACAACAAGTGGGAGTTCATTCCACCATCTTGGAGCCAGGACAGAAAATAGTCTCGATGCTTGTCGTCCATGAGACCTGAAGCAAGGTATTTCAAGCTGAGCCATACTTGAGGTTCGAAGTACTTGAGGTACGGATCAGGCTTTGACCATTGACCGCATGTATGAAGGAGCTGGTCCATTTTTGGCTTTGTAGGCAAGCATCAATGTTTTAAATCTGATGCATGCAGCTACAGGGAGCCAATGAAGGGAGCACAGCAGTAAGATATGTGAACTTCCGAAGATTGAAGACCAATCATGCTGCTGCATTCTGGACAAGTTGTAGCGGTTTGATGGCTTTTAGAGGAAGTCTAACATGTAGTGATTTGCAGTAGCCTAGCTTTGAGATCACCAGAGACTGCACAAGCACCTGGGTAGCTTCCTGCGAGAGAAAGGGTCGAATCCTTCATATGTTACAAAGGAGTAATCTGCAAGACCAGGTTAGATTAGAAACATGAGTTGAGAATGACAACTGGTTGTCCAAAGTTATGCCCAGGCTATGGGCAGCTTTGGATGATGATACCAGGGAGTTCTCACTGGAAACAGTGAGGTCATGGTAAGGGTTGCGAGTACCTGTGATGAACAGAAGCTCGGTTTTACTGGGGTTGAGCTTCAAGTGGTGGGCTGTCATCCATGATGCTATGTCAGTCAAGCATGCTGAGACGTCTGGAGAACTGCATGTCAGAGGGTGGAAAAGAAAGAAATAATTGAGTGTCATCAGCATAGCAGTGGTA
>NC_137515.1:0-295000 GCF_041902795.1 Electrophorus electricus | reverse complement strand
TTGCCTGGCTCTTCAGTCACCAAAATCCCCATTCCAGACAAAGTTCTCCCCAATATCTCAATGTCTAGCTCTAGATAGCCCAAGTATGGGATCTACATTCCATTTGCAGCCTTTAACTTAAACAAAAAATACTGCTGTAAAACATTATCAAGACCCTGTAAATGTTGTTTAAGGAAGCTCTCAGTAATAGTGGCAACCATATAACCCATATGCAGCAGGTACTTAACCTTCACCCCACCCCTTAGAACTTCTACTGTATATGTACCATTAAGGGTACCTAAATGCTTAGATGTCACCAATGATGTCATCCTCATAACCACAGTCTAGTGTTTGGCTCTCTAAACCGGGGGGGGGTGGGGGTTGTACTAGTTTCTCTGTACCTTGGACACCGTAGCCACAACTGCTGTCCCCTGACTAGAGACTGCTCCCCATCTACCTCTCCCTGGGTAAGGTCAGGATACATTATGACAAAACCTAGCAATATGGCATGGCTGATCACAATGTAAACAGTTAGGTCTACCATCTGCATGAAATGGTACTGCTTAGGGGGGGCTAAAGGCACCTATGACAACTACAAGCTACACTTCCAGACCACAGGTGCTCCACAATCAAATCAAGCTGTCTTTGTTGTTTTTTAATGTTTCCTTCAATTCAGCCAACCCACCAAATGACTCTTCTGGGTTAATAATACTGACCTGATTACACTCACCCAGTACTTCAGCCTGGGTATCATACGAGTAGGCCCAGGCCCTTGGGGCTGCCACATGCTCACCTTCTTCAACCCAGCGGATAGCCTCACTTCAAACTTCCAGGAATGACAGGTCAGGGTTGGAACACATGACATGCTCGAGTTCCCTTTGGAGCATCCCATTCTGCACATGCTCCATTCCAGATTACAAACCAGCAAATCTGCATTCTGAATTACACAAACATTCCTACATTTAATCGCTTCCAATTTTGACAAAAGGACATGGGAATTCTCACAGAGGGACTCACTGTCCAGATGCTGCTGCTGGTCGAACTGCTTCTGTAAAACAATATAAGATATAAACCTCTTTTAAAATCGCAAATATCCATTCAAGGTTTTTCTACTTAGCTCTAAAAAGAAATTTGATCTCAGCTTTAGCGTCCCCATGTTGATAATCATACACAAATGAAGCCTGCTCTACACCTTTACACTAGCCTTGCAGCAAGCCTCCAAGGACCTATAAGCTTACTCAATCCAATCTTCAACCAGTAAAGAATCAGTTGGCTCCCCAGAAACCCATGGACATTTTCTCTCCCGTGGAATATAAACAAACTGATCAAGAAAAGAAGATTCTACTAACGTAGCTGCAATGCTTGTACTAACAGCCAACTCAGCAGCCCTTAATCTCTCATTATTAGCCTGCAGCTGCTGAACTCACTCCCTTAGTTCACTAAGATGCTGTTCTATATTCGCCTCCACTGACATAAGATGTTCTTAAAGAAGCAACATATGTGGTATGTGTCCCTGCTCATGTTCATACCACTTTAAAATAAAACCATGGATGAATTTTTAGTAACTCATCTCTTAAACACTCAGATGAACTTCAAAAATGTCTTACCTATGTGTGCTCATTGGTCACTTAGGAGTTATGCAAAACTTGTATCCAATCAGTGAATGATTCTCCAAAGCCAAATTTTGCAAATTTGTTATTATGAATAGGAATATGTGGCAAGCATATTTTTTCTCCTGTAGATTTTGTAATGGTTAGAATGATGTCTGTTTGTTTTGTTCCAGATGGATTGCCAGATATTTTTTCCTGATTTGTAGTTACATTCAAAACATGACTTGTTCTTTGCAGCATTAATTACGTCTTATTATTAAGAATGTTATTAAACTGATATCGAAATCTGTTATTGTTTCCTCAATTCCATCTAGATTTGTTCTGTGGTGCTATTACCATAACTCTCATTTAATTATTTTTCATTTTACTTCTATGATGTCATTCATGTTCTTTACTCATTGTACTGCTTTGCCTGTTTCTCACAGTAGGGTTTTTCGTGAATGTTTTTGCTGGTGTGGAGTGATAACTAAATCTGGGATCTGTGTCACTAATGCTAGTGTATTTAATAGCCTTAAATATTGCAGATATTAATTTTATAACAAGGTGGGGTGAAAAATCTGAATATTTTCTATCAGAGGGTTTTTTGTCATCTCTTAGAATTTGCTAAAATCAAAATCTATCATACCTTTTCAGTGATTCTGCAAAATACCAATTTCTCGAGCTGGTAGCAATGCTGGATCTGCCGAATGTAGGTTAAATAGCAGTATTAAAAAATTCAATTTTATTCAGTTCCCATGGCAACATGTGTAAAACCCTATGCAGATAAATATTCATAGAGATTAATCTAAAGGGAAATTGGATTATAATTTATTTTAACTAGCATAGCGCTCCACTTTCTACCACCACCAAACTATGGTTCAGAAGTAAGTCTTGTCATAGAAATTAAGATCTTACTATTCCATCATAAGAGCATCCTACTTCTGTCATGACTACCTTCTCCACCTTCCATTATAGTCTTAAAAACTTAATACATGCTTTTAAACTACGTAAACAATACTTTGTGTTAAATAATTAATGTATTTTAATTCACTTGTTCTTGTCATTGTCATTGGACAATGCTTTATGCTTTATTATGTTAATGTGCATAGATTTCTTATTGCTTTTTGTCTGTTTAGACTTTTGTTCTTGGGTGATAGAAGTATAGTAAATATATTTAAGGTGTTAAGATAGATGTTTACTAAAACTGTCTTGTGGGTTTTATTTTTTTGTGAAATTAATAACTACTTTTGTTCTTGTGGTCATGTATGAAGGAGTAGGTGATTGCATGGTGGCATTATCAAATCATCCAACTCATCCCTGTAAAACAATGCCTTTAACTTAACTGATGCTAACTAAGGTAATGATCTAATCTTTGTAACTGGAGGGTGTGGAACGTGGGCTACAGAAAATGTAAATATTTTGTAGGGAATCATCAGATAATGTAATCCACACCAGTCTATAAACCCTAGATCAACACAAGTGATTTTGGTGGGAACAAACTATTTGAATCCAACTTCAATCCAAGTTCTGTCGGAAATCTATTCAGCCTTTTGATCTCTTCCAGACTACTGCACGACTTGGGAGAGGCGGATGATACCAAGTATGGTAGCCTAGCATCGCAGAGAAAACCTTTACTGCAGTAGCCTAAGCAAACCGACACAATACAGCATCAGTTCTTCCAAGTGTAAGAATAGGTCATCGGACATCACTGCGAATATCTCTGACTGAAAACAATACAAGAGTCGGATTCAGCTAAAAAAAACCAAAAAACAACAACAACCAAGACGTCAAGATTTAATGATATGGTGCCTTTATTTCTTCTTATTCTCCGCATTGACGCGTCTATCCCAGATCCTACGACTGGTGAGTTAGGTAGCGTTAAAATAATCATTATCAGGCAAGCTTTTGCTCTGATATTTCAAAGCTATTCATCAGAACACCTTTTGGTTGTTTAGACGTCACGGATACATACTGAAAGCCAAGTTTCACAGACCCAACTGTGTCAAGGCAGTTCTGTTTGATTTTGCGGTAGACTATATCTAAGAGGTGCACCTTGACAACGTGCCAATGCCCAATTACATGTTAGAGGTTCTATACAGTACAGTCAGAATATATGAAGGAACTATTGTGATATTTCAGTATTTTATTTAATAGTGGTATTCATGAGCACGTACCGATCCACACGTTGTAAACAATTACTGAATCGACCTTGCATGAAAGAAGAACTGAACAGTACCTTCGCTGGTGTCTTAGTTTCGTATTTCAGCTACGGTTAAATGATGAAACTAGTTATTCTAATACCGTTGAGCTTTTCAGTAGGATGATAGGCTGTAGCTCGTGTTGTCAGTACGTCAGCTAATCAGCCCTGATTCTGTCATTGCTGTGTTCATCACTGACCTTTAAAGTGAAGTCATATTAAGCACTCAGCCGTAAATGCCAAATGTTAAAGTGTGAAAGTAAAATATGATTTTAATCATTGTTTTCCTCATGGCACTCCGGTGCCAATTGATTCCTTTTGGGTTGTAGATGATTCATTATTTATTCAGTTCAATTTAATTTCCATGAAAATGAGCTTGCAGTATATGCATCTTTAGACCTGAATACTACATGTAACTGCACTTAGCATACTTAGAAAAGCCCAAAAGCTAGCAGTTGATGCCAGTCTATGCACATCAGGGATTGTAATCAAATTAACAGTCTTGCACAATACATCATAACAAAAGTAAATTCTCTCTTTTCTTTCTTTCTTTCTTTTTTTTTCTAATTTTCTGAACATGGAAAATTGGAAGTTGTGAGAGACTTATAAAGATGCACTTATATTTTCACAATTGCTGACTGGGTCCATATTTTACAATAATTATGATGAAAAATATTAAGGACTTTTCACTAATGCAAATTACTTTAGAGTAATTTGGTATTTTACATGTGTAGAACATGTCCTTATTAATTCTACTATAGATTTACCATCACATTAGATCAAGTCTTACTAGTTGCATATAATGGAATAAAGGTAAAAATTCCACCTTTTCACAATTCACAACTGTGGTTGTTTAATTTTCTTTGGAAAATAACATTGCCATTAAATAGGTTTGGTTAGTGGGTTTGGCATGTATTACATTTAAAGTTTCATCTGTAGCATTCACTACAGCCCTCAGAATAAATAATTAATGTCTCTTAAGTAAACAGTTTTAATTAAGCAACTGAACTATAAATTATTTCCAATCATATTGTATTTTGTCCTGTGAATACTGTAAATACTGTTTGTACTCATTTATTTCATTTGAAGAAGAAGTATGTGAGCCCTTTCCTTGTGAAAATGATGCTGACTGCTTCAGCCCACCAGTAGATGAGGCATTGTCACGTGAGTATGTTATTAGGCACCTTGTGAGTATCTTTTGGAAACACTTTATTACAGTGTTTTTGTTTTTAATTGTTGATAACTTATTCTGAACAGTATATGGGTAGATGAGACCTCTGTTGAATAAATTAAACCTACAAATCTCAGGAATTGGTTATGATTTTAGACCAGGGATAATCATCAGTGCAACCCTGATTTAAGAATGTAGTTCCAAACATGATTTAATATACCTAATCAAGTTCATCAGTTTATGCTTTAGTTATAATATTTTCTCAAAATTGTTTGCTGTTAATGTTTGTTAGTTGTTAGACTTTAGAAAACCCACACAATGACTCTTACCTTATGCTTACAGCTGAAGACATTATTTTTATTTTTGTTGCTAAGATATTATGGTGTGATTTTGAGCACTGAGGGCATGGAAGGTCAAAAGCTTTCAATAATATCTGCATTTAAAGAAATGTGAAAGAAATGTGGTCCTTGTTTACATATCACAGGGCCATGTCTTTGAAATCTGTGCCATAATGGAGGTGTGTGTGAACCTGTCAATAGCTTTGTTGGATATTTATGCAAATGTACCCCTGGCTTCAGTGGTGTCCATTGTCAAGACAGTAAGTAGTATTTCTTAACATTTGCTTTCTTTTATCTTTTGAAGTAATTTAGAAAACAGTCTATGCATTTTCTCTGTATATTTTTCTGTTTTTCTCAGACATTTTTAAAAATAAAACTTATTTTTACCAAACGAAATTAGAATAATTATGCACTGACTTGGTTTAACATTATGCTGTTTGATTCTATTGTTACTTCACTAAGGTGAAATCAGTGAGATTAAGAATGCAGGTGATTTTGCATTTGCATCTGTGTCGTTAATTTTCACTGTTCCTCAACTTGCAACTATATAATTAAAGCAAGGTAACCACTTCAACAAGACTTTGCAAGAGAAATGCAATTTTGTAAGTCGCTCTGGCTAAGAGCATCTGCTAAATGCCGTAAATGTAAATGGATTAAACTGCACTGTGCCCACAATTATTAGGAAGGTTGTATTTTTGAGGATTCATTTTATTATTGAACATCTACAGTGCTCAGTCCAAAATGTTAATAAACCTAAAAAACCCTGAATATTCACTGGAGGATAATGAGTTCCTGGTTGGTTTACCTTTGATTCTTCTCAAATCTATGGAAGTTAAATCTGGGGAGTTTTTCCTTGCCACTGTCACCCTTGGCTTGCTCACTCAGGGCTTGGACTTGGATTTGTAAAGCTGCTTTGTGACATCTGTTGTAAGAAGAACTGTATAAATACATTTTGATTTTGATTTTGAATTTGCATCTTTTTTTCTCAACAGATTTCTTACGACCCTGTTGACTATTTGCAACAAAACGTTTGGTGGTTCTGTTATCATGCCCCAATATCTTAGCAATTTTAGTGTTGCATCCCTCTGAAGGCTTTTTACAATTTTTTGCTTTTCAGAGTTAGTTAAAGCTTTTTTTTTTTGGCCTATTATGCCTGACGAAAACAAGCTGCCTAAAAATTATGCACACCTTGATATAGGGTGTGGAGATCCTTAGGCCACTCGCATTACACAAATACACATAACATGATATGCTTAAATCCAATAAGCAAGTTTATACAGCTGGAAAATATGCATAAAAATGATATGGTTAAAATACTCTCTTGCCTAATAATTGTGCACACAGTGTAGTTCTCTTTGATCTCTTGCTTCTTGCCATGGTTATGGGTTAATTAGTGCAGATGTATTTGGGTACATTCTAATAATCAATAGACTTTATGATTATCCCATGTAACAAGTTGTGTCTGATATGCACAGAGAAAACATTCAATCTAGCCAAACATCTCAAAACCTAGCAGCGTTACTAAATGTTGGTTTGGAAATTAAAAGAGTTGGCTGTTTTGCATAGAGTAGGTTTTTATTTAATGTCAGAATAGACCAGAGATAAGAGATTATCAAAGCAATGTATTAAAAACATAAAATTATCTTAACCTCATTAATCCTGAGTTGTAATGTAACCATACGGCTCCCTTATGATGCATAAATTGTTATACTTGGAAAATGTTCTTACTTTGTCCTTACTATGCCAGCTACACTAGTAAGAACATACTGATATGTTACTGTCTGCACTCATAGGCAGGAATTAAATGGGTATATCAGGCTTTCTTGGAAGGAATACTGATTATTGACTGGAACCATAAGCCAGTTTCCCCTACACTAGTTGTGCAGTAAAGAAATATTAAGATTATTAAGATACATTGACCTCCCACAATCTTGAATACTTATTTATTGAGGAAGAAAATAAACTTTACTCTCTGAATATGTAAAGGATTTTACCCAGGTCTTCCACAGAGTTGGCTAGTTCAGAGGGTGCAAGCACCATCAAAGACGTGGGATAAAGTGGCACAGTGTCCTGTGATTGACTGTGTATTATGACTCTATATTATGACTGAAAGCACCAGGAGTTTTATATACACTGGGTGAATAAAAATGCAAGAATAGTCCAATTTCCTTTATAAGGAAGTAAACATTTGTGGTCTAATTATGGTGTTCTTTCATAATGCAAGTTACTGAATGCTCATGAAGGTGCCAAAAGGAACACTATTAGGCTACTGCTCTGAGACTGTGCTATTACATTTTTAAATATGTTCTTAGTTGCCAGGTATTAGCCTTGTTTTAGACTTCTATCTGACTTAGTATACAGCAAAAATGTGGACTATCTGGTGTGTCTGGACAACTGGCCTAAAAAGGCTGCTTTTTTCCAGATATTAATGAATGTGAGGAAAACCCATGCAAAAATGGAGGCATTTGCACAGACCTGATAGCAAATTACTCCTGTGTGTGTCCTACAGAGTTCACAGGGAGGAACTGTCAGTTCAGTAAGTGTTGCCTCCTCTTCCACTGTGTCTGTATCAAGGTGATGTTTTATACAGTTCATTCTCTTTGATAGTACATGTTACTTCTAAATCAGTATCAAAGTAATAGTGTTTACTATCAAAATATAACTTTTAATGTTTCTTATGTGCTGTGCATAGTATATGATTCCTAATATGTTTATTAATTCATTATGAAGCAAAGCAAAAAAAAAACAAAACAGCAGAATGAATTCATTTGAAACAAAGCAAAAGACAGCAGCAGACTGAATCCAAAAGAAAATTTATCAGTAGAATAAGAGATTCATACAGAGCAAATGTATACTGCATGATTTATTGATCCTGCTCTCTGAACCAAAGTCTAGATGTTTCAGTTTGGACTTTATCCATTTGATCAATAATTAATGATGACTTTTAGCAACTCAGAAGGTAATAACTGTTGATTACTCAGTACAACAGTAATGTCTTGTATTGTGTATAATGTATTGTGAAAGAAACAGTTGTTTATAGCACCTGCAGAGAAGACTATTTTGGTGACTCTTAAAAAAGAAAAATAGGAAGGGCTCTAACAAATGCGGAGCAGGATACATGTGTGAGTCGACATTTCTTAATGTGATTTTTAATGAAAATGAAAGAAAATACAAACATACAATACTAACATCAGAAACACAAAGTAAAGTGAACAAAGCAAAGTAACACAGCCAAAGCAGCCAAAATATCCAACATCAGCGAGTAGAAAGGAACAGGCTTTGTAAGGTAAACCATGAAAAAATCTAAGCACAGGTGATGAAGATAAGTGAATGATGAAACCTGGGGCACCTGTGCAGAGGCGTGGCATGGAAACCAAATCACAAAGCATGTGGAAGAATGAAATCCGAAATGAAGACCACCACCACATAGGGAGGAGGACACTGGTGAGGGGCTGTTACGAGTCTATATAACGTTACACATTCTGTTATCATGTCCACACACAGTAGCAAATGTTTCCTTAGAGCCAGTCTGAACAAAGGAGAAGCTGTGATCAACAGGATGGAGAAGGCTGAAGCACCCTGCTGATCCTCTGTCTAGAGCTCATAAGAGCAGAGATCATCTCTGCTGGTGGACGAATGAGAGCAAGGAAAAGAGGGAGGACATTTTAGCCTTTGAAAGTGAAGATAGTGCCTTTATAAGGGAAAGCAAGGATACAGTACCCACTAAGGAGACTAAAGACACCATATGAAATGGGCCACGTGCCTGATTCCTTGGCTGGAAAAGACTGCATTTCAGATGCAGAAGCTGTAACAATGCAGGCATATGTGAGAGAGAAAATTTGGATGTCATTGTCTTACCACTTTAGAAGAACACTGTTTATAATTACACATTTTTAACATACCTAGCAAATTCCAGAATACAAACTCATTATTTGTATTTTCAGGACCAACGCTCACAGAAATGCTATTACACTTTGGTTTGTCTGTGTCTTCTCAGAATGCTCTGGACCTTTAGGACTGGAAGGTGGAATCATTTCTAACCAGCAGATAACAGGCTCTTCCACACACCGAGCCCTGTTTGGAATGCAGAAATGGTATCCTTACTTTGCACGGCTCAATAAAAAAGGCCTAGTCAATGCCTGGAGAGCTGCAGAAAATGACCGGTGGCCTTGGCTTCAGGTAATCTGTTTACAAAAAACGGGGTCCGTTATGCAGTCAATTACCATCTACATCATCTACCATGATGTTTACAAATGTCCTTAGACCATAGCAAAATTGAGTTTAATGTCTGATGGATAGTTTGAAAATTGGGGCTTACCAAACCCTTTAATAACAGCAGCATAACAATTTATAACTTCACAAAAGTTTTTTTTTTTCCAGGGTTACTTTGTCAATGTGAGTTTTATGTAATTACAGATATCAAGGTATATATGAATAAGATGTTCAATCAGTAGCGGATCCATTAATTGTATAAATGCACAGATCTGTGTGGTTAATATTACACACTACATGAGTAATAATCATTTTTACCTACACATGATTTCATGGTTTATTAAACACATATTAAACACATATGTTACATATTTCAAATTCTTACGTATATGCATCATCATCACTGTTTGCACGTAGCTCAAGGTGCTTCTTACTCACAGCTGTAATTTCCATTGGGACGCTGGGGACATGTCCCTACTACTCTCTGAAATGGCTAATTTTGTCCCCATGACTTTTTGAAAGTGTACTCTGAACATATTTTATATAACAGCTTGCTGCAGATACCAAACAGTCTGTGAAAATGACATGATCAGCATGCAGAGAAGTGTATTTGCTCAGCCCACGTGTCTAATACAACAAGCACCTGATGAGTATCATTGTACGAAAGCTTTGTGAAAATGCCCAGAACAGATGTTGGAAAGTCAAATGACTTTTCCTTCAACATGAACGTTCCAAACAAACAAATAATTTTTGTCAAAGTAAATATAAAACAATTGCACTACAAATATATTTTAAACATAATATTTACACTTCTTGCATGGACAAACGCAGCCATAAAAACTATCATGAACCTTTTCCTTTGAGCTCCATCGCTGATTTCTTAGCAGTGAATGCACATGCGTGAGGACTTTCTTAAGGGGAACGCAAATTTGAGGAGCAGCAGGGTTGAATGTAAAACCCGGTCTGCATTCTTGTCCCCAGCGCTCGTAAAGCATAATTACGTCCACGTTCTTTAAGAGACACAGAAGAGCAGTGTGACAAAAGCATTTTTCTGGTAAAACATAATGACAGGGTGCTAGATTCATACCACTGCCAGAAATGCTTACACTACACTAATGTTCCAGTGCTTGTACATCCTGAGTGTGTTGTTGCATAATGTGCTACATAGTGCAACTGTACATTATTTGCTTAATATTATTGTTTTACATTTATAATGCTTCTTATTTGTTGTAATGCTGTATTATAATATATAGAAATCCTTCTTATTTCTCATAAAGCAGTGCTTATTGATGCAGACCTGTTCCCTAACAGATAAATCTCCTTCAGAGAATGAGGGTGACTGGGCTGATAACACAGGGTGCAAAGCGTGTGGGCAGTCCTGAGTATGTGAAGTCATACAAAGTGGCCAACAGTGAAGATGGAAAGACCTGGAACATGTTTAAAGTCAAGGACACTGATGAGGACATGGTATGACTGACTGCTGCCCTCATTCTAGATGAGCTGAGAATGCTGTTGGGGAGCGTTTTTAAATTAGGAACTCTGTGATTAAATTCCTAACCTATTAACTTTTTCAGTAAAGCTATATTTTATTGATGCAGTGCAATCGGTCTCCTTTGCTAGAGTTGTCTTACTTTTCCCATAGAGATCAGTTTCAATAGATATGATGAAAGGGACTGAACATGTGAGCAATATTTATCTTTCCAAGGGCAGCATCATGACAAAGAGGGATTTAACCTACTTGGCAGAATGGCCATTCTGGGCATTTGATATTTTACTGGATGACCATGTGAATGGTCCTCACAGTCATACATTCTTTGTTTCTAAACTTTATTGGATTTTTAGAATTCAATCTAGTTTAATTTATTATTTTTGTTTTCCATAGATTTTTACTGGAAACACAGATAACAATACTCCTTATAAAAATGACTTCAGCACACCATTTGAAGCGCAGTATGTTCGCATTTACCCTCAAATCTGCAGGAGTCACTGCACACTTCGTGTGGAGCTACTTGGCTGTGAACTCACAGGTCTACTTTTTAAAATTTTTCATCTATTAAAAAGGAGATCCATAATGTCACAGTCAATATAACAATCTATAGTTTAAAAGTTGGTTATGTGGGCTGTTTCAAAACTGACCGTATTTTAGCCTTTTATTACTGTGATTTTAACTCTACTGTGCTATAATTAAGTTTGCTTTTTTGTGTTGAATTGCAGGATGCTCAGAACCATTGGGAATGAAAACAGGACAAATCCAGGATTATCAAATCACCTGTTCCAGTGTGTTCCACACACTCAGCATGAATATGTTCTCCTGGGAGCCCAGCAAGGCCAGGCTGGACAAGCAGGGAAAAGTCAATGCTTGGACATCTGCTAAAAATGACCAGTCACAGTGGCTACAGGTAAAAAAGAGACCTTTCATAAAACCATATGCAGATAGTGTGCCTCCCACTTGTCTTTGTCAGTGAGGACTTCACATCACTAATCAGTATCTGAATCATATTTGGTAAAGGTTGTGTACTTCCAGAACGCTATACACTCAAGACCTTTATGTTTATGGTGACACTAATTTGTCCTTACATATTGAAGACCTAAGGTTGAGTTTCTCTTCTTCTATACTCCCACACAAGCAATTTAATCAGAGGCCATGCACCCCTCATACTGCAATGCCATTAACCAAAGCAAATGTTTAAGTAGTCTTCTGTATACAACTGAGCAATTTAAAGAAACATGTTGCTGGTGGAAAGAGCTTTATTCTGAGATTATCCATATGCTTGTGCATTCAGCTGGTCAAACTCATTTTATAAATTATTAATCCTGAGGAGGGCAAGTGAGCTTGATTTCATATATAAACCCACCATTGAAAGTCTTGGCCAGAAGCTAGGTTAGAGTTTGATCTTAATTCTCCCTCTTATTTATTTATTTATTTGGAATTATTGAAATTATTGGCTTCCAGTAGCTGCTGGCATCAGATTTAAAATCTTGATGCTTGCTTACACAGCCAGATAGTGGCTAGATGGTAGAACAAATCTTGCTGTGCAGATATTGCTGTGATGTTGGACGAGAAGGCCTGGCTCGAAGTCTCCACTCTAGTTCATCCCAAAGGTATTCCATCAGGTTGAGGTGCAGGCCAGTCAAGTTCTTCCACACCAAACTTGCTCATCCATGTCTTTATGGACCTTGCTTTCTGCACTGGTGCACTATTATGTTGGAACAGGAAAGGGCCATCCCCAAACTGTTCCCACAAAGTTGGGAGAATTAAATTGTACAAAATCTCTTGGTATGCTGAAATTTTAACAGTTCTTTCACTGGAACTAAAACCAAACTTTACACTTGGCACTGTGCAATCAGACAAGTACCGTTCTCCTGGCAACCGCCAAACCTAGACTCGTCCATCGGATTCCTAGACGGAGGAACATGATTTGTCAATCCAGAGAACACGTCTCCATTGCTCTAGAGTCCAGTGGCAGCGTGCTTTACACCACTGCATCCAGCACTTTGTGTTGCGTTTGGATGTAGCTGCTTGGTCATGGAAGCCCATTCCATGAAGCTCTCTACACACTGTTCTTGAGCTCATCTGATGGTCACATGACGTTTGGAGGTCTGTAGCGATTAACTGCAGAAAGTTGTCGACCTCTGTGCACTATGCACCTCAGCATCTGTTGACCCCGCTCTGTCATTTTACGTGGCCTACCACTTTGTGGCTGAGTTGCTGTCATTCCCAGTCACTTCCGCTTTGTTATAATACCACTGACAGTTGACTGTGGACTATTTAGTAGCAAGGAAATTTCACAACTGGACATGTTGCACAGGTGGCATCCTATCACGGTACCATGCTGGAATTCACTGAGCTCCTGAGAGCAATTCATTCTTTCACAAATGTTTGTAGAAGCAGTCTGCATGCGTAGGTGCTTGGTTTTATACATCTGTGGCCATGGAAGTGATTTCCTGAATTCAATGATTTTGAGGGGTGAGCAATATAGTGTATTAGACTATTGTATTAGTATTAGACTCTAACCTACTGTACTGGCTAGGATGTGTTCTATGAATAAAAGACAAAGCACTATTGTAAGTCGCTCTGGATAAGAGCATATGCTAAATTCCATAAATGTAAATAAAAATGATCAACAATAGACCTAAGGTATAGTATTATTACTTCAACAGCCAAACAAGGATAGCTCCAAAGAAACTAAAATTATATAATTACATTGTCTGTGATCTTCCAATATAGACAACACAGTCCTCAGAAACCTTTTGTAGCTACTGTCCCCCTAATTTCCTGAGATCCTCTGAGGACTGTGTGTGCTTTGAGGAAGAGTGTCTTCTGGTGCAAATCCTGTGCTGCAGCTCATTTCTACCTTCAAGGATACTAAAAACAAGCTGCATTTAGCAGATAATGGCCAGAAAGGAACCATAAAGTTAGTGGTATATTCATGTAGGAACACGCTGCTTTTTCGGTTGTTTGGTTTTTGCGTAGGTGTGGCTGATGAAATACTGTTTCACTTGCATTGGCTTTCATTTGTTTGTGCCATTGTTCAGAAACACACCCCAGTCTATCAATATAACTGTATAACATTCTAAAGTGTGTAACTGTATTACAAATAGAGTTAGGCGAACATATTCAATCTTCTTACTCTTTAAGAAACAGGATAAGAAGACAAACGGGCTCGCTATGAATTTTATGGAGATTCTATTCAGAATGCTATGTGAATCCAACAATATAATTGTATATATGCATTGATAACTAAAATGTGTTTGTGATAGTAGGTAACGCAAGGTACTAACAACACCAAGGTCATAAGTTTGATGGCCAGGGGATGTGCATGCTGATATGCAAGTTGCACTGGTTTAGAAGGTCTTCAAAATGTTGTAAAGCTAAATGTAATGTAATTAATTTTCTTCACCACTAGGTGGACTTGCTACTTCCCACCAAAGTTACTGGAATCATCACACAAGGAGCCAAAGACTTTGGTCATGTACAGTTTGTGGGCTCGTACAAGCTGGCATTTAGTTATGATGGAGAAAAGTGGCACATATTCCAGGATAAGAAACAACAAAAAGATAAGGTAAGATTTGTGGTTTGAGGATCATGAGACTATCATTTCTACTCTTGGAGACCGTTTTATTGGTTTCCCTTTTCTAACTGTCATGCTCAGATTTTTATCTAATATATTTGAATCAAATTTTGTTAAATTACAGAAATATGTAGTTCATTATAATGCTCCACTAATGCTGAGAGCACATAGGTTGAATAAAACACATCCCTGACAATAAAGTTTGTTTTATATGGAATCTGGATCTGAAAAGTATGGATATAATAATAATAATAATAATAATAATAATAATAATAATAATAATAATAATAATTTTCCTGCTCTGCATCATTTTAATTAAGTCAGAGGTGGATTATTAAAAGCACACTGCATAGACTGGTGTACCAATATGTTTGCAGCTGAAGGTCAGATCTTTGTCTTGTGTAGTTTGCGTAGTATTGTTTAGTATTTGGATATCCCTGCTTTTTCCTAATACCCCCTCCCTCCACACACACACTTTTAAATACATTTACTCCAGATATGCCTATCTCGGTATGTCTACACACACTTACAGACACTCTTCCAGCACTAATGAAATCTGACTGTGCTGGTGAGACACACCAAGTATCAAAATCTATCAAAATCTATGGAAAGATGTTTCCTTTTAATACAGAATATTTCAATATTAAATGGATATGAATATGGATATGGATATGGTGTTTTTATTTAAAGATTCTTTTTTAACACAGTTCTAGGTTTCTCTACAGTGTCAGAAATATTACAGCTAGTCCTCTGGATCATCAGCAGTTCTAATTTTGTTTTCAGGCTGCACGTTACCATATTGATAATTATTGATTCCCTCTTTGTGTTGTTGTCAGATCTTTCAAGGTAATTTTGACAATGAAACACACAGAAAGAATGTGATAGATCCTCCCATTTATACCCGGTTTGTCCGGATTATTCCGTGGTCGTGGTATGGACGCATCACCATGAGGGTGGAACTGCTGGGGTGCCCTCACGAGGAGTAAACAGACCAGATCATATCCTTCCTTTATTAGAGACTGTTGTAACCATATAAAAACTATGTTTAATGATAGTGTACTAAACCTCTTTTTCCTAAATAGGCTTGTTCATGTGATATCTAGCATGCATTATGTAGTCACTTGTAGTGTTTATTTCTGGTCTCAGTGTTGTTTCTTTTGTCTTGGATAACATGAAAGCCCTAGCCATTTTGTGGTGGGAATGTCAGAGAACAGAGGTCTGTAAATACACCTCAAATGTCTCTTCCTCATCAGAAGTGGATGTTCTAATGGCATCCATGCTCTAGAAGGTGACCAATTTAGAGGGTGAAGAAAAAAACCTTTTAGTGCTTTTTAGTTAATTATTAGTTCTTATGTGGACAGGATTAGCTGGGTCTTTAATAATATGTTCTGATTATTTTACTAAAAGTGATAGGAAAAAGCTGTATTTCCCCAAAGCATTTTAAAAAGTAGCTTCTGCTGCAATATCTGCATTTTTTAAAATTAAAGATACTGTAGTTTACTGTGAATATGAGGAGGTAGCTTGGTGGCTTTGGAAGACATATTCATGCTTCATTATGGTTATAGCAATGCTTTTGGAAAACTCAGCTAAACACATTTAAGTAGCTCAGGCCAATAATTCGTTATAATATTACAGAGCAAATGAGTGTTGTTGGAATGTTGATTTAAATGCCCATAAAGACTGTTACTTTTACTCATTACACTTCACATAATGTATACTACTGTATCTATCTGGTGTATATAGTTCCTCAAAGTTCTATCATTTATTTAGCTGTTGAATTTTAAAGAAATGTATGTATTACATTTACTTGACACAACTTGAGCAACTGAGGGTTAAGGGCCTTGCTCAGGGGCCTAATAGTGGCAACCTGGCAGTGGTGGAGCTTGAACTAGCAGCTTTTTTCTACCATTCAAGCACCTTAACCACTAGGCTACCACTGTCTCCTTATGTATTAATAATTTAGTTTAATTAGACTAAGGCTCTATAAATATAACACGTAATATATAATACAAATATAGTCTTTTGCAGTCATTGTTATAGAAAGGCAGCAGGATTACTTCAATGATTTACTACGTTTGTACAAATAACCTCAAGGTTATTTGCTATTTTTGCTATTTTTGCTATTTTATTTGTACATCATCATTTGTACAATCATAAAAAGTCAGATTTTCTACAAATGTGTCTGTACAATTCTTCTCTAGGCTAAGGTGAGGGCTAGTGCATCAAATAAATTAAATATGATGTCGACAAGAACCTTGTGCAGTACAATGTAACTGTATTACATTGTAAATGATTACTTTGGCAAATAAAAAAATCATGAAATTGCTTTTGCTGTTTGTTCCACTACCTTGACACCGAACAACACTTTCTCTAATGAGAAAGTCAGTGACAAAGAGAAACTCCCTAGGCAGATTAAGGATGAAACCTTGGGAGGACCAAGACTCAAGATGGAACCCATCCTCCTTGGATGGCCCAGCTCATGAACAGTCCATAATTTATTACATTATGTTTAATCCATGTAGCCCCTTCAGTATAAGTGTGGGAGTCTCAGCTACTCCTGTGGGTCTAGAGTGTGCAAGCTGTTTCCTCAAAAAATTACATAATACAGTTCATATGTGAACAACCTACTGGGCTTCAGTCAGCAATGCTAATTAGAACAGCTGTGTGGCTGTATTCTCTTTCCGTGTATAATGTGTTTCCAGATCAGCTATCCACAATGTTGTTAAAATATTCACAAAGCAGAATATGCCAAAGTTTCATCACATGCCAAATGTCTCCAATGTGTCATGACTATATAGATTTTTAAAAAGTAATAATTAATCTTAATTTCCATTCATCTACAGACAGTGTTTCTCAAGTGCACAATAATTTGAAGCAATGGCTCCACCAGTTTCCTGTGACATTCTGCACGTGATCCACATGATCCCATAAGATATTCTCCTCACATTGTTCATGTCAGCATCATGAGTCAAAGACGCTTGTGGCTCCTCTCAGGACAATGGTCTCTCACTCCTCAGGCAGTGAGTAGGATAAGATAAGCTACTTTTAAGGAGCTTGTGATTTTATGTTCACTACCCATTCTATTCTTACTGTTTATCCAGTTTAGATTAAAATATCTCAAAGTGGTAAACATTACTACAAATGAATGAAAACTAGTAAGATCGCACCAACTGGTGCCATCAAGCTATTATTCTTCCTCAAAATTTTAAACTATGTATATTTGACCTTGTCTTCTGTTTAACAACAATTTTCAAGCTTTCAGATACATGCTATGGAATATGTTCTATCATAACTTGAAAATAAGATGAAAAATTAAAGGCCATTTAACACATTGTAAAGAAGTTGATGAATATGTTGAAGCTTATTCGATCCATAGTTTGGAGGAGATTGAAAAAAGAAAGGAAAAAAAGATGAATGAATTAATTAATTAAAACCTTGCAGTGAGGCTCCAGAATTTTGTACTATGCCACTAATTAAATGATGATATAAGTGACAATGTGGGTCAAATAAGATTTTACAGCCTGCGTTATTATTGAAAACAGGACAATAAAATCAAGCCCCACTGCTAGATGTCTGCAATGCTACCATCTGGTGGTGATTTTTAACAACTTATTTCCACTTAACAATAAAAGTGCCACTTGGTGGAAGGTTTTGAATATTTCCATTGCATAAAAATGCAGTAATCTTGTTTTTCTGTACAAAAAGATCCAGAAACAGAGAACCTACTATTCAGATTATTGTGGTTCATGTTAATAGTATAGCAATTATACATTATTGAAACATTCATCTTGTTTAAGCAGGTAGGAAATAAGTAATTCATTCCTCTAATTTGTGTATCCACAGAGACTTCTGTGACTAAATTCTGATTACATTGCCCATCACAAACAAGTTCCTCATTCCAAACAGTGTGTAACCCAAACTGTTCTCCACTACTTAAGAACAAAAAACAGCCTTGGGGAAGAAGAGTATCTCAGTATAAGGAAGCTACATGACTTGGAATTTTGGAATCTTTGAACTGGGAATTTTGGAACTTTAGACTTTTATGACAGATATGCTAGAGCTTAAACATTCTCAAATACACGGTCACTAGTAAACACTCCGAAGAACATGACTGGAAAGAAAACATGTTAACTGGGATTGGAAAACATGTGAATCATATTTACTCATAGTATATGGGTCAATTTTCTGAACTTTTCACATTACTATAAGAGACCATTACTGGACTGATATGAATTAAATGAAATTCACACATTCCCTAATATTTCTGTACCACATTTTATTTCCAGCTACCTTCTTTGTGGTGCTTATAACTGCTTGCATTGTATTTCACTAGCTTTGAAACTTGCCATGGAATGCTGGTCTTCAGCAAGTTTCTCTAACTTGAACTCATCAGGGAAATCCGGACAAATGGCCCGTTCAAGCTGGTGGGGAGCAGACTGTTGATTTTCAAGGCGTGTGCCAGTTAGCCTGCTTGACTAGGCACTCAGTGCAGTTTGTCTGTTTTGTACAAGGCATGCCTATGGAAAACTGATGACTCTAGCCAGATAACATCCAAATTCAGCTGCTCTAAATTTCCTGGTAAAAGTCTTGAAACAACTCAATTGGCATTTTAATCATGAAGCACTATAAGCTTAATAACTATAAATAATACAGTAAGGTTCCATGTCACTAGTCCAATTTAGTCCTTTGTGACGTTCATATATACTGAAACTCAGATAAAGCTCAAGCATATTGAGGCTTTCATGAAGAATAGATCAACACTTTGATGATCTTGGCAAAAATAAGAGTTCTACAGCACCAACCTTCCTGTCATATAAAGTCACCCACTAACAAATAACGTTCAGGCCAGGAAGGGGGAAAGTGTGTCATCCTTTTATCTTTGTGGATGTCCTCATGCCTACATGTGCACCCTGAGATAGAGCACGAGAAAGTTTCTCGACCATTGTTAACAGGACTGTGTTTATCTAAGTTCCGTAGTGTTTCATCCTTTTATCTCGTGCCATTGTCCTTGACTATATCTCCAGTAATATTTTCTGTATTAATTGGTAAGGAACATTTGTTACCATTTTGGGGTAATGACCTATACATAAATTTTAAATTCTAATCACAAAATGTAGATTTAATGTTACTTGTAGGACAAAATTGTATTAATTTTAGTAACTTTTCAATTATTTTCCATTTGAATGTTTTGAGTTATTTCCATTAAAGATGAACGGTGCCTTCAATTTAATCATAAAAACTACATTTTACTGGTTTTCCTATTGGACGCCATCATTTGTGTATTTTACTGTATCTAAACTCTTTTATTGAAAAATGTATTATTCTAGTTTTCTTAATGTTCATGTGTTCAATACATCTTTCTAGCATTATAGCATGTTTCTAGCATGGTACAATTTAAGGGAAGGCAGTAATATTGCTATGTTGAACTTTGAGGTATTTAACATCTAGATTTCTCTAGATGTTAAGCGGGTAGTGAAGAAAGACAAGCATCAACCACAGGGAGATATGGTATGAAGTTCATGGCACTTAAGTTTTCTAAAATGAATCAAACCTTGTGGCCAACATACAGTACCTGCTTTCTAGTAGTGCAGGTATACCCAGTGCCTCTAAGAGGCATGACCACAGAAGCTATCGTTCAGTTCTGCATTGCTGTATTTTCTTCTCTATATATTTTTTTGCTGTGATTACTCCTGGAGCCCTTCGTGCTCAGATCCCCAAAAGGCGTCTTTGTACAGCCTGAGTGTAAACAGTACCAGCGCGCGTGCGCACACACACACACACACACAAACACACACACACACACACACACACACACACACACACACACACACACACACACACACACACACACACACACACACACAAAAACACACGACAAATGTTTGAGTCTCACTGAATCTTGAGGAAAAGGCATTCATATGGTCAGCTTGTGATGAATGAGCATTGCTCATGTGTACTATAATAATTTGATTAAAATAGATTTCCTTTTTTTAATGCTTGGAGTCTGATGTTCATGTAACCTTTATTAGATAGGCAGTCATTTGTCCTATTGGTTGAAATATCCTATAGGTCTTGTTCTGGTGCATTGGGCTCTGTATTACTTCTCTTTCAGAAGGGTAGGCAGCTCAGTTCTCTGTGGTTAAGGCTTTTAAAGGGACCAACTTTGACTGTTTCTCAGCTGTGTTCAGTTCTGTTACTCTTCCGCCAAGTTTTGATTTTCACTAGAAGGCAAAGCATAATTTAACTGAATGAACTCCATGAGTTTAGTTCCTTAAGATAACTCTGATTTAGCATTCAACTCCAGGCAGTAGAGACAATCAGATCAGACAAAAACACAAGGAATTGTGTTGTAATCTAGTGCCAGGGGATCCATAGCAAGAATATATTCTTATATCCTGTGTGCTGCTGTAAAGTTAGTAGTTTATTTTTACATCCATACACTTTCAGGAAAAAGTCAGCTACAGTATGAATCCTAGCAATTTATCTATTTAGAAATTATAATATTTTTTGATAAATATAAATACACGTGCGCTAAATAAACAAGGCGCAAGTGTGTGTAGATCCATTCTTAGCAAACACAAACTGTAGATAGATAAATAGATTATTTTGGGAAACGTTACGTTCTCAGTAAGAGAAAGTGCTTTCAAACGTGTGTTAAATGTTTCCAACCAAACATTAAACAAGCAAATCTTTAAAATAAATGTGTCTTAGAGACTCGCAAAACTGCCCTATAGGCAGCGATTAAATCTTTAATCACCCCTTCAAAATCAACATTGAAAAAAACGTATATGTAATAAATATCGTTACTTCATTTTACACCCTGGGCTTTACAAAGTAATTTCTCATGAGGTCAAGGCACAGTCTCAGCGTGGTAACTGTTGAATTCGTTTAGAAATATGCGAATCTCTGTCATCACCTGTTCCTGTCACTGTGCAGGTAAATGCACATAATGGATCGGTGCAGAGTATTTTTTAATACGTTTTTTATATTTTTATAAGTTTTTTGTAAGTGTTTTTTTTTTCTTTCGTTCACAGCTTCCAGTGACGTAGAACCAGCAGCGAAACAGCGAACACTTCTGAAGGAGCGCTCCAGAAGGCATCCAGACACAGGCATTTCTCATCTTCACAAGGTAAGACATGTTAAACTTAAAATTGTCTCTTTCTTTGTTCGGACAACAGAAACTAACTGCGATATATAGATCGTTTTATGATTTTATCTATATAAACATGATTTCAAGTGCATTTGGTTTTTGGGAACTTTTATACAGGATGAAAGGATTAATTGATTCAGCTAGTACTGTAGACGAAAGCTCAGACACATATACCTTCGCCTAACAATATATGGTTGGTAGATGTTTAGCACCCTTTTCTAAGTTAAAATGCGTTTTCTACAGAAAGATGCTAGATGAAGACTAACATGCAGAGGTCCCCTAAACGATTACGGCCTATTTGGAATCAGTTAGGGTGCCTCAATGTCTCCTGGGAAACACGTCATTAACGACAAAAAAAGCAAATATCTAAAATTAAAGAAACGCATGAATATGCGTGAGTGTTGGGAGTTTTATGGACGCGTTTAAAGGTATCTTTCCTGGATTTTCTTCAGCGTTCATTTTAATATGATATGGTCATGACTGTATTTTACATATCCATTAAAATAATCTAGTTTTTAATTAAATAACATTTTATGATTTCGAATAGTGTGCAACATTTGGAAACCTAAGCGTCTGCGTGCGATAATCAGAGACATTGAGATTTAATTAGACAGACCTAGCAAAATGGGGGGGGGAGGGGGGAAGCATCATAATAAGAACAGTGCGCTTGAAATCTGGTGGAGTAAAGCAGTTCCGTGGCTTACCACTATGGATGATGTGGATTCACATAATTCCGTTCATTAGCCTAACTAGTTGTTTTACACAAACAGCTTCGCCGTGTTAATTCTCAATGAATAATGAGAAAGTCTGGTTCCACAGAAACCAGTGAATCTAGCGCACATTCTTAGAAATGAAAAGCTCGCTTGTGGACCTTGTGCAATGACAGAATGTTCTGATGTAGCAAGTGGGCAGGAAAAGCATCTACACAGAGAACACTTCAATGTGGGCAAATATGGAGTGAAGGAACAGCTGCTTAAACAAATATTGGAAACGGTGAGTGTGAAATGGTCTGTGTTAATTATGTCTTATGTCCCACATGAAAGGAATGTTATGCAATGTTTTGTATCATTATCTCCTATTCATTTTTTAAGCAGGAGAATTTAGTTTCCCTAAAAATGATTTCAGACACAACACGTTGAGATGATGCATTTCATTCTTTCAACTTTCTTTTGGTTGCTATTGGGAATGGGCAGATCTGAGGCCAGACTGTTTGTATTGCCACGTGTTTGTCATACACAATTGTGCCACATAGAATAATAAGGATGGTTTGGCAATTTGTTAGCAAGGAGTTATTTGTGGACTTCAGAGTTGTGCAGTTATCAGAAACAACAGTACTCTAACATGTTATTTATTTATTTATTTATTTATACAATTTTATTGTAATACATTTCTGTCTTAACATCTTCAAGTGGCAGAGTGTCCTGGCTGGTTTAACATTAAGCTGGAAATTGATATAAGCAAATGTCTAAATGTCCTCTATCAGACTGTTACAAGCATATCTTTCACTCTGGTCATTCTGAATACTTTCTTGAGATTAAATCAAGAGGTGAGAGCTGGTGTTGTGTGAGCTGACCTCTGACCTGGTTATAACATGGATGTCTGCACACATTAAAGTTTCAGCACTTTCCTCTCCCCCACCAACAGTGCCACACTGTTGGGAATGTACAGCACAAAGCCCTGGACAACCTCCTCCAGTCTCAGCTCATGCTATGCTAAACTTTAACACAGGACTGTGTGGCATTTCATCAGGCATCCCTTTGATTTCATTTTCAGTGTCACAACTGGGATTTAAAAACAAAAGCTTTGCTTTCTTGCATGAGTTTAATGTATGAATAGTTCATTATTAAATAGCTCATTAACATCCCTATGGTTGTTTTATTGCTTTCAGTATTGGAATAATCAATAGGAACACTTAGCCTACCGAGACCGAATAGGAAAGAAAAAAGGTTTTGCTATGGACTCTGACTGTAGTTGGAGATACAGGCATACAACAGATATACCTTATTTATAACAGTTATGCCTTACTTACAACAGTTATACCGTATTTAGTCTAGGCCAAGTAAAAGAACAATGAAGCAAGTTGAGAGTTTTAATAAATGAATAAAAGTCACAACATGTTCTAAAACTATAGGAATTGGAATGTAGGCAATTTTATTGCAGCAAAAATCTACAGTGGCAGTCCTGTCCTTTCATAAATATTCAGTAATGTTATTCATTTTTGTGCACGTGGACAGTCTGCTTCTATATATAAACAATAACCTATTTGCATTAGTCACTTATGGGAACACACTGGAAGTCATACTGAGCGTAAGTGTGGATTTACTTAGGATGTTTGTGCCTGCCCACCCAGTGGAGTGGTGTATGCAGTATGCAGCTTTACTGAGACGTCTTTGTGTGAGCTAATGTGGTGCGAGGGTGACGTCAAAAACCCACACAGTTCTGATTGAGATCCTGGATGGTTGGACTGGAGTGAACCTACTGTGGGGGAGATTTAACTTTTATAAACAAAGACTTTATTTGTAATATTTGCAGATTTTAGCATTCATATGAACACTTAGTGCAAAGTGACTTGGTTCTTTTTGAATTTGTCCTGATCTTATTGTCAAAATGGACAAGTTTTCTGTAATAATGGTTAAATCATTTAATGTTAAGGAAGTATTACATATTGCATCATTGAAATGTTCATATGCTGTATTTAAACTAAGCTTGGACATTTCCATTTTTGGATGAAGTCTAACACAAACAGGTAGTTCTCCCACATCGATGGTTCATTATGCACTCACCATAGGAGCCTACCTGGATGAATCAGGGTGTGTTTCCTCTAGCTCTCACTAAAATAGTAAAATACTATACAGTACAAAACTGCAGCAGGAAAAAAGTATGTTTATAAAAAAGTATGTGTATTTGTACAAGGTTTCCATAATTGTACAATGTTTCCAGAGAAACAGGACATTTCAGATAGAGGTCAGAGCTGTGCAAGCAAAGTACACACACACACACACACACACACACACACACACAGACACACACACACACACACACACACACACACACACACACACACACAAAAAAAACATTCAGACTTTACATGTGGCCCTTAGGATGGGTTTAAAGCTAAATTTGTATACATCCTAAGGTTGAAACACAACTCCAAATGAAAGAAATAAGAAGAGCAAAGCATTCAAATATGGTTTTTGTTCTGTTCTCTGTTTGTGTGTGTGTGTGTGTGTGTGTGTGTGTGTGTTCAAAGAAAAAAAATATTTTCAAAATCTCCTCACCAAAGGTTATGTGAAATGTTAATTTATTTTACAGATAACATTAGTCTTACTTAATTACATGCAGAACATATAAAGGAATGTGACTGATGTTGTAGCACTGATTTATAACATGGGCTGTTGTGTTCTGGGTGCTGAGGCTGAAACAGGCTTTGTGTCACATCTAACAAAGTGTAGGTGAATAATTACATCTGTAATCAAGACCCTGACATGAACTAACTTTGTTATGGCTGAATAAGGGTCTTGGATACATGAATATGGATACAGAAGAGGTTCATTTTCTCTTTTGTACGAAATTGGTTAGGAGTAGTGCTTAATACATGTTTAATAAGTGGTTCCCTAGTTATGCAATCAGTAGGGCAATTCTTAAATATGTCAGGATGTTAATGTTAATGCTAGAAAAGCATTAGTGCTGGGTGCTGTGCTTTGAATAAGATACTGTTGCCTGTAAATGGAATATAAAGACTTGACATACTTACATACATAGAATATATATATATATATATATATATATATATATATATATATATATATATATATCTTGCATATATATATTTCACATATAGAGAATATCTATATTTCTCTATGCACCCCTGTTTTCTTTTCCTCAGTTTGGACAGAGCACTCTCCACCATTTCACTGCGAGTTATACTGTGTATGACTATGTATGTGACGAATAAACCAAACTTGAACTTGAACTTGACAGCGTGAATTAGATTTGCTCTTAAAAATTATAAGAGAACAGGACATGAAATTGTATGTTTATATTGTAATGTTCCAGGTCTCCAAGATGTTTGAAATTTTTTAATCTAAAAACTCTCTCTAATTTAGAATTATGTTTAATCTGCATCCTGTAATTTAGATTGTCTAAACCCTCTGAGCATGTGTAGGGGTATTAGCCCAATCCCTCTGAGATATCTTTGTATCTTTTGGAAAGCAAATCTGTGCTGAGAGCTGTGTTTTATGTAGCATATCTTCACCAAAAGTGTTTGCATTTCTTTAATAAAAAAAAATACAAGCAATCATCAGATTATATCTCTAGTAGATAGCAGATGTTCATTAGACATTTTGACATGTCCATTAGGCATAATTTGGCTCTTTACCTAAAATCCTAAAAAGTTTCAAAAAACATAGCTTGCATCCACTATAATAAATAAAACAAACATACAAACACCCCCCCCCCCCCCCCACTGGCACTGTCATTAATACATAGCTTTCTTTGTTATGTAGGTAGTACTTTAGTTTGACTCATGAATCACATCTGTTCGATTTAGGTGTGAATAATTAGAATAAAATAACCTTTGGGGTTATTTGAGTAGTTTTACTGGGTTATAAAGACTTGGTTTTCACCCAGTAAGAACTTGGAGGTGTCTGACAATCTTTGTGAAAAAAGCTTCATAATTGACACTCTTAATTGATAAAATGTGTACTTTTAACTCCGTGGAATATCCACTCAAATTAAAGCAATTCACATATTCACATGATGAGATTCCATCAATTAATCCTAAATCTGCTCGTTCTCATCTTATATCCACTCAAAGGAACTGAAGGTTAAGGAAGTTCTGCCCATGTCATACAGATTGACGGTTAGGGAGGTTTGTAGTTTCCAATATAAAAGGAGCCTTACCCTCTCTTACAGGTTATCTCTCATTCTCTTGCTATCTGGTGCAGAAACATTATGCTCTTCAAATGAATTAGGTTGTTTGAAGGGAAGTCATGGCCCTTTATCATCAGCAAATTCAGGGTTTATTTAACATTCTGTAAAAGCAAATATTATGCATTATAAACATCATTTACAAAATGCTGTTATTCACTCATATGGATCTATTTAGAGGTCACGGTGGCATTTTGTCACATCACTGAAGCTCTTGTAAACTATTTAAAAAAGCAAAGGCAAATGTATCAACCACCAGTCTATAAAGTCTTGTAGAAATGTATCAGCTACCAGGCTGTAAAGTGCTGTAGAAATGTATCAGCTACCAGGCTGTAAAGTGCTGTAGAAATGTATCAGCTACCAGGCTGTAAAGTGCTGTAGAAATGTATCCGTCACCAGACTGTAAAGTTCTGTAGAAATGCTGCAACCAAATGTTTGTCAATTTGTTGTATTTTCTCTTGTACCTTCTTGTATCATAGATTTTGTTTCTAATAGTCTTGCTATAATTATACTGACTGAAATGATGGAATTTATGGAGCTATGGAATTTAAAATTAACATGAAAGTTATTTTCAAAGCAAATACAAAAATTCTTACTTCGGTTTTGTAGGCACATTTTACAATGGCAGAAGATATGCTTGACTCCAAATTAGAATTGTGCAGTTAAAACAGATCAATGTGTTCCTGAAGTTTAATGGAGATGTTTAAATTACATCATTCTCAGACCTAGTATTTTCAGTAGGTCATTGTTTTTCTTTACAGATAAGCTTGTGCCTGGCAGCTTAAATTTCAACTATTTGGCCATGGAGTCTGGGACATGGCCACACTACTTGCTGTTCCCCCATAGAACCTGTTTTGCTGCATACACAGCAGTCATCATTTGTTTCTTATTTTGAAGATTCAACCAGTGCAGTTTGAGAGAGGAAAGAGAACCTCACTGTAGTGTGTGACAAAACTACAAACACATTTAAGTGCACTTAATCTTGCCAAAATCCATCCCATTTAGAAAGCATGCAGTACCCTGGCATTTATGCATCTGATTAGGTGGAATTAGCGTGAGTCAGTGTTTCTTCCGGCTTGCCTTTGGCCATGTGAAACTTCAGTGAAGCATGGGGTAGATTGTAGCCTGTACATTTTTCCCCCTGTCCCAGAACTTTTGATAAATTCCCTAATTCCCCAGTGATATCACAACCACACTGCACATACTTGTCCAAGTCTTGATATGTATGGTTGTATTTAAACTCATCACGTTGATCTGCTATTTCTGCTCTAGTCCTGCAGTGCATCTCACTGTAGTTTATCTACCAAGAAGTGTTTCTGATAACATTCAAGCATGAACCTGTTTTTTCAATGCTCATTCTCACTATAAACAGTGCAGTGTGACAGAGGAATGTGTTTGGTGATATAATCCTCTGTCAAAAGCATGTTTGCTGTTGACTGGAGTGAAAGGAGGCTGTGTTTGTTTAAGTAATGACACACAAAAAGCTCATGTCTGGCAGTCGTTACATTGTAGATACCCCTGGGACTCTTGGGTGGGAATAAACTTCTCCAGCTGTAACAACTGTCATAAAGCCATCTCATGGGCCACCTTAGTACTGCTAATGCAGTGCACGCCCTTCCTGTGGCTAATCTGGCATTTTGTTTTCATTAATGAAGCCAGACCTCATCTCCATTGTATTCTGCTGCAAAGGACTTCTCTGTAGTTTATTTACTGCAAACAAATTGAGCATGCTGTAACTTTGGTTGTAGGAGAGGACACTTGTGTGTGTCCTCTCAGGTCTTATCACTGGTGGATCCCAGGTCTGTGTAATGGTTATTTGTGGGCTGGCTGGGGGGTGGGGTGGGGTGGGAGGGGTTTGGGGGGGAGCTGTTCTGCAGAGAGCTCTGCTCTGCTCTGTTCTGTTCTGCTGACTGCAGAAGCACTGCCTGCCAGTGCGTCAGCACTCTGAAATAAATGAAGAGGGCGGAAAAGCCCAATCAGTGTGACTGCAGAGACAGAGCGAGAGTGAGAGAGAGAGAAAGAGAGAGGGAGAGAAGTCCACACACGTCTTTTGCGTGACTATCTGCACATACATTACACTAGTGGCTAGAACTGTATTCTCTGTAAGATGGTAAGTGTTCTACCTTCCTCCTTTAGGCTTTGGTGTGCTAGAAAAGGACAATTTAGCTCTGCTCAAAAAGTGTGTCTGCTAAAGTTTGTGTGTGTGTGTGTGTGTGAGAGAGAGAGAGAGAGAGAGAGAGAGATTTCTGCTTTTTGGTATTTCTACTGTTTGGCAAAATTTGGGGATGTTATTTGAAATTTGCTTATGCATGCAGAGGGCAATGGTGCGAGTTTAAAGCCATGCATGTTTATTCCTGTAGCTGCCCTATTTATGTGTGCCTGGTTTTGTAAAAACTGAGGGATCATAGTGGCAACGATAAGGACACTGTGTGCTCCGCACTGTAAGTGCAATCAAGGCCCTCCACCAGGGAATTACTGCAGATGGAGATATACAAGGGGCTCAGAAGCAGGTCACACAGGACCATTCAAAAAGAGCTTTCTTTAGACCAGCTTAGCCCTAAGATGTCACTTTTTGGACTTGCAGTTGTAGATGTATTATATGAAACTGGAATTACTGAGTCTGTTCTGCTCTATTTACTTGTAGTGAAGTGACCTCACTGGTGCTATACAGCAAAATGATCACTCTGCTTCTCCTCACCTTCATCTCCCTGAGCCAAGCAGACAACTTTAATGAGGTATACAGTGACCTGGAGCACTACAGGACTATTTACATCTCAGGTAGGTAGAGGCTGGCAGCTGTTTGAGTCTGCATCCATGTTGAAGGAAGTAATAAAAGAATGCCAGAGGGTGAGCATGGCCATTCACCCCTACTGTCTCTAGGCCATTTATAACATTTATCTCATTAAGTTTCTCTTGATAAAATGCAAACCTTTGGGTTCAATCAGAGCATGTGTTTTAAGAGTGGTATGTGTTAGCTGTACTAGAAATGCTGACAAACTGATAAGCTTTGGCATTGTATTTACAACAAGTTTTATGTCTGATGATAATGTTACAAACAGCATGGCCTCACAATCTTTTTTGCCACTGAGTCAGTGCATTCTGTTTTGAATGACAAGAGAAAAATATGGGTCTTGCAGCCACTCCAGAGAGAGGTATGCAGTAACTATCCATGACTAAGTATTCATGACAGCAACTGGCAACGTACCTTGCTTGACCTTGAAATGGTTTAGCACAATGAAATCACAGCTAGCATGAGGAGAGCACTTATTGAACACAGCTGTGAATGATCAGTGCAGTGGAGTCTTGAACCTGAAATGTGTCTTTGTTTCTTAATAAATTCTGTGACAACCACATGAATCCTTAGCAAGCTATATACATTATCAATGGAGAAAGATCTCCCTCACTGAACAAAATAACTTTTGAAAATGAAATTGAAGCAGTCCACTGGCAGCCTTCATGGTGTACTAAGTTCTTATGTCACAACCCCTAAGACATAATCAGTGTATAGTTCTATTTCACTGCCTTGACATTAACATGACTAATCAATTTTTCATCTGCATGTATGTAATAACACAAGACTAGAACAAAACAACAAACAAAACCCTAACTCTCAGAGAATGACATGAACATGCTGACTAACAAATGCATGTTATGTAAGGGAAGTGTAATGTGAGAACATAGACAGGCTCTTGCAGATTTATGTTTACTCTTTTACTCTTCGATTTGCTTTGTAATATCTAGCCTTCACTGCCATTTAGTAAAATAAATTTTATCATCTTATCAGCTGTATGAAAAGTTAAATATGGTTAAATTAGGAGTGTGGGTGGACTTTTTAGCTTAAACAACTTTATGCTATGGCAAATATGGTCTTGCATTTTTGTGCAATGCAAATCTTTAATCTTGCATTTTTTATATATGAAAACATATGATATAACAAAGTCAGATTCATGATGTGACACCTACATTGCCACTAGAAGAATGTTTAATTCTTCTAGAATTCCCTGTATCATACAAAAATGAAGGGGCAGTTCTAGTAAACATGGTGATTAACACATCTGCATAACCACAAGGTCCATGAAGGATTTGCTCATGAAAACACACTGTTCTGAGATGCCATATGCTATTGGACTTTAACCAGCACATCAATACACAGATGGCTGGTCTATACTAAATGCTAGACACTGCACCACACACTGTAGTAAATGGTTACGTGATTTGGTTATTTTCCCTAAATTCATTTTACTGCACTTAAAATCAGTCCAATTTTCAGTTTTGGTGTCAAGGTTGTCAAACATGTAATAGGGTTTTCAGACATAAAATACCCAAATTTAATATTTTTTATTTATATGAGATTTGGCATATATTTCTTAAATATTCTTAAAATATAATATTGAACGTGTCTTATGTATGAAACAACTGCAAGGATAACTTGTACCAAATAAATTCGTTGGCTCAGAGATTTATGATACAAAGAAGAGACGTTTTACACCCATTTGGCTCTTTACAGAGAGTTCTGGAAAAGTTTAATTAGTTATTGGTTCTTTCCTCCAATGGAACAGTGACATGTACCTATCTGTTTCCAAGGACATACAATGGATTATTTTGCCATTGACCCTGTTCTCATGATCTAAATACCAAAAAATTTACCTTCCAAACATTGTGATTGCTTAGACTTTTTTTAATCAGAATTTCAGAGCATTTTAATTTTGTATTTCAGAAAATGGGCCGCGACTCTCAGTTGGGACTGAGAAACCTCGAGTGGTGTCTCAACGTGGGGGCAACGTAACACTGCCATGCATTTTCCATAGGGACTCCTCATCTCCCCCCAACCCCAAACTGAGGATCAAATGGACTAAGCTGACCTCAGACTATCTTAAAGAGACTGATGTCTTTGTAGCTATGGGTTTCCACAAGAAGAGCTATGGTAGCTTTCATGGGCGAGTGCATCTGCAGGGTGCCAGCGACAATGATGCCTCATTGGTCATTACTGAGATAACTCTGGAGGATTACGGAACATACAAGTGTGAGGTCATTGATGGGCTAGAGGATGACACAGGAGTAGTGTCCCTGGATCTGCAAGGTAACAGTTACAACATGATTAAGAACTCCACATTTTGCATCTGCAAATGTGTGGTGAGAGGATTCACACTCTTTGGAGGAAGGCATATATGGCTTTCTTTGGGTGTTATAGGAAGAACAAAACTGCAAAAAAAAACAACTTAAGACTCTTTTTTAGAAGAATTAGGGTGAAAGATACAAATGAGTTTTAGAAAAGGAGTTCAAAATGACTCCTGCAATAGCTGAAGTTTGGGAGAAGGACCAAGCCTGAAGCATCTGTTATAGTTCTTCAGTGAGGGAGATCTTGAGCAAAGACCAGATCCACATCCCAAGGTTTCAGATTTCTTTCCCCTTCCATAATTCTACAGTCATTCCTCATACCACAGCCATAAACATCAAGGTGTGGTCTGCATTCACAAACTCAGAGTCAGGTCAAGGGGTGGGTGACATTGTTTATGCAATTGCTCTCTGGGTTCCTTGAGCTCCTTTTAAATTTGATTTAGGCTGTATTTTAATAAACTGTGTAAACATAACAAAATTTTGGATTTTGGAAAGAAGTGCAAAATAACTGGATTATAAGTTATAAGTTAAAGACATTATATACCTGTAATGAAAGACAACTATGCAACTTGCCAGCTAAAACACTGACTGATAAAACTCTCCTTAGGTGTCATTTTCCCATATTTCCCACGTCTTGGTCGGTACAACCTGAACTTCCATGATGCTGAGAAGGCGTGTAGGGACCAGGATGCCATTGTGGCTTCTTTCGACCAGCTATATGAGGCCTGGAGGGGAGGGCTGGACTGGTGCAATGCTGGTTGGCTTAGTGATGGATCAGTGCAATATCCAATCACCAAACCTCGAGAGCCTTGTGGAGGGAAGAACACAGTCCCTGGTGTAAGGAATTATGGCATGCAAGACAAGGAAAACAGATATGATGTCTTCTGTTTTACTTCTAACTACAAAGGTGTGTCATCATTTTAGTTTGGAAACAGCTGAAAAATATTTTTTATTACATCTATCTTTTCTAGCTTTTCTTCAATAAGGTATGCATTACATGGTTGAAATACATTATAGATACCCAGTTAGAGATAGATAAGCTCTATTTGGGGCAAAATCTCAGAGGATGTTAAGACACTACCCTTTGTAACTGGAGTAATTAATCACTGTCAAAAAGTAGTAAAGGGCTCCTACTTTTAACAGAATCTGCCATATGGGGGAAGCCCTGAAGCAGACAAATTCTCCAGATTCATATCAGATATTTCATTGAAAACAAGCCCCGAATCTTGCCAACCTGAATGTTAACACTATTTCTCAGAAAGAGGATCAGTTTTATTTAGCAGGTATGTTACACACAAGGAATTTGTGCTAATGAGTGGACATAGCAAACAGATTGAGTGGACACAATGGAATATTAATAGATATGTAGAAAGCATAGGGAATGATGAATAAACTAGACTAAGATAAAAATAAGTTAAAATAGAGTTGATTTAACATAGAGGTATATTATAACAGAGGGATAAAAATAAATATGTTTATATGAGCAAAGTTTGACATACAATACAATGTTGAACACATCCTTTATACTCTAATAATAAATGGTGTCAACATTATGTCTGTGTCTCTAGGCCGGTTTTACTACCTGACACCTTCTTCTAAGATGACGTATGATGAGGCAGTGATGGCATGTCTAAAAGACGGTGCTGAGATTGCCAAAGTGGGTCAGATGTATGCAGCATGGAGGCTTCTAGGCTACGACCGCTGCGATGCAGGCTGGCTGGCCGATGGCAGCGTGCGGTACCCCATCTCCCGACCCCGGCGACGCTGTAGCCCCACCGAGGCTGCCGTGCGCTTCTCAGGCTTTCCAGACAAGAAACACAAACTCTACGGTGTCTACTGCTTCAAAGGGCAAAACTAGACACACTCCCAAACTCTACTGAGTCTACTGCTTCAAAGGGCAAAACTAGACACACTTACATGAAGCATTGAAAGGGAGGAATCAGTATGTGTGTTAAAACTGTGACATTTTTCCAATACTGTAATATGCAGGTAATTGGGAATACAGTGTGGAAATGGTGTGTTTTGAGGTGAAGGTTTTGAGGCGGGAGGGACAGATTATGGTGAGAAGAAAAGGTTGCTCTCTCTTCAAATAGGAAGTTTACTCTGTAAAATACCAAAACTATAAAATAAATTCATTTCAAATTAGGCCATGCAAAATTCATTTTGGGGGTTTGAACAGTGTTTCAGTGATATATGTTTTATTTTTATAATGAGAGACAACTTTGCTGCAATATTACAGGAGGAAAAAATACCTAAATAAACAAAGATGACACACCATCTCACTAGCAATACAGAACTCTTTTAGTAAACACATTAGTAAGAACTTGAAGGATGTGCTAGGGCAGAATTGGCAGTAAAGCCTTAAAATACTGGACTAAGACATGTGGGCACTTAATTTTCTATTCAGTAGCATCATATGCCCTGAGAATTTAACAGCATGATGTGTTTTTTTTTCTTCAATGAAAAATGATTAAACAAGTAAACAGCCTAAAGTTTTATCAGAGCACAAGTAAACAATCTCTCTCTCTTTTTCTCACATCCTTCCTTTCATCCTTACATGGTGCTATAGTCTAAAGTATTTTGTTCTTAGACCATATGTTTTAAAATTGTATTTATGACATCTGCATTCTCCTTATCAAGTATTTTAAGACAGTGCAGAACAAGTAGGAAACAAAACACAGAAACAAAAAAATGTGCACTGATCTTCTTTATTAGTCGGAGGGCCAAAAAGAGACAGAGGCATGTGGTTCAGGATATCAACAGCACCATTCACATTTACACATGAATTTTTTATAATATGTTTTTATGTATTTTATGTATTGTATTTGTATTTTACATAACTTACAGGATGTGTTTTTAGCCTATGACAGCAGCTCAATATATCAGCATCCAAGGTCCTCAACTTCAGTTGAAAAAAAAGCACACCTTGCGGAATATGTGAGTAGCTTGTGTCCTGTTTTTATCAGCTACATATTCAAATCTCGATCTATAGTTTTAGTAACTGCATGTTAATATCTGTAGAGCACTCTTGATGTGGCTAATGTGATAACTCAAGTATGTGGGCCACAATTAAAGAAAAAAAGCAGAACAAGTATTCACCAGTAGAGCAAACAAACCTTGCAGGTTAAAGTGACTCAAAGAAGACCTGAATCAGTGATGCAGGAGCACAGCACACTGCATAGTGAGCATGCTGCATCTATATATTTCCTTTGAGTTGGCTGAAATACATTTAACTTGGAGAGTCATTGATTATGGCCTCTGTAAACAAAACACACTGACTGCCAACCCAAGACACACATTGTCTATGATTGTGTAAGACTGAGCAACCATTTGACATCTAAAGGGCATGTGCTATATTAGCCACTACTGTTAGCGTAAACAAAATCTGCTTTTGACAACATTGGAAATAATTCAAAAGCCTTTGTTTATATTTCATTATAAATCTATTTTGCTTTTTTTTTCTTGGCAACTGTAGCCTACAGGTGCCTTGTTTACAGTTTCAAGAATTACAGTTCTTTTGTGTACATAACACATTACATTTAGGATTTGATTGTATCTACATAAAGACCCTTTTGTCCCAGAGTCAAGAGAATAATAAAATCATTTTAAAATTGTGTTTGCATTGCTTGAATGTTGCTTGTCCTTGGAACAAGGAGCACATTTAACAATGATTACTGGCTGTTGCCCAGTATAGGAATATAGCAAGAAAGAAAGAAAATAAGTCAGCATGGTCTGAGCCTGTATGTTCAAACAACAAATAAAGAAAAATATTTTCATCTTACATTGTTTACAAATAGAACGGTTAAAACACAGACATGCACTTTCAAGAACTAGTGATAGAGATTTTTTTTGCTATGCTGGAGAAACACATATTCTATGAGTATTAACCCTCATGCTTTCTCCATAAACACTACCACAGAGGCCACACAAAAATTATTCCTTCAGATCAGTCAATTTTCTGTCCTTGTTTAGGACGTCTACCTCAGACTCTGCGCTTACATCCCAATCTCTTACCCAGCTGTAAAGTAAGAGTAGTTCAAAGAGTGTTATATAAAGGTTTGAACATAAAGAACTTTTTCATCATGAATGTGCATTTTAAAGTCCAGGTTTCGTTTTTTGTTGTTGTTCTAACATAAGCATGTTTTCAAAATTTACAGCCAGGAAAACATATAGCTATAACATGACATGGCTGTCAAATGCTTTTCTAGGCATTCTTCAAATTATATTTAATTTAAAAAATTGTAATTTTAAGAAAGAATACACAAAATAAAAATGTATTGATATGATGACAATATTTGAATGTCTTTTATTATTAAAATTCTCACAGTTTTTTCATTGTTATGAAATAAATTAAACCTCTATGGTTTCATGTAACAGTTGCAATATTGTCTGGCACAAAAAATGACCAACTCATTCAATCACATACAGTAGGCCATTATTTGCATTGTGATATTCAAAGAAAAGTTAAATATGGTTACAAACCCACATAATTATTGCACATTTTGTTCGTATATGTGCATATACTGATGGACAACAGACATATTTTGGGTTACCAAGGAGGCCAAGCTGCTTACAGCCTCTTATAGTTCCTCCTGTGTTGTGAGGATGAAGATGAGGAAGATGAAGATGGTCTTTATTGTCATGAGTTGCATTCCTTTCACCATTGTCTTCCTCTAGTCTTGTGACTTCTGTAAGCCTTTTGTTTCATTATTCTTGGCCTATTGGTATGCATATTGTAGTTCTCTCCTTTTTGTCTCATAGAAGTAACAACAACAGGAATCTATACAATATAGAGTTATGAATTCATTCGTCACAATTCGTTTGCCCTCATTCTATCATTTTTTAATATTGACTCTTCCCTTTTATGCTATAAATTTTGAGACTTTAACATAATATAGAATTACAGTATTGCATAGTCAGCAAGACAGCAAATATGTTTTAGTGATGTCATTTTTGTATTGCTCTAAGATAGAAGATCTTTTTGCTTATTTGCTTTAAAGTAGAATCAGCAATATGAAGAGACATTTAGAAGCATATTATTCAGATTTGCCACTTTGTCCCTTTAAAAACTGCAGAATTGCTCTTTGTTCAGGTGCTGCCTCTTCCCGTTTCACTGCAGTCTTTTCCCCTTTTCCAATCCTGTAGTGCTGCGTCACTGTGGGGTTTCTTAGTGTTGAAGTCATTATTTGACTGGTAATATTGTGAGAAGGTCTCTTGATATGTAGATGCTGCAAGAATAAAATAGACAAAGACTGTCAACATAAATAAGTATTTTTTTCAACAAGCAGCATCCCTTGACTTCATTTTTAGATTTTACTTTAACTGACCAATTCACAAAAAGCATATGGGGACGAGACTTACGATTCATGCAGGAGACTCTGGGTTTGTCCCAGTGGCCATCATCTCTACATCTGATGGTGGGTATGTGTCTCTGAATGAAGCCATTCTTACAGTGATACCTCACCAGAGAGTTGATCTCATAGCGTGGCTTAACGCTGCCAAAGATACGAGCATCCTTCACAGAGGGTGGCTGCCCGCAAGCCACTGGGAGGAGGGGAGGAGAAAATGCACTAGGTGCATATACTCACTACAGATTAACACAGCCTGGACTAACACTCCACTTAGCACAGTGTGGACTAAAGACTGTAAACTGTTTTGCACAATAGTTAATCTGTAACCTACTTCAATGCAATCCAATATTTGACAATAGAACTGAACTTGGAGATTCTACTGCTAACAATTTAATTATACTTGTACTATCTTACTGTAATAAATCCAGCTCCAGTAAAAAACTAAATCACCCACAGTGCTAATGGGCGAAAAAAAGAGGTCTTACCTGTGCCCTTTTTGCAGGTGAAAGTCAGATGGTAGTTGCATGGCACATCATTCCACTGTCCCCCCTCATGCCATATCATCACCACACAGTCCTCACCATTGGAGAAGAAGCTGTCTGGCTGGCCTGGTCTCCAGTTTTCATATTGCTAGCAGAAAGAAGAAGAAAGCACTAACTATATATATATATATATATATATATATATATATATATATATATATATATATATATATATATATATATATATATATTTATTTATTTTTTATTTTATTTTTGTTTTTATTTTTGTGTGTGTGTGTGTGTAATGAAAACATAGTAAAAGTACTGCAGTTTCATATTTTACTATTTTCAAGAGAACAGAAAATCTGCATTATGCAAGCCAAAGCTAAGAAGGCTTCTGCAGGACTGTAAATTTACTATATAGAGCAGCATTATTCACAGAGACCTATTCCTTGGAAGAAGCTAGATGATCTTTGTGTACCACATACTTTTTCTCACATGGGGGCGCTAAAATCAAGCCCTGCTATATGTTTTGCAACCCTTCAACTATGGCAGAGTTATAATGGATTATAATGGACACACAAATGCATGTGTATTTTTGTTTTAAGAGCGAAATAACTGTATATAAGCAAGTATGTGGTATAAAAGAAAGACAAAGCAATTATTTCAGTGGGAAAAGATGAAAATGTCAAGAAATTAAACTGGGAACATTACACCTTTTCTTGGCACTCTTTGTACAGTATATCATATTAATAAATCAAAAAGTGAATGGATGTTTTACATTTATGAATGTCCTCTTACCATGGGGTTGCCATCTGTCCAGTAGAAGTCATTCTCAAACATCTTGTCATTGAGTCCAATCCACTGGTAGTCATGCCCCAAGCCTATCAAACCATTGGATATAATTATTGTTTTGCCACACTTACTCTGCCCTCAAGAATTAAACAGACATCAGTTTCTTCCCCAAACAACAAGTAGATCCACCAGGAAGCCTGTTTCCTCTTCTTTATCCTACTAATCCTTTTAAGATGAATGTAATTAAACTGATGCATGTGCTCTCTAGAGCAAGAGCAATACCAAAGTAAGCAGTCCAAAGGGTAAGGCAGAAATTAACTGTTTTTTGGGGTTTTTTTTTTGATAGCGCAAAGTTATGCAAACTACAGTATTATCCTTCATAAAATACCTGACCAGCAGGAAGTCATTTAACCCAAACCATGCACTATGAAATAAACATATCTTTTTTTCCCTAGAGAAGTTGAGGAAGCTCAACAGTGGTGCCAAAAACGGGTAACATAACCAGGGATAGTCTCTTAGATAATCCCTTAGCTCACTTAGATAACATCTTTCTCCCTCTACTATGTACTGTACTTCCATTAATGTTATTCACAGAACAGTGTCACTGTTCATTTCAAACTTTATCTTTAAACTGTTTCAACAGTATCTTTAAATAGTTTCAACAGATATCTTGAACAGAAGTGTTTTGAACTTCAGACTTACGATTGACAAAGAGCTGTTCCTCATAGGAGAGGACGCTAGTCAGGTGGGCACCCTGCAGCCGACACTCCCTCTCTGCCACATCCCATGTGCGCCTGTGGTGGAAGTATTTATAACAGTAGCCCTGAAACTTGTGCCAGCCAAAGTCACAGGATTCTGTATCTGGATTTGAAAGACAAAAAAGAGAGATCAGACACACAACAAAAAAAGGCAGTGTGTAAGATAGTGGATAAGAATTTCTTTATTCCTCCATTGAGTTTCTGGTATATCTTCTAGTATCATCTGTTGTCACTGTGGGATTTTCTTTAAATTGCCACTGTACCAGTGATCAACTGCTACACTAAGAACATTCTGAGTTTAACATAAGCACACAGACTTAACCTCTAATTCAGCTCTGTAAATCTGTGTATATATATTCTTTTATCAACATGTAAAATTGCAGGCTACAAGGCAACACAATGTTGATGCTAGAATCTAAAAGCTATTGCTGAAGTTCTTAAGAAACAAGTAAGGCTTTGAAATAAAGTATAATCAGTTACTGGTGGAGAATACAGACAGGCACAGAACCATGTCTGTTTTGACGATTCCACATATAGCACACATCACTGTTTGTCCAGGAGCATACATTGATAACCCTCAACAATGTGTATGTTTGGAATCCCCTGATGATTGCATTGCTTATTGTCAGGGCTACTAGCACACATTAACATCCACTGAGACTGGCAAGAAAGGACCACACAAGGCATGAAACTAAATGACCTCAGAGTTTCCACTGCAGACACTATACTCCTTGATTATAACTACAAAAATTACACATATTAAGACTGAGCTTAATGCAAAATGTATTCTTCTGTTTACATCCATGAAGATCTAAAAACAAAAGGCTTGAACATCTTAAAAACTGATACTTGTTACTGCAGAAATAACACAAAGAGCTCAAAAACTCTTAATTCACATGTTAAGGGCTAAAGGATATTTAAAGTGCTAAAAACTAAACTAAAACAAAAAACATGTAATGTATTAGCATGTAATGTGTTCTATCATAATTAGAACAGAACAAAAACCATATTTGAATGCTTTGCTCTTCTTATTTCTTTCATTTGGAGTTGTGTTTCAACCTTAGGATGTATTCAAATTTAGTTTTAAGCCCATCCTAAGATCCCACATGTAAAGTCTGAATGTGTGTGTGTGTATGTGACTGCATGTTTATTTGTTTGTTTCTTAGATTAGATGGACTGTTTTACTGCCATTATTTTCATGAATTTACTTGAAACTGGAATTGCTACACTGAAGATTCAGTACTCAGTTTGATAATCAAGCATGTAAAGCATGAGTTTAAATTCTAACAAGCAGGCAGTAGAAATCTAACAGGTCTATTAAAAATAGTGATGTTAAAAGAGTTAAAAGAGTGATCGGATGAAAGCAGGTATGGGGTCTCCATGATTAGGGAAGTTTTTGACACAAGCAAAAACAGTTTTGGTATGCTTACACTTATAAAATTCACCTTACCTCTCACTGAAGATTCTGCACAATATTCAGGCAAATATATTGAGAATAACTGCTCCTCATAATCCAAACCACAAAAGAGGAGCCAACAAGGACATTCAATGTTTGAAGAATGTTTGATGTTATTTCAGGATGAAGCATGCATATTGGTGTGATAATAAGCAGATAATAAGAGTGTGTGAAGTGAATATACCCTGAATTCAAACATTCTACAGTGTCATAACTGTTTTACTCTTTACTTTAAAATATCAACGATCTTGGGAAATTGTTTTGTAATTCTAGAAAGAAGTGAAAGATTCAACTTATTGCCAGGTTTAAGTGCCAGACCAAGAGAGATGTCGAGTATCTGCAGGATAATTGTGCAAAGCCAACTAAAACTCCTAAATGGAATTGAAAAGCAAAGCTCGCTTTTTCTGACAACCAAATTAGACCAACAAGAGAGTAATTGCAGTAAATTAAGTTAAATACATTCATCTTTTACAGGCATATGCAATGACCTAAGGCACTGGTTCTGTGTATATGAAACTGCTGACTGCAAGAGTCAAGATATTGCCCTTTCTGACGATGTACTCTTCTCTGTGGACCCTGTTGTTGGCACTGCACTACACTACATTCCTTCCTTCAGGAGCCAGACTTCACTCCCACCAGAGTCCTATGCTACACTTGTGCCAGATGTGTGCTACAATAGATGGTTTGTCTGGAAGAAATACCAGGTTTGGACCTAATTCAATTTTCTTACTGCTCAAACAGATAAATTAACCAGGCTCACATCAGGAAAATATCTGCATTCAGTCATCAGACAATGGTGTTTCTGTTATTAGATCACATAAACATGGACATCTTACCTTGCTCACAGAGATCACCTGAGTAGCTGGGTAGACAAACACAGGTGAAAGAATTAGCTCCATCAATACAAGTGGCTCCATTATGACATGGATTGGACCGACATTCATCAATATCTGCACAACATACAAATTAAGAAAAGTTCATAAGATGTTTTGTTATGGTCATCAGGAAATTACAAAAAAAATATAAAGGAGTTTATAAAGCACCATACCATTTTCACAGCGTTCCCCACTGAATCCTGGCATACAATGACAAGTGTTGCTTTTACCATTAAAATAGCAAGTTCCTCCATTCTCACAAACAATTCCTGTGCACAAGGTGAGATCTGTAACAACAATCCAAATACTATTCTTTATCCATACTCAGTTACAAACAATTAAGAATTAATTGGGCGATAGTCCAAATTAGTTCCAATTGCAAGGTATAACCTCCAATTACTAGCTAGAATTCTACCTAAAAGCCATTACTTTTACAAGTACTAAATGAATACTAAATGAATACAACAACAAATTCCCACAAATTTAAAAGGTTTTCATGATACTCTACCTGAAAATTCAACTTTAGGCCCTTCCACTTCATATCCATAATCTGTCCCAGTTTCTGGCTCAGATGTAGTCACTTGTTCCTGGTGTGGAGGCAGAGCTTCTACTATTAATGGAGTACCATCAGAGTCTATCATAAATGGAATGGCAGTGGTATGGAATGGAATCTGAAGTGGAGTGGAAAGAAACAATTTTGTAGAAGGATACTGTGTGGTTATCTCAACTCCTGCTTGGACAGGTTCCTGCACATGTCCAGGAGCAGAGCTTACAACTTTCTCAGTGTTAAATGCAGACGGACTAACCATTACCTTGGGGATGGTCTCTTCTCCAGAGAGCGGGGTTGCTCTTTGATCATCAACTTCATCAAACTCAGGAGTTGTATCTAACTTACTCTCTCTGTCTTTTGTGGAGATACTAGTGATAATGATGCTCCCTGGCCTTTGCGTGAACATAGTTTGATATTGGTCAGGTGGCATGTAGTCTTCAGTAGAGCCCTCAGATTCTGAGCTTACTACAGAAGAATGTGTAAAAGTCTTTTCAGTGACTCCCATCTGCTGAATAAACGTGGATGGGACAGATGCTGTAGTCAAAGTTGATTCCCTTGAAAATGTTTCAGTGGTTTCATCACCAGACTTCACCTCTTTAGTCAAAGAAATAACCGTGCTTTTAGCTTTCTCTACTGTGGGTGATGAAAGAGGGACCTCAGTTACAAAATCAAGCATTTTGGAAGAGGTGGTGAAGATAGGGGATGACACAGTAAAAGGAGATGAGCTTAGATGTTTTGTGTATAGCTCCTGTGCTGAACCTTCCTCTGCTGAGGCAGATCCTTCAAAGTCATCTGAGTCTGGTTGCTTTTCTCTCTCAATAGTGCTGTGACCTGTAAAGACAGTGAAAAGGTGGGAAGGTGTTTGGGTGGAGAATTCCAAATCAAGCGGCTTTGAAGTCCTCTCTGATTTAAGGATTTCTGACTCATCTGTAACCACTACTTCTGGTCCATAAGAAGCAGGTGTTGGCAGGACATCTTCTGTGGGGTGCAACCCAGAATCCTCCTGAAGTGTAGGTGAGCTGCGAGTGGACTCTGCGGTGATCTCATAGGCTGAGGATTTGTCTATTGTGAATTCTGTCATTAGCTCTAAAGTTGTGACTGTCTCATGTGAAACCTTTAGGGTAGAACTATGTTTAGCATCCACTGCAGAGGAGGTAAACATTTCTATTTCATAATCAAAGAGCGTGGCTGTTTCAGTTTTCTGCTCAATTTCTGGACTTACTGTCTCAAACTGGTCTCCTCTGGCTTCCTGAGCCACCGTAGTCTCTAGAGTTAAATGCACCTCATGCTTGCCATTGATGAAAGTCAGAGTTGGACTGGTGGTACCAGAGGATGAAGGCAATCCATCAGTGTCCTCAATAATTGAAACAGGTTTACCTTGAATAGATTTAGTGGTATTTTTAGGAAGGAAAGGAGATGTTTGCTCTAATGGACCAGGCTCAAGTAGGTTCACTATGTCATCAGCTGCAAAAAAAGAAAATGTATTATTTTGATGCTATAAAGGTTCTGACTTCTTAATTATAATCAACCAGTTCATGAAGACCTCAAAAGGAATGTCTTGACTTAAGGAATGTCAAATATAGTACTGTAATTTTAAATTTAGCTTTCTCAAACTAAAACTCTTTTTAAAAAATGTCATTTAACTTAACACATTTTGAAAAATCTTCCTTTTGATGGTCAATGGCAAGTATACACAGTAAGATGACCCAAAGGGCAGATTAACTCTGGGAAATTATTTTGCTGAAAGTGACTGATGGTTGATGTTTAAGAGCTTTTGCCAGGCATATACTTATGCACATGGATACATGTGCACACATACACAATGACACAAATCCTCTTCATTCCCTACTCTGAAAACATTAATTTCAACTGTATCAAACATGAAACTCAAACTCAACTCAAACTCCACTCCAAAATCAACAGTAATTAACAATATATAAATCATTGGTCTGTGGTTCATTTTCAAACACAAACTGAAGACCCTCTTATTTGTGGAATATTTAAATAACCACTGATCCTGCGCTTATGTTGACTAACTGAAACATTAGTACTTATTGTAGGGTATTGTTTATTGCACTGATTGTGTTTTGCACTTCTAGGTATCAGCATTGATCCCTGTAGTCCAACAGTATTCTAGTTTAGTGGGATCTTGGACTCTAACCTACTGTACTGGCTAGGATGTATTCTATGAATAAATGACAAAGAACTTTTGTAAGTCGCTCTGGATAAGAGTGTCTGCCAAATGCTGTAAATGTAAATGTAAATTTACAAATTTCTGTCAAACGTATCTTTCTTCAGCAACATGGAAAATATGCTATGGTGATTGGAATGCCCTGAATCTAATACTGTTCATTAAGCAAGCAGGTAGATATTTTGCTTTAGCTATATTCTGACAAAAAATCTGAATAAAGAATTCTGGTTTGGTTGGCTGGTTGAACAGAGCCAAGTCTGCCCTTTCTGCAGTCAGTACCTACATATCTTTGGTCCTCTTTCCTGTGAATCTGTTAGTTATTTACAAATTTTTTCTCAGAAAAATGTATTTTATTATGAACAAGTATGGTCTTCTGAAAAGTAAGATGTTAAGTAAATCTGCCCTATTTTTTTGTATAAGAAGACACTAAAAGTAACAACTATTTTGCTATTTTCTCACTTCATGATCACACTGATACTGAAGACTCGGCTTACCTGACACCTTTTTATCATGCACATCAACTACGATGAGCTGGATAGGAGGCTGAGGGGCTGTTCCATTTCCCTTAGTGGTCATATCCTTGTCCACATACCCTCTCATCTGGGTGGTGACCTCTGCAGTGACCCCTGAGCGCTCCATATGTTCTTTATACACAATGGCCAGTGTAGCTTGGTCTTGCTTGATATCAAATGGCTCTTGAGTGGCAGTGACAATCATTTCTTGATTAGGAGTCTCAGATACTCCTGCGTTTTCACTGCCACTGCCTTCGATGATGTCCAACCCAGGAGGCATACTCTTCATCGTTGGGAGAGGAGGCATGGATGTGGGGTTTAAGAAATCTGGTTGATCAGGCACTGCCTGCACTTGGCCCCCAAACACACCCATGTCATAGTCACTGAAGGGAGTTGTGGAACCCATACTAGGAACAGAGAGGAACATTGTGGTTGAGGAGGTGGGAGAGATGTCCGTGATGCGAGTTGTTGGCTCTTTTCCTAAGGAAACAGAAAGATGAGGCAGTTTTTTTCAGTTTTGAGATAATGAACAAGACAGACTCAACAGATCCTACAGAGGACCTAAAAAATATTGTTTAAATTGAGAAGTATGATAGTATAATCTCCCAAAATAAGCATCCACCTCTGGATAAACTATGACCATTTAGGCATAACATTGGGCAATCAAATCAGAGTATTTTAGCAATGTATCCCACTTAGTATCCCACTTATAGTGGCAACAACAACAAAGAAGCCAAAGCATTTCTTTGAATCTTTGGCTTGTTAGAAAGTATTTTTAGGAAATTATGTCATAAGTGGGCTGAACATTACATTCTGTACTTGTTACATGGCTTTTCACCTTTTCAGCAGCTTATGTTCTTAGAATCAGATATAAATTTGCATGCATATAACACTAGTACCAACATTTTACTGTTAAAAACAGACATGAAGGCGATCTTCCAGATGTTTAGTTGTGACACTTAAGGGAGCTTTATCTCCCTTAACGCCACTCTAAGGAAAACACACTTATGGTTGGACACTGGTGCAAACCTAGTTATGAGGTCATATATTTTGGAAGTCGCTTATCTGGTTAAATGCAGCCCTAGAAACATTACAATAGCATTTAAAAGTATAGCTAGCATTATACCTCTACTAAAATACCTGCATGTTTCTGCTGTATAGTGAATTTCTTTACAGTACAATTCTCATAAAATCTTTTTTTTTTTGGCTAATGTTGCTAAATTAAGTGTGCTGATTTCTTAAGCCTGATAGTGCAGCAGAGGTTACTTTGACTGTGATTGACACCTGAGAATAAATGAATAAATGAAATGTGTGAAGCATTAAAATTATTTTCCAAGTAATAAAATATCCATGATGTAGTGTAGCCTAATATAGTGTATCCTGATAACACAACTTTAATTCTGATTTGTATCTAAATCACTATACACACACATACATTTTAAATATATATATATATATATATATATATATATATATATATATATATATACATTTTAAATATATATATATATATATATATATATATATATATATATATATATATATATGAAACTATGTGGAACTCTATAGATGCTAATCTGTGGCCTATGCCCTGATCCTTTTCTCACTTGTCATTTTCCCTTCTCTCTTCTCTCAGATGTCCCACTCTCTCTCCTACTCTACCCAATTTTCTCCTGCTACCCATTACAGCTCCTCTCCCTCTCCCCCATACTCATTCTCTCCATGGCATTGGAAGCAGCTGTTAAACATTAGGGACATGTCCTCCTTTTTCAGCAGTTCTCTCTGATGTAAAACATGAGGCTCTCTACTGAGCTACCACATAATACAAGAAGGGGTTTCCCCCAGTCCTTGTCTGTGTATTGTTGTAGGGTTCTTTTGCCTTCCCACCTTTGAGCATACTCACCATGACTTTGTATGTTTTGCGATATATAGTGCTAGAAATTCATTTAAAAGGGTCCCTGTCAGTACTGAATAGCTATTAAGGGAAAAGAAAGTTTTAATTATACCCATCAATTTTAACTGACAGGTTTGAGCTAGACCTTAGACATGGCCTAAGCAGGATTTAGAAGGAGAAGGGGAAGAACATGCAGAAATCTAATGATTCTCCAGAGAGAATAGCCAATCCAGTTTCCACCCAGCAGAGACAAGAGTTCGCAAAGCAGTCCAGCATCAAGCCAAGCCTGAAGTTACAGCTGTTATGATGTGACACCATTCTCTTCTTTTTAAAAAGCAGTGTGAGAAAAAGAATTTCACCCACAGCTTTGTATGCCTTCAAAATGTTATATATCACACACATTCAAAAGATTTTCCAAAATTATAGCTATTCTTGTATTTTCTGTAACTACACTATATATAGGTAGCAATGAACATTAATAAGCATTTGTACAGTGGTATGTTGTTTTGAACTAAGCACACAGGATTTAAAATTAAACAATGGCTATGAGGATAAAGTACAAAATGTCAGCTTTAATTTGTGTATTTAAATCTATACATGGTGGTGCTGTATGTGTGTATAATTATTTATTTTAGTTTTTTTGTGTGTGTATTTAGTTTTGTCTTTGGCCTGTCAAAAACACTTTGTGATCCTTAAGCAAAAATGCCATACTTGCATTAACAGTGTGTTCAGGTCATTATTTTTCTGTTCACTAAGGTTTGAGACATTTTGCTGGATCAGAGCAGTTAAGATTCTTCTGTACATCCAGATGCAGTCACATTATTAGTAAACACCAGTGACCTTACATGTCCATGATTTTAGATGTTTCATATTTGGATCACGAGCAGTTCTCAGGTCTTTATCATATTCTCCATACATTCTTGTTCCCATTACTTTGGTACAGATTATTTTTTTTACATTTACTTTACACTTTTATCCAAAGAAACCTTTTTTTATGACTGAGTCATACTTGAGCAATTTAGGGTTAAGGGTCTTGCTCAGGGGCCCAACAGTGGCAACTTGGCAGTGGTGGAGCCTGAACCAGCAACCTCTTAACTACAAGCCAAGTACCTTAACCACTGAGCTACCACTTTTTGCTAACATAAATTATCCTAGTCTCAGGTTCTTTGGGCATAATAGTTGTTTGTTCTTATGGTGAACCCTCCAAAGTCCTGGTTATTATGTTATGGTGGTCTTAGACACATATCATTTGACATCTCTGATTGATTTTCAAGACCTATTCTCATCAAGGCCTATTTTACTGGCTATTTTACACTTCTTTGGTCCTTTTGTTGAAAGACAAGAGCAACAGACACCAGATGTAAATTCTACATCTAAGCTCTACATTTGTGAGTTTGCTTATATGTGGCTGACCAAGAAACAACTCGGCATTCAATTGTCCATTTACTTATAGTCCCTTATGGCCTTGTATGGTTCCTATATTGTTCATTCTATACATGTGTAAACACCCTCCAATTAAAGCTGACATTGAATTTTTGACACATAGTTGATGTTTCATTTCTAATCACATTGAACATGGAATATAAAAAGAACACACAAAAAATGTCACTTTTCAAATGCTTATAATCTGCTCTATACTTTCAGATTGAACTGCAAATTTTCAGATTGAATTGCAGATTGAATTAGGCAATGACAAATGTGCACCTTTAAAACAGAAGGCTCCAAACTTCTCAGTGGGTAATGGATATCCAGTCTGGTTCAAAAAGCGGTACATGGTCCGGACCCCCAGCAATCCTCTACCACACTGCATCCTGGGCACTGAGATGGGGTAGCGGGCACTGCCATCTGACAGCCAGCCAAAGTCACACTGGTCCAGGCCCTCCCTCCAGGCTGCATACATCTGACCTGGGGAGGCCAGCACTGCGCCAAGCTGCTCACACTCCTCTCTAGCCTCCTGCAGTGTAAACTTATTGCTGGATGGATGATAAAACACTTCACCTAAAGAGTTCATGTGCACATGTGCATGCACACACCCACACCCACACCCACACACACACCCACAAAAAAACAAACAAACAAAAAAAACAAAACTGAAGTCATGGCTACAAAACTCAATATATGTGATGAACATTTTTTTTTAATCTCATAAAGCATACAGCCAAACACACACACACACACAAAATATATATATTATATATATGGTCTTTGTTAGATAAAGCTATTCTGCTCATGGGTGTATGCTGTAATTAAACTCTTGACTCTTATGTTGTCACCTTGGAATTCTGTGAGACCTAAGTCTGCTAAATGCATTATCTATGAATGTGCTGTGGGAACATTGTCCTGGATATAAAACAGATGGTGGAAACTGCACCATGTATTTTTTTAGTCCTCACTCTTGTTCTTGAGCCTCATTCTGTCTATTCCTTTCAAAGTATAGACGATTTTTAACTTACCTGCAAGTTTCCCCACATAACAGTATACATCATAAGTTTCTGAGGGATCTCTATTTCCATATGTTCTAATGCCTGGTTTCCCCATCTTGTCACCATGGCAACTTTCCCTAGGCTTTGTAATTGGGTATCTGTGAATAACAAGTCAGTGTACATAAAATCACCAATGTTTAAAAAGTTATAAATATGCTTCATTAATTGGACATAACCCAAAAAGACTTGAATATGTACAAAATTCAAACCTGACTGTTTGGTCAGCCAGCCATCCGGCATCGCACTGATCAAGGCCATCTTCATAGGCAGAGAGCAGCTGATCAACTGAGGCAATGGCTGCACCTGCATCTTTGCAGGCTTGTTTGGCGCTTTCGAAGTTCAGGCTGTACCGATTGGCGTTGACCCGGTAATGAAACACAACACCTGTGGAAATACAAGTGTCAGACCCATTAGGTTTTTGCCTACAGTTTTGTGACTAAAACCATGGTTTACTGAAACACCCACCTCCAGAAGTTAGGAAAACATTACCATCTCTATCTGTGTTCTAACAGGGCTCAGATTGAAACATTGAAACAAACTCAGGAATTGAAACATGACTAATGAATTGGTAAATGTTCTACCAGCAGACAAATCTGTACAGGTCTGTTTGAGCTACATCTATCTCCTGTATAGTATCTACTTCAGGCAACAACTCATTGTGCTAGTAGTAATGGTTTGATATTTATTCAGTAGCAGCATGGTTAGAGAGCTGATTTGAATTCATGCATACAGAAGTACTGCAATTACAGATAGGCAAACCTGTAAGGAAAACCTGTAAGTGAAGTTGTTTTCTTTAGTTGGTTGGTCGCAACATGTTTTCTGTATGTGTTGTGTATATAGATAAGCTATGTGAGATGGCATTGACAAGGGTAAACCCTCACTATAGAACAAGCTGTCCTAAGCATTGTGGAGAAAAATATTTTATGCTTCAAATATTTATAGTATAATATTTTAATCTCCTGTAAATTTGTATTGCTTAGTTGCTCCCACATATATTCTCAAGATTTGTTGTATAAAATGTTTCATAGAGAGAGGAGAAAGTTATGATAATGGTTCTTAAATTGTATTTTACACAACTATGCTTTCAAGAAAGCCAGTCAAATAGTTCAAAATGAGATTTAAATGACCAAGTTCTACAATCTGTAAGTTTAATATAATATTAAACTTTTGGTCATCTTAGATCAATAGCAATGTGGATGAGAGGGTCAATTTACCTATATAGCTCTTTATAACTCTCGACATGTTTTTAGCTTAATGTAATCAATGACTAGCTAATGGGAGCTGTAGTTTCCTAATATGCTGTATATATGCTTGATATGAAAAGAGCTACAATTGGTATTCATCACATATCAGGGCTTACAGACTATTTTGAGCTTTATAGTAGGTTTTTAAATTGCTAGAAGGAAGCAGATTCTGTTGTAGATTTCCTGGATACAGTATTTATGGGGGTTAGGGTTAGGGGATCTGAAGAAGGCTTCCTTGTATGGCTGCGCCTAAACAGTCACCACAACAACTGCTCATTGTTACACTGAAATCATGAATCATTGTGCATTTCAGTTACTTGTTGAGCCATGTTTGTCTGATATCAAGCCTGATTGTTTTAATGCCAATCATAACACATTCCAACATTTAAAGAATATTATGCAACAAAAAAATATAATGGTACAAAGGAAGGATTTTACCAAATATTATGTTTCATAAGAAAATAGGAACATGGGACTAATGATGTTCTGCTGGACTAATGGTATAAGTACAGGGTTTATTATAGTACACAGTAGATTTTTTTTTTAAACTTTTTTACATTTTCAACTGTGATTTGTGCAGTGGCATTTTTGTTAATTAAAAAGATGACTGAATTTTACTTAAAAATCTATTTTAAATAATGATAATGAATACAGTGTAGCCTAGTTTAAGAATGCCTCTTCTGTGTGGCATTACTCATTACTCAGGATGCAGTGTCACATATCTTCTCTACAATGAAGCAATGAGTTTATTCAACTGGAATAATGCAATAATGCCACTCATGGTAAAAAAACACCCTGTCCAGCTTTCCTTCTGAAACTCATCTAAGCCAATCACTGCATTCCACTGTAAGCATGCAAAATATCCTTTGGTATGGATGATTAAGTGGACAAGAAGACTGGTATTACTGTCTATGTGTTAGCATGGCCTATGCAAGTTTTGATATTTTTGCATAAGTACAAGCATGTGAAGATAAGGAAATTAAGATGTTTGAGAATGTGATGCTTTCAAAAATCAGTTTAGTCTCTATATGTAGTTTTTTTAAACAACAACTTCTTAAATAACTTCTTGTCTGAAGTTCATGGTAGCTCAAAAATTTAAAAAGAAATTTACCAGCAATTTACTAAAGCAGTAGAATGCCTTCTGCTTAGAATGGTTTTGTTTTTTTTGAAATAATGAATCATCAGACCAATGACAACTTTCTCTGAAGAAGAGTAAGCTGTTGTACAGATGTCAACTTGCAGTTAAATCTGTAACTGATGCATACTTTGTTAAACACTCACCAAAAACATCCAGGGGGATGACATCCTGTGTATCCTCAATGCCATGCATGACCTCACAGCGATAGGCTCCAGCATCACTGGCTCTCAAGTTCCCCATCGTGAGAGATGCATCCCCCACATCCTCAAGGTGACTTGGTACAGATACTCTCCCTTTATAATTTGGTCCAATCTTAGTAATGCCATTCTGGGCTACCAGTACTATGCTCTCAGTGTCACCCTCTAGTTTTGTCCACTTGATACGGAGGTGGTCTACTGGTGCAGGTGTGATGGTAACAGAAGCATTTTTCAGAGTGGTGGTGTCCAAGGTAGGTTTGGGTTTTGGCACCGATGGTCGCAGTGTGGAGAAATGGCAGGGCAGAACCACCGTCTGTGCCAGAGAGCCCAATACTGAAGAACTCTTTTCTACTCTAATTGCATTGCTTGACTCTAAACATAGACAATACACTGGGTTATGGACAATTGCTTCAAGTCAGTCAACCCTGCTGTAGGGTTGTTTTACAAGACAAATTGGATGCTAGTAAGGCAGATGTATCTGACATGGTATAGACTCACAGTATAATCAAAGATAATTTAATAATACTGGAAGTTAGCTAGTTAAACTATGTGAAAAATCAGTCCTGAATGTATGAAAAACCAGAAGTGATACATTTCTCCTTCTGTATTCCAAATTTATTTTCACACTTTCTTGTTTCAGAGTCAAATATTTAAAATTACACTTAAAAATATCATTTTTAAAAGGTGAAAAGTTTATTGTTAAAGACTCTTTCCCACAACACACAAATCACTATCTGTGACTGATCAGAGAAAAGTTTGATTACTGTTGCTGAATTTGAGGTGCTTATACAACTAAAGAATGTCTGCATAGCTGTCAGTAGAGTAGAAGAGACGGGGCTAGTTTCATATTGCTATTAATCTGTGAACTATGGAACCTACTGAAATATTAAGATTTGAGGGAAATGTTTGATTAGTTTTTTTTTCCATTTATTGATCTTTAATGAGAATTGAATTTTGCTAAAAATCTATTATAGGTATAATTTAAAAATAATTGTGACAACCCTGCCATGGGGTTGATTATCGCAAATGAACATGTAACATTCAAAATGCAATATCTTATTTCACCAATAAGTGAACTACATTAGGTTCCAATCCCTTTGTGCAGGACAGCCAGATCGTTCGTCTAGGCTTGTCTGACAGAAATAATTTGGTTTGGGAGTTGAGAGCAAGAAAAAATATGAGAACAAACCCTGGTCTCCCCCACTGTAATCAGTCAAAGTTTCCTAATCTCTAACCTCCTTTTCACATTAACCTTTATGAAAACTTACCATTATGGGTTACAGTACTCCACAGGAAAATTAACCAGAAGATGCACTTTATGTCCAAGAGCATCTCCATTCTGTGGACAAAATATCAGACTGTTTCCATCCATTTTGTTGTGAAAAATCCTTCAAGCACAACCTTAGAAGCCCCTCCCTCCCCAATCCATTGAAATGACACAATCCATCCACCATCATGCAGCAGTGTGAACAGCAGATGTATGCGTCAGACTCTCTTCATGTTTTCTTGCTTTTTAGCAAAAGTCAATACTTCTGCTAAAAGCCTGATGAAATGTGTGCAATGCTCTAGCATTTAAAAACTTTTCTGTATGGCGACACTATGGCCGAATCAAATGAACTTCAGAAGGTAATTGTTAGTTCTGGCAGGCAACTAAAACTGACACTCATTGAAATGAAAGTATCATAAACTGCTTGTAGCGAGGTATCTCCAACTGCCGACAGATAAAATAGGCTCAGCTAATAATGTAGGCCTATTTGTATTGTGCTGAGATAGACAGAATGTAGTATCGGAGCAAAGGAATTAATTCTGATCAAGTTATAGACAGACTTCTCGCACAGCCAGGTACTTGCACAAAACGTTTGTAACTGATGCCACAACGCTTGCGGGCAATACGCAAGCGAGTACAAATGAACACAAATAATAATAATAATAATAATAATAATAATAATAATAATAATAATAATAATAATAATAATAACAATAATAATAATATAACTCTATATATCCTATATTTTGTGTACTCACGACCGTCCAAATTCGAGAAATAAGAGGTGATCCAATTGTGAAAACTCGAGAAACTTCTCTTGATGCTACCAACACCGGTTCAGCAAATTCCGTTTAACGTGGTAACACCGAAAGAAGAAACAAGAAATCAGCCGGCTGACAGTCAAATTCAATTTACACCCAGTTTCGTCATTGATGAGAGGAGGGGCACAGAGACCGAGCCTCTCTCGGACAGCTACTTTCCTTTCTTGGAAAAACTTTGGAGAATTGCGTTTGTTACGTATATCAGTATGAACGAAGAAATGAAGTCTGCTTTGGGACCGCAGCTGCACAGGTCCACTAATGCTTTCTGCAGAAAGGATGAGTAAAGTATATGTAATACTTACGCTAATCAGCTTTTCGAAACAAGAACCTAAAGTCCATTATTATGAGACAGGGTTTACCCTACGCCGGTCCAATGACATTTCTATCTATCGAGACGTTAATTTGCTGTGACCTCATCTAGAACCTGAAGTCGTTCGGTTACGGAAACTCACTAAAATTTTTAAAATGTGTAATTTGTGAAAATATTATAAGTCTTCGACCATATGTTTAGAGACCACCAAAAATCAAGCTATGAATTTACAAATATGGAATTGAAATGTCTGTTTTACACTCAACATCTGCCTTGTCAAACGACCAGTTTTCCCCAAACCAACCGCAGCGGGAGACGAAACTATTATCCTTTGGGATCTTAATCCTTAAAAAAAGACCGAAATTAAAACAAGCAGAAACACACATGTATTGGCCTACTATGGCCTCCTGACTACCAGGAAAAAAAATGTCTCCCAATTTTTTTTTTTTTTAAACTTCCCCAATTGTTTGGAAGCAATGAGCATATTGAAAACATTTTTATTTTCAAAAATGTTTTTATTTTAGAAATATAATGTGTCCACTACAGTGGACATCTGAACACACTACCTATGAAACTGAATCATAATCACAGCAAATCAATCCCAAAGAAAATACCAAGTTGTCAGATTTATGATGAAAACTACCAACAGCTGAGCTAATCTATATGTAACTCTTTACTAGTGTATATCTAGTGTCTGTATTTTCATGTTATGGAGTTATGTTTATGGAGTATGATATTTCAAAAAGCAATTCCCTTTCTTTTAAACACAGAGGAAGATCTTGCATTTTGTACACATCACATACGTTTTGCTGTTGCAACCAGACCTGCGACACCTTGATGCATGTGTTTCATCCACCATCTTTGGGAGATGGATGGCCCCATAGTGTCTCAGAGCTGCATTTGGCTGAAGTTTCCACTTTTGACATGGGGGAGTCTAGTCATCTTCACTTTCACTGGAGATTCCTACTTAGACCTGAGTAATCATCTGCTCACCAAGGAGCAATTTCAAGGAACTTCAGCGGTTTCTTTCCCAGAACTTGGCAGTCAGTCATTCATTGGTGTTTGCCAAACCAAAAAAGTGGAAAATTGTACACACTGTCCATTTCCGAGTGCGAGTGGCCATCCTATAGAAACTTAGCATCCTGTCGGCCATTACCATACCACCCATGTTTTTGTTGTACTCAGCAATTGCCACTGGTCTTGACACCTGGACATACCTTTTCTATTTTTTAGACCATCTAGTGCATGTGTCCTGTGGCTCAATGCCATAAGCAGAGGATGCCATGACCATAGGTTTGTTGTCAAACCACTTGATGACAACAAGGTCAGGATCTCGCCTGACCACCATCTCAGATGCCCCTCTTCCTTTCTTTTTGATGGCCTGATCCCCTATAATGTTGCACTCCTTTGGAATTCTGTTCTTCAAGAGAGTTCCTGTACCTCCCAAGCCTTTCTCCATCATGGTGTCCAGGAGATTGACAGTTGTAAAGAACCTGTTAAAAAACAGGTGGGTTCCTCGGGGCACAGTCTCTGCCAAATGAAGGACAGCTTGTTCTCCAATGCCCAATCCCTCTGTGACTCTAAAGGTGGTCTTACCTTGGTAAACCACAAAATCTAAGACCATACCACTTGGTGTGGCCAAGACAAACACTTTCAATCCAGTGGGGTATGGTTTGCCCGGTACATACTGGCGAATTGGGCAGCGACCAGTAAATGGAATCATTTGTTCATCAATGGACAATTTTCCTGTTCTAAGCTCATTTAGACATCCTTGCCTTGCTTTGTTCAGAAGGGGCCTGACTTTCCACAAGACGTCTCTGCTTTTGTCCTCATCTGAAATATCAAGGTTATTGACAATCCCTTCCTTCTCAGTTGAAAATACAGAGAACAAAATGTAGGTATTAAGTACAAATGTCCACTGTGGAGGACATTTTTTTTTAACTCTCCTATCATTATAATATATTGTTATATTACTTTAGAAAATGGTTTAAAGTGTTCTTAGGAGATTCATATAAAAAAATGACAACATTATTTCAAGACAAAGTTTGCTCAATGATTATTAATAAGCACTTACTTTTCTTCTTTCCATAAAAGCAACTTGAAAAATGCTGATGAACAGCATTTTCTTTAAAGAAGAAGAGGAACTTGCCAAAACCCCACACCCATAACATTGGTATCATTTAAAAGTTCTAAATGTCCTCTTTAATGAACAAACGGAGTTAGCTCAGTAGTATGTTTGAGGTGGGAGATATTTAAGTCCTCTAGAGAGGACAAAATTGAACTGCTGGTAGTCAGGATAGAACTATTGGAGTGTCCAATAATCACAGAAGAAAAACATACAAGCAGCTCTTTATTTCAGCTTTCACATTACACATAAAGGACTAAAAATGTGGCTGTTTATTACTTAGGCTATAATTTCATTTTGTAAGATTAAAAGTTACTCTTCACTGTACAAATGTATGGTAAAAACTGACAGTTAAATATGGTATAAAAAAATAAAAAGCTTGTTAGATGTCATCAAACAGGTCATCAGGATCTGGACTGACTTGTGCATGCTGAACAGCTGGAAGTTGGCTCACCTCTGCTTTGGCTTCCTGATGCAGCTCATTCCTATAATTAGAGTTAGTGATAACTGTCAAAATAACAAATATTACTCACATGACAGCTACTTTTAACAAGAAGCATGTGTGGAAGTGCATAATTAACCAAGTAATTGGGAAAGTTGAATGGTACAATGATATTAATCCAAATGTCACGGTTATTAATTTCTATGAGAAGGTGTGTGGGATACTGTGACCGCTATAACTAGAACAGACTTCATTATGATCAGTTAGAAACATTACAAACATACTGAGCTACTCACAATGCTAATACAAAGGAAAAATCATTAAGACGATTTAAAAATCTCCAAATGTATTGTAAAATAGCAATTTTATTAACTAGCAGGGCAATTGACATACTAGTGCGAATTGCATTTTACAAAAATGACAACTAAGCCTCCCTCTAGTGAAATCATGTGTACATAACACAAATCTCTCTGTATTTCTGAAGGATCCAACAAAGAAACACTGAACACTTTTCAAAGCACAGTCCTGCAAGATGAATATATCAGCTTGGAGGACAATAGACAAAGTTTATGACCCTGCCTCCTGATTAAATGTAAGGACATGCTAAGGCTCAGGCAGCCTTTTGTGCAAGCCTTGTCCCCTGGAATACCAAATAATTTACTGAAATAAACAACCCTGAAAAGAAATTACATAAAAAGAGGGACAGATGTGACAGGAGAGTAGTTTGGCTGTATGTTAGAGGGTTAATACATAAATACAACATAGTCATTGGTCAATAGTGGTTGCTACCCACTGTTTCTGCAAAAAAAAAAAAAAAAAGAAAAAAAAGAAAAGTACTTCTTAAAGTGCTTTCTCCCCTTATATCAAAGCTGAATGGTAACAATTATAAGCTCATTTCCCAATGGATCCACAAAACTATCAGTAGTGAATAGCTTAAAGTTTACAGATTATGGCATTTTAGAATGCTTATTTATGGAACGTTTGTCTAACAGCTAGCCATTGGCGGGCAGCTGCTCAATAACCTAAAAGGATAAACAGTGCTACACACTGGGTACAAGAAGGACATTTCCCAGCTTTTTAAACAGGATTAGAATAAATAAAGGACGGCGCAAGATGCCATGGTCATAGTGTGTGGCGATACTTTCAACAATCCTCGAGGAGCAGTGTTCCAGATGTCAGCTGGGGTAAGAACGTTTGGCAAAGGATAATGTGAACCAGACATGGCATCAACCAATGGTAATTATGCAAATAAGCATTAAAGTGAATTTGTCTAACTGTTAGATATCAAATGTACAACACACTAGCAAATAGGTACACTGATCATTTGACATCTGTTCTGAAAGCACAAATTATAACTAGTTACATACTGAAACACGAGTAATAATGAATCTATGTAATTGCATAAGCTACTTTAGAATTCATATTTGCATTTTCCAAATATGTAATGCATTACTATACAAACTTTAATCTCAGCATACCAGTTATACATCACATATCTGTCATAGTCCTCGATCAATACATTTTGTGAAAGCATTCAAGAAATATCACCACCTTAGTTATTTTAAACAACTTTTAGCTAAACAAAACTGCCACAAGAGAAAAATGCTTTATAAAATCTTTAGTTTTTTGGGCTTTCCTATAAAAACCTGTACATCTAAAGCAGACCAGGCACACAATTTGCATGTGTATGTGCATGTAGTGTAAATACATAAGTAAACACTTGGCCTGATCAAGGTGCTTTCATGTACATTGTACATCTGGAAGTCATTCTGAAGATATATCAAAGACAGTGAGTCTAAAGCAACTACACACAGCAGGCTTGTGTATATAGTCTTGATAATGCACTTTACATGATACTTTTACAACAGAGTTACAACTCTTGAGAGAAAAAGCTATGCAGCACCAGGATGTAAGAGGTGACTAAGGACTCAGTATAGCAACATTATGTTTAAAAGTGAATAAAAATGAACTGTATTCATCTTTCTTCTCTATTCATCTATGGGCTCTTCTCACTTTCCCTCATCTCTCTCACTTTTTCTCATTGTCCTTATCTTCAATTCGGCTCATTAATTTCACTAACATTGCTGAGACTGGCCTCTATATGACCTAGAGAAGAGATAGTTCAGTGAAAAGGGAAAAATCAATGGGGGAAATGGATAGTGATTCAATAATTATAACACCTGACTGTGGAGTAAAGAGCTCCAAATCTATGACTCCAAACTGAACTTGGCACAAATTAATTACAGATGAGAGATTCTTTTTGGTATTATAGACAAAAAAGATAATTCTGTGAAAATGGGCATTTATTTGAGCAGATGTGCATGGCTCATTGTCTCCCCATCTGTGTGAGGCTCTGAGTCAGGGTCACTGACCCATAGATCCATAGATTACAAATCTGTCTGTGAAAAGCCTGTTCTTGCTTCCTCTCATAGTAAAGGCCACATGTTTGGACATTCAACAGGCCAGTTACTATTTGCAATGCCCATTTGTTAATGCCCCACCATTAAATGTTGAGGAACAAACTCTTTGGTTAATTGAGAGTCTTGGCATGGTGGCTGAGAAAATAGTAGGCAGAAATTGTAAGAATTATTCAATAAAAAATAAAATCAGTGAAAACAAATCCATGTCTAAATCTTTTTTTTTTTTTTTTCACAAAATGCAGCCATATTTTCCACTGTTTAATAAATACTGGAAATGGCTACACTCAGTGGAAATGGCAGGGCTCACTATAGTAACTGCAGACCCAAGGCTGAGACAGAGCCCAACAGAAAATCCCCCCACCCCTTCCATCACTTACCCATTCACACACTCTGGCACAGAGCAACATTCTGTAATAGGCCATAATAGCCAACAACACAGACAAGACATTGGAGATTAGGGGCTTAGTCAAGTTTGTGTTGCTAATGGGAACAGTGAGTGACTAAGAGCTATAATTGTAACTAGACTAAATGACAATTGACCCATTACCCTAACATTTGTAGTCATAAAATATATACATTACTACATCTGAAGGATATCACAAGCCTGTAGTTCTCCTATCAGGCCAACAAGATTTCTGATGATGCAGTCAACATGGGTAAGCAAACAAACTCACCAAACTCAGTGTCCCTGTGTCCATCTGCCAGTGCATTAACAATTTCCTTACAGATAGACTATAGCAGATAAGGTTGAGGAAATTCTCATCTCACAATCAGTATGTTAAGCCCCGATGTTGTCATCTCCCCACTGCTTTTCTCATTGCACATCCTCAAACCCCAGTCCTGAAGTTTGGAAGAAAAAATATATATACACTACAGTCATGCACTCAAAAGAGTGGTAAAGTGGACAAACATTCCTTCACTAAATACATTGCATTATCAGGTCTGCAGAAGAGACCATCAATGCAAACTTGCTCACAGCTCATGTCCTATTTAACATTTTTATCAAAATTATATGCATCCAAGTAAATCTTAAAGGCAACAATATGTGAATGAATGATTGTCCTTTAATCTATCTTAAATTATTTCAGTTGTACTTGTTTAAAAATAAGTATTTCAGGGAAACAGTACACTCTCTCTCATGATCTAAATCTCTCAGAAGACACTGGATCTGAAGCACTTTAGTATTGCTCAACAAATCTGAACCATCTGGGTTATTATAATGTTCAAATAAAGATTCATAAAAATGACATTCAGTGTTGCACATTTCCCATTAATAAATAAAGCAGAAGGGAAAAAGAAGCATCCGGGAGGTCTTCGCGGACAGGGACATCCCTCAGGGGATCTGCTACTATTTGTACAAAAAGTCCTGGCAAAAGAAGACCAGGAAAAAATAAAAAGACTTGATTTCCACAAAGTGGAAAAGAGTTGTGAGAAAACTGGTTGTGTCTGCTTGACTGGATGTAGGCACACTATAAAGCAGCATCCAAGACTGCATAAAACAGACAGCTGAGAATAAGAGATCTGGGAATATGACTGATGTTTTCTGTGAGCTGTAAGAGCCAAGTCCTGCTAAAACATGTGCACTGAAATACTAAAGTATCACTTTAATCAGTTCAAGTCAAACTCAAGACCCAGCTAAGAATAAGAACAAAGATTTTGGATCCATGCATGGATTGCAGGGTTTCTCCCAGGGCAGATCCCATGGTAGAATTAAAAGTGAAGGAGTAAGAGCTAAAAATTAAAAAAACAAAAACAAAAACAGGAACAAGAGGCTGAGCTGCTACATCTTTGTGCTCCACAGGTAGATATGCAAAGGGAGGTGACACTCAAGAGGTTGACTATGGGCTTGGAAAAACATACATCTTTGTCTGCCCAGCACCCGTAAGCTCTGTACCTCTGGGTACACCAGTGTCTAAGCCCTGTTCTCCTCGGGTCTGTTACCCCAGCTCCCTCCAACCCTGCCACTGGACATTTTGATGTCACTCGACATATTACCTTGGTCTCTACTTTTAAGGAACATGAAGTTGACATTTATTTCCCAGTGTTTGAGCACATAGTGATGACTCTGAACTGGACCAAGGAAGTATGGGCTCTCTTACTGCAGTGTAAGCTAGTTGGTAAGGCCCAAAATGTGTGTTCCTCCTCATCACTTGAACAGAGTCTGGATTATGACATTGTTAAAGCAACTGTTCTTTTAGATTATGAACTAGTGCCAGAAGCATACTTACAGAATTTCAGAAGTTTAAAGAAAAACCCCAGGCAGACATTCATGGAACTTGCCAGGGAAAAGAGTTATTATTCATATTAGAGAAGTGGTGTGCTGCTTGTAATGTTACTATAGTTGACCAATTTAAGAGCTTATTCTGGTTGAAGTACTCAAGAATTGTCTTCCCGAGAGCATCGTTATGTATTTAAATCAGAGGTGTCTGATTTTTTGCAGGATTCTGGCCCTCCAGGACTGGACTTGGAAACCTGAGTGTGTACTCTATCCATGGCTGCTGCACTTGCTGATGAATTTGTGCTGACTCATAGAACTGTTTTAATGGACCTGTGCCCCATAGTGAAGCCACCAGGCTTTAAGGACTCCTTCTCAAGGACTCACTCAAGGACCCCTGTGAACTCCCCGAAATCTGATGCCCTACGTTTCAGCTGCTTCTGTGGAAACACGAGTGCTTTTACTGCCATGAGCGTAGACACGTTATAGCTAAATGCCCTCTGCTGAAGCACAAGAATGCCAGTTCAACAAAAATGGTAAGTCCTATAGTCTGCAGATAAGTCCTTGCTTTCCGCTGTTTCAGCCTTTTCTTTTTGAGAGATATATGTCTGTCTTCGTCTGCCTCAAGAAGAAATCACAGGTTGGTGTGATACGGGTGCTGCAGTGTCTCTTATGTTGGATACTGTTTTGCCCTTTTCGATTTGATCCTATTGTGGTAGTGATGTATTAGTGCAAGATGTTGAACTAGAAGTACTCAGGCGCCTACTGCATAACATTTTCCTAAGAACAGACAGAATCACTGGCATGGTTAGAGCTGTTAGTACAGGTTTGCCTGTGAACAGGGTGTCCTTTATACTAGGGAATGATATTGCTGGTGCAATTGTATTTCCCTTGCCTGAAGTAGTTTTGAGCACAGTTGATGATGATGGTGTAGATGCTGCTATCGATAAGCCTGTTCTGTCTAGCCCCATTTCGACAGAGTCTATAGATCAAGCTGTGTTGATGTCTGTGCAAAGGGCAGACCAATCCCTTGCACACTGTTTTGAGTTGGCTGAAGGGAAAACAGTCACCCCAAATCAGTAACAGCACTATTTATTTATAGATGGTGTATTAATGAGGACCTGGTCTCAATCTAATATAAGTGAAGGGTGGGGCACTCTTCAACAAATAGGTATTGTATTTGGCTTATGAACATCCCCTTTCTGGACATTTTAGACTCAGGAAAACCATTATTTTATCACCTTGCTTTTGACCTTCTATAAATAGTGACATTAGTTCACTACTGTTGTTTTTGACACACTTGTCAAATGGTTGGAAAACCTATTCAAGTGATCACCTGTGCTCCACTTTGCCCCATACCAGTTGTTGGTGAGCCTTTCGAGAAACTACTAGTAGATTGTGTAGGTCCCTTGTTCAAAACCCACTCCAGAAATAGCTACCTCCTTGCGTTAACGTGTGCCGCTACCAGGTTCCCAGAGGCCATTCCCCTGCATTCCTTTAAATCAAAGGTAACAGTGAAACTGTTAAATAAGTTTTGCACTACATTTGGTTTACTTAAATGCATACAGACAGAGCAAGGTTCTAACTTCATGTCAACCCTGTTTGCACAAGTAGTTAGCAAATTAAAAATTCCACATCATCACGTGTCTACCATCCAGAGTCGCAAGGACCCCTAGAAAGGTTCCATCAGATCTTCAAGAATATGTTGAAAACATATCATGATTTTGATAAACATTGGGATGAGGGAGTGCCTCATTGTTGTTGCCTCATTGATGTTTGTCATTTGCAATACAGTGCAAGAATCCACTGGTTTTAGTCCAAACACCCTGCTTTTTGGTCAATCAGTGCAAGGTCTCAGTTCCTCCATCTGTCTTGAGTTGTGTGCCATCTACAAACTGACTAGCAAAAACCTATGTTCAGTCCAGACACCTATAAAATTTCATTTTGATCAGAAGGCTTACGTTCATTTTAATTAGATCATGTGCTTGCTCTTTTGCCCATTACAGTTCCTCTTCTTAGTACTCGATTTTCTGGCCCTTATGTTGTGCAGTCTAAGATACCCCCCAATAATTATATATTGGCAACTGCTTGTCATCGACACAAATCATGTGTGTCACATAAACCTGTTAAAGCCATATTTAGACTGCCAGCACTCCTTTAAATCGGATTACGTCACTACCCTTTCTTCTGTGCCTGTTTCAGTAGTTACTACCACAGTAACCAGTGAGATGCAGGTCACCCGAGCAAGACAACCTGCATCTTGGCCAGAATTGCTTACCTTGTGCCCATCTCCCCAATTCCTTTACATTGCAGGCTTCTGCCCTTCCCCTAGCAGCTCAGGCTGACTTAAGCACCCTTATAGATAAATTCCCCCCTTTGTTTTCTGATGTCCTCATTAGCACGTCTGTGCTACAAACATATAGCATCTATACCACTTGAACCCCCATAAACACTATAATGCAAAAAGAAACAATATATTTTAGAAAATGGCCTTGCTAGAAAGGTCCTTAGTTGTAGAACATGGTGCTCTCCATGTCTGCTGATGCCAAAACCAGATGGTACTTTTTGTGTCTGAACAGATTATTGTACGGTTAATGACCATCTCAGACTTATTTCCAATGACTAGAATGGAAGATTTCCTTGACCGTATTTTTGTCAGAAAACTTATATAAAAATATATTGAAAGGTTACTAGTAGTGCCCACTCACCACTCATGCATCAGAAATATCTGCTTTTGCCACACACACACACGATACATTTATCCAATACATTATCATGGCTTTTGGTCTCCAAAATACTCCGTCCACCTTTCAAAGGCTGAAGACTTTGGTACTGGGTGACATGCCTAACTGTGAAGCTTACTTGGATGACGTAATTTATACTCACACCTGGGATCATCATATGCAGGACTAGAGACTATTTTTTAAAGAAATTGCAGGAAGCTTCCCTTGTTTTAAATTTGGAAAAGTGTGAAGCTGAGGTTATCTATCCAAGAAAAGTGCCCTCTCCATGCCAAGGTGCAAGCCATAGGTTCTTTTCCTCCTTCCCTAACAAAACAACAATTTAGATGCTTTTAAGTTTGTCAGGCTACTACCACTGCCTTTGTTAGAACTTCTTTGATGTGTCAAAAAAATAAATAAATCAAAAACTGAAATCTCATTCACAAGAGTATTCAGACTAGACATACTACCAGTTTTTCTTTATCAATTCAGTAACAAATTCTTGCATTTAAAAGATGCAAGAAAAGCCTTTTATCAGTACTGATCTGATACTTTTAATTAAAAACCACTGTGGAGCTATGGTTCAGTTGATTGGGTGAAACTTTGTTAGGGAAATTTTTTGGGGTGATATGTATTCTATATTTTATAGATTGGCAAATTATACAACAGAAACACGTTGTTTACATTACTAAAGCATTTTTTTTTCCTTCCATTGCCATATAGCATCTTTCTTAGTGAGATATTTGTTGCCTTACTCATCACCTGTTTTCTTCCCAGCTGTACAGTATCGGACTGGTACATATCGGATTAGGTTCCTTTAAAACATTTTCTCCTGTTGTCCAACTAAGCAACAACCTATATGCTTCAGGTCATTGTTGTGTTGAAAGGTGACCTTTTTTGTACCAGTCAATGCTGATGGTACAAAACGTATGATGGTTCTGTAAACATGCCCCAATATTGAATCAATTCAACTGCTGCATCCCTCTGAAAGATATTTTACAATTTTTGACTTTTCAGAGTCAGTTAAAACTTTTTTCTGGTCCATTTTGGCAGAGGAAAAAAAGCTGCCTAATAGTTATGCACACCTTAATATAGGGTGTTGATCTCCTTAGGCCACGCCCTTCCTCATTACACAAATACACATCACCTGATATGTTTAAATCCAATAAGCATTCAAGTTTATAAAGCTTGAAATTAGAAAATATGCATAAAAATGATAATATGGTCAAAATACTTTCTTGCCTAATAATTGCACACATAGTGTAGTGTAGCTTTAAAAGCTCTGGTCACTATGCCGGTTTGACTTACCTTGTGCACAAAAAGATCACTTTAATCAGTCACTTCCTCTAATAAAACCTGTTCAATCTTAAATTCCCTTGGGGTTTACATAAGAGAAGCAGACAGAGTTAAATTCCATTTACCAGAACTGTGTCTATCAAAAGAGATGATATAAAGAGGTTCTGTCTACAGAATGCCCTTGTAAACTAAACATTATGCTGTTTTCTTCTTGCAGTCATGTATGACCCTCAGTACATTGTGTAATGCATGCATTTTTTAATTACCTTAAGGTAAGAAGGCCTTACCTTGAGCTCTTATGCTGCTCCAGAGCTGCTTTCTTGGTCTGAGACTTCAGCTGCTGGAGATGACGACAACGACGTTTACGGCTGGGTGCTACATCCGTCATGTCATTCAGCCTGTCATCCAATGGGTTTTTTGCCAACAGTTCTAAAGAAAAAAACCAATAATAGCATTCACCACATATCAAATATAAATGCATCAAAAGAATTATGCATATTTTGTTCTTAAATATGTTTTTACACCAGAGTTATGGACTGGTAGCCAAACCATTAATCATTTGAAAGTTTTCTAAAAATGTGTTAAATACAAACTGTACATTATTAGCTGTACAAGAAGGGCTAGACCCAACTTTACATTCAGAGAAGGTCTTTTGGTGTAAGAGGCCAGATGATGCAAATTTTCAATGAATCTGTGGTTTTAAGTGCCATCTTTTATGCTGCTGTGTGCTAGGGCAGTAGTATTATTGGTGCTAGACTAGACAGGGCCAACAATTCAAAAACTGCCAACCTCACAAGCTTTTCTGTGTTGGAGAGTATACCGATCAATGGTGTGAAAAACAAACATTCACGGGAAAGGGCATCCCATGGATGCAAAAATGTAAAGTTTATATAGTGCATTTCACAAACTCAAGGACGCTTTACATTGGGAGGGGTAAAAAGCAGAAAGAATAATGAGCAGTAAAGAGTAAAGTTTTTTTGTTGATTTTTAAAGGAAGGCAGAGAAGAACAGTTAAAGAGATTGTGGCAGAGAGTTGCAAAGTTTAGGAGCAGCAGCAAAGAAGGGATCTGCTACCTATGGTTTCAATTGGAGTCTGTGGGACAAAAAGAAAACCAGTTAGAAGATCTAAGGGTGAGAGAGGGACAGTATAAATGAATGTTCTCGGAGACATACATAGGGGCAAGACCATGCCCCTATAGACATACATAGGGGCAAAACCATGGATTTTATGCTTAGTCCAGGAGGTAACAGGGAGCCAGTTCAGTTGCTGAAGAACAGATATGATGTGTGATATGACAGGTGTAATGTGTGCAGTTCCTTTGGCAGATGTGAGGACTGAGTTTTGGATGTACTAAAGACAGTTCTTCAGTTTATGAGGGTGACCATAAAAATGAGAGTTCCACTAATCAATATGGGGGAAAAAATAAAGGCATGTATCAACATTCTTGCATCATTATCACTGAGCATAGGGCAAAGGTGTGCAATGTTGTGCATATACCTACAGAATCTCATACCCATTTGCCATACAGCTCTTCACATTCCTGCAAAAAGTCCATCCCTTACTCAGACCTAAGACTTAAGTACATTTGCAGTGACAACAAAGACATCCTCCAGAAAAATATAGAAGTGTGAAAATATAGAATATTTTCAAAACTGTGGGTTCCCTAAGGAAGTCATAAATGATGCTTTACTTATGTTTTACCTGTTCAGAGAATGGATGTATAAACAAACAATCTGCTGTTACGACAAAAATAATCCCCTTGGGGCTGACATATCATCCTACAAATAAAACAGTGGCTAATATTATAGTTCAACACTTCAGAATCTTCCAGAATTATGCAAAGACTACATCCCTTTTTAACAATCCTCCACTAATCTCGTACAGACAAGACAACAACATTAAAGACATGCTCATCAAGAGTGAAATAAATGACCATTCAAATGATAACTGTGGCACGGTAGGGTACAGCCACTATAGATTTGCTGCATGTAGATTTATTAAACACAGCCACTAAAATAACTGGCACAAAAGGATCAACTGTCATCACCCAATCCTCTTTATGCATTAGTACAGGAGTTGTCTACTGTATTATTTGCAAGAGATGTAATCAGCTTTACTAAGAAAAGGCTTACTGGTTTGTTGAACACCTTTGGATAATCAGAATTAATGATTTGTCATTTACAGTGTCAAGGCATTTTAATACTAATGCAGCCTGCATTCAGGACATATCGGTTTGGATTGTCAATTGTTGCTATAGCAGCAATAAAATTAGGAAACTCAAAAGAAAAAGAACTCATCTACTTTGTGTATGTCACTAAACTAATATATATATATATATAAATATATATATATATATATAATATATATATTTAGAAAAATAAATAAATAACCGATTTACCCACCCCCCCACCCCAAGACCAGTTTTCCATCTGCCCAATAAAAGCACCAGAGAACCAACCTAAACAAAACATTCTGCATCTAGCAACTAGGCATTACATTAACGATGATTAATAGTAGGCATAACAGAGGGGAAAGTGATGCTGACTTTTACAAGCAGCTATTAATAAATGGGATTTACACTGGTATAAACGAAAGTTGAGCAAATCACATACAAAACATGATGTTTCTACATCCTCCACTCATTTCACATCAGACTTTCTATGTGCATGTTTTAAGAGTCTGCATGTACAGATGGACCCACAAAATTCAGCCTGAAAGTAACCTAATGTTGAACTCCAAAGAACACTTAATTTAAAAAATATGGTGACAATGACATCACACCAGAAGTCTAGAGATGCAAAAGGAACTATGGATAAACAGAAAGAAACTACCTGTGGGTTGTCACACTCACTTCTACACCAAGCCATCTGGTGCACTGATTGGAACCTCTGGAACTGAACTCAGTTACATGATGAGGAATTCCAACATGTAATGGGGTCAAAACGGTGCCTTGTTCTTCAGCCATAAAAAGATCCAAGAGCTCCACATTATACTAAACTCCAAGCTGAGGCAGAACACCACTGCTTGCTTAGCTCTGCTCTGCTTATGCAGAGTTCATTCACATCTGGGGCATTAATATAAGAGCAGAACTGAATCTGAGTTTGATAGCTACGATGGATGTCTGCATTTACATTTACAGCAGTTGGCAAACATTCTTATCCAGAGACATCTTATCCAACTTGTTCCATGACAGAAATGCACTGTTTGTGAATAAATATGTCATGCTGAAATTGCAGTGAATGTCTAATAACTGTAAGTACTGAACTCTAGACTTGCAGGGCCATGTTGTGACAGGTGTGTGTGTGTGTGTGTGTGTGTGTGTGTGTGTGTGTGTGTGTGTGTGTGTGTGTGTGTGTGTGTATATATATATCACTTGACCATTAGCAGAATAAAACCTTAAAAGCAGATGTTGCTTCAAACTTAAATGTAATTCCAATGAAATGCCATTATACCTTTATTGTGCAGTTTAGCAGGAGGTAGTTTTGGATCCCCTGGCCCTTCCTCATCTGTAGTGCTTCCGTAGTAATTCTCTTCTTCAGGTTCATCACCTGCAAACCGATACTCTACACAGCCGACTGCTTCACTGTTCAATCTGGAGAAGAGAGCAGTAGAGTGTACATTAATAGATAATTCAAAATGTAAACCAATGTAAAAGACAAATGGTTTCATTTCCAGTGCTGCATTGGTTTGTTTCATGTAATGTAACTTATTCTCATGTCATTTAAATATTATAGATTTTTGTATTACTTATTAATTTAAATAAAAATAATAAGAATTATTACAATATTGCTTTCTGTGACAATATGTTATGTCCCTTCTGTTTATTTTTTTTAAATCACACATTTAATAGAAGTGCAACATTACTAGGCATGACATTAGGTGAAAGAGTGTAGACTAAACAGAACAGAGAATATTTCAACAATAATGTTATTGGTATTCAAATGCTCCATTATGTTTTGTGATACTGGTACCTTCTGAAACAATTATTTGTGGTTTTAATTGGGGAAAAGGGAAAACGTGTACATGTATCAAATACATAATACTGTTTCATATTCCACAGGACTTTGCATGTGATATTCATTGTGAAAGGTTATAGGCAATCATATAATGTGTTACCTCTGCTTTTCTGCCTCTATAGTGTCTTGTAGTTGTTTAATTGTCTCCTGGAAGGTGCGAATTTTGGCCTTCTTCTCATTGAGGACCAACACAAAGCGACTGTACAGGTCCTTTTCCAGCGTCTCCTTTTGCCGAACGTACCTTTCCAGCCTGTAAAGGAGTCATCAAAGACATGCTTTAGAAAATGAATGAATGAATGAATGAATGAAAGTCCATATATTCTAGCGTTAGTTTATTCCAATAAATAAAAGAAATTTACACACTGAGTATGAGTCAGCTGAAAGATGACAGACCACTAAAGCAATACAACACAGAAAAAGTGTGAGAGAAAAAAACAAATAGTGTTATATACTCAGTTGTGGAATGCATTACTAATAATTCACAATCCCATTTTTTAGGATGCACCATAATTTATCATGTGTAATACTTGGCTCTAACAGTCCTAAAATTGCACATATCAATAATCAGATAATCAGTTTACCAGTACCCACTTCTCTGCACAGACTGTAGGGCTAAGTTTTTTTTTTTTAGGTGAACAGTTTAGCAGTGACTACGGCCCCTAGTCAATACATCTATGATCTAAATAATAAATATGTGGTCTAGGTGGAGATATCCCTAATGTTATTTCAAGTCATATGTAGAAAGCACTAGCCTAGTGGTGGACTTAAACCTGCGCATGCACGCACGCACACACACACAATCAAGGATTGTCTGCATTTGGGTCATAATGGCACACCAACATTACCTCATACTTTTACTTCGCAGTTACATACAAAGCACTTGTGAGAGTTGCTCAAACATAGTGAGTTTAAGTTCCCTAGCAATGTCAGATGCAGGAAAACTTGTGTCTTATGTTGAAACTTTATGCATAGTGAGGAAATGGAACATGTTACACAGCATATGTAAGTCTAAACACTGAGTGCTTTTTATATTACTGGATCAAAAACTATGAAAGGCAGTGAAACCTGACTTTTGTTTAGAGTTAATCTACTGAGTGGAACAGGTTTTTTTTAAACTCAGCCCAATCTGTAGCAAAAGCCATCATTTACTATCAAAACAAATATGGTAATAACTTAAAAAGGGTGAGAATATACAGTGGCATGAATGCGTTAGTAGCTATATGGTTACAGGCTATATTTATTTACCATTATTTACCATATACTTTACAATTATGTAATTTATTTAAGTGTTCTGAGGTAAGCTAGCTTACGATCAAAAATTTGTCCCATTTCAATGTGGCTAACCTTAGATTTAAGTTTACATTTATGGCATTTAGCGGACGCTTTTATCCAAAGCAACTTACAATTATGACTGAATACAACTCGAGCTATTGAGGGTTAAGGGCCTTGTTCAGGGGCCGAACAATGGCAACTTGCTTGAACCAGCAACCTTCTGATTACTAGTTGAGTACTTTAACCACTGAGCTATCACTGCCCAAATTCTGTGCATCTGATGGCAGTCCGGCAAAACTAAGCTTGCTTAGTCTTGTTTATTTTTGTGTGTACATGCTATTATACTTATTGTTTGTAAAAAGCCTTGTCACAGATTTATCGTAAGATTACATTACGATTTTCCAAGTTCTACTTTTTTTAATTTTTTTTTTTTTTTTTACAAAAGACAACATGAAAGATGATACTTTTTCAGCCTTTTCAGAATAATGTAAAGTATTAATGCGACATTTATCCCATAGTTGAAAGAAGCAGGTTCTGCATGGTGAACCATGAGGCAGAAAGAGTTATATCCCCCAGAACATATACTAACTGTATGCCCAACCAAGAGTGGCACAAGGCAACAGGATCAGCAGAGTGCTGGAACAGCAAAGAGCCTTGGGCTGTGTTGGTACAATATTTCAGAATTATACTCCTACATAGTGAATATGAGATATGGCTTGTAATATATTAACACCCACAGGGTACCCCCTAATTTGACATGACCTTGATTACTTTGATCCAGGTGATATTGGTTTCATTCAAGTGACACGATCAGTTGCAAATCAAAGTGTAGATACTTTTGAAAAGGTCAGAAGGGGCCATAAACATTTTTTAATCAAGTTAAATCTCATTTTATCCACATTCAACCATCCTTGAGGACACTTTGACTGACTATTAAAAATGCAACAACTGAAACTCTATTCACAAATAGAAATGGTTCATGTCTTTATAATGAGTCAAAGCAGATGTATTTAGCAAAATATTTCATCTTTACAATTTCAGATTTAACAAGATGTGGTCCTACTTTTATACAAATATATATTTGAATTTTTCCTTCCAAGAACTTGCATTAATTAGTACATTTCTATTCCATTAGTAAAAGGCTCTGAATAAGAATAGACAAATAAGTAGAGTAAGTGGAAATCTCTTTTATAAGGAAAAATAATGTATTTAGCATTGAGCACTGCCTGGAAGTGAAATCATTACTTACTCTGAAGTGATGTGCTCCTGTTCACTCTTGAGTCTCTGGTTCTCCTCATGAAGGTGGTGGTTCTCCACCTGCACATGTGTGCTGCGCTCCAGGCCATAACTAATGAGCTCTCTGATGACCTTAGTGGGCTCTGGTACTGGCAGCAGTTCCACCACACCAAGCTTGAACTGAAAGAGCAACCCCCCGCCCAAAAAAAAAAACCAAAAACAAAACAAAAACACACTTTACATTTTAGGGACACACTGATATTACAGTAGCAGGTCACAGACTGTAGGGCAGTATATGCACAATTGCAGTATATACACAATTATAAACACAACACAAAACATACATAATATAATTTGATATATTTGTTCATTATTGTTTTAATGAATGCTTTAAAATGTGTCCACTGTCACACTACAGTTTTTCTTCCATGTTTCTTTCAAACTTATCTTATCTAATCTGTCCATGGAAATGTACAGAAACAAACCTAAGTAGGGTGGCTGCTACATTGTGCAGACGGATGCACAATTAACAGTTGAAATATGGTGAACTGTATATTCTCTACAATGATGCTTATGTGAAAACTTGTAAAAAGAAAACTTGGAAGAGAAAAAGGTGGTTAGCTTTATGTCCTTCAAAGTATGTGTGTGTTCGCTTATACCCCCTGACTGTTTTGTGATATGGAGGACACTTACAGTGCTGGCTATAGCTAAGTTACCAGAAAACAGATTGTTAAAGGCTCACTGCAGTTTGTGATAAAGCATGGATAGTGCTAGAGTATTAATACACAGAAGACCACATGCATGTCTGCAATGCTCCAAAAACTGCACCCTCCAGGCCCTACAAGTCCTACCTCACAAAGTCTGCAATGTGGTAGATTTAACCAAGTTAACCTTTTGGACTCCTTGCTTTTGGTGACTGGTATCGCCACAATTCAAACTTGGGACAGGTTTCAAACTTGAGCAAGAGGACACAATGACCTCAGTTACTTGTGTCTCTTGGGAGCCTCTGAGAGTCAACAGCCTTAGTGCAGTCTTAATTTCAGGGCTCAGAAAGAAATCTTGTTAGTGCACCATCTATCATTACCACACTAAAAACATTTGTGAAAAGCAGGTTGATGAAGGTAATAAATTTGGGCCTGACTCAAAGCTTCAAGGGTCTTAAAAAGATACAGATGGTCAGCTTCCTCAAAGGCCTTTTCAGGGTCAAGAGAAAGGAAACGGACACTGAGGTTAAAAGGACTCAAACAGGTAACTATATCTCTGACCAGTAACAGCATATCAAAAAAGATTTTCTCCAGAACACAGAATAGAATATATATATACACACACACATCGCTTCAGCTATGCTTTTGAAGTTAGTTTTGTATCTTAAATCTCACTACCTTAAAAGTGAGAGGTTGTGGAGACACGAGTCACAAATGTAAAACAAACCATCCTTAGGTATACTGACCAAAGAATTATATGTTGTAAATTTCCAAATTGCGAACTATGTATGTGCTAACCCCGGATATTAGGGAAATACAGCATTTGACAATGCCTGATGATAAATTAATATTTTTGAAGAGGTATTGGATGATGTGGTAAGTAAAATTCCTTTCCATAGTGGAGTGGAACTCTGAGCTTACAACAATTCAATACAGTTCTTTAGTAAATAGTTCAAAGTGTCATAAAATCTAGCATTTCATCATTGTGGAAGATGAGGACCTCACACTAGTCATAACTACATAACAGTCATAACTAGTGTATGCCAACTTCTCACCTCTGCTCAATCATGATCGACCACACAGTGTTCTGTCCATAAAAGAACCCACATAGGAAATGGTTTGGGGATTTGGACACAGGATCTGGATTCACTAGATTTTTGTTATGACTTGATAAATGACTTTTATGACAATACTACATATTGGCCTACCAGAGGAAGCTAACTATGAACAACTGTTTAATTTTAATTCAGTTTAATTTGGGCAAGAGTAGCATATTTCCATCATCATACCTATAACAATTATAATAAATAGGCTATAATTCTGTATAAACTTGTAAGTGCTAGGAAAATGAACCACTCCACAAAAAAAAAAAAAGAAAGTCAGTCAGAGAGTCAAACTGATGATGCACAAAGTGCTTTTCAGTGTTTGTGAACTCATGTAAATGTAATTTAAGCAGACAGATTATGCTGCAGCTGATGCAATGGACAGGTCAGAATTATGTTATTTAAAACAAAATTATAGTAAAATTATATAGGGTGTCTGCATAAAAAGTAACTGAATGGGAAGAAAACATAAGAACGAGAGGAAGTTGCAATCAAAAGGGGTATTATTGAGGAAAAGCATAACTGCACCAGACTTGCAGTTGTGACCATGATTTGCACGTAGACCTCCACAACAGAGCAAGCATTGTTTCTTTACATAGCTGGTCTGGAAAGCATTAGACAGTTACAACTCTGCAATCAATCAACCAGCCAGCACAACTTTCAGCAACGATCACCCCCTGCAAGGGTGCTGGGAACCAATCTCAGTTTGTCACAGTGGGAACAACTGTTTTCTAGGTGTCACACAACAGATGTGCCACACATGGTGTGATGGGTTCCCTTGGGGCTCACAAACTGAGCTGAGTTTTGCTTAAATCTTCAGTATGGTTTTAAATGTCCATTATTTCTTACACTTAAAAGTCTGCATAACTGAGTTATTGCATATTGCATTGGTCAGTTGAAAATTTACATGGCTGTATTGGCTCTTTTTTGTCTTTTGTAGAACCACTCTGAACTTCAAAAATGCACAACTCACTTTACATATGCCCAGTACTGTGTATTGGACTAAATAATTGCACTGTCTACTCATTTTGTATTTGTCTTGTCCTGTATTTTTTATTGTTTATTTAATGACATATTTGCACTATATTGGACTGTTTGCACTTGTGTAGCATGTTGTCTGTTGCACTGTTGTTTTGTGTTGTACCATGGTCCTGGAGGAACATTGTCTCGTTTTTGTTGTGTACTTATATATAGCTTAAATGACAATAAAACCTCTTTGAACTTGAACTTTGAACTTTGAACTTGAAAGTGTCACTGTCAGGGTAGTTCAGACTGTACTTCACACTGCTAGTAGTAGCGTATTCCTGTGTATCAGAGTTTAATTCCAAATCAGTATATTAAAAAAGAAACATAACAGGATTTCAAATCTAATAGTAATTTAGCTTTTGCAAGACCCTCTAAGGACAAACAAACACAAATGACTTTATTAATTTAGCTACAGGTCATAGATATCATATTTAAGACAACACTCTAAAAAGGGAATAAGCCTCTATGGAATATACTAATCCAGACAGCAGAGATTCAATTTAATAAACATATTAAAGTGATTCTATCGCACCAAGTTGTTGAAACATTTAAAATTTAACAAATCACACTGCACCACCTCCTACTAGTTGATGAGATGAAAAATAATTTACAATATACATTTTAATACAGAACTCATATGCAACAACACTGGAAATGATTTACAATATACACTTTAAAATATAACTCGTATGTGCAACACTGAAAAGCAGCATTTACGGGATGAAGGATACAATATTAATGGCCCAACCGATAATTGAAGCCGATAATAATGCAATTTCACAATTACTGGAATTGGCACATGAACATTTCCTTGACAAAAAAGGCATTTTTAAAATCAAGGGACACAACCGACAACCACGATCAAAAACACACTTCTGTAGTCTGGCTCAATGTTCTACCTAGTGTTACTGGATTGCCTGAAATGTGGCTGATGCATCAAGTAAACATACAAACACAAAGTCTGTCTCTATACCCCACTTGCAGAGTTATTTGAATGGCATTAAAGCCAACCAACACTTACGTATTTTGTCTCTATGACCGGCATGAAGCAGATTTTCATTGGAACTTGTGTGGGCAAATGTGCTTCGGAAGCTGGACAAAATTTGGGGTGGTTTGTCATCATTTTGAGCAGGTTTTTTTTATTCATAAAATATGTATTGCTTAATAAAGCATTTGAAATTTGAAGAAGCCTACCTTATCCCAACATTCAATCAGATGTCAAAACCATCATTGACATGTTAGTTGGGTGATGCTGCTTCCTGTTTTTGAAACTGTTTCACACCAACACCACTGCTTTGACATATTAGCCCTTACTGTTCATCTAGCTGTTCATCAATTCTTTCCTTGGACTTAACTACAGTCTACCTGGAAACTAGTAACTTTATCATCACAAACTACATCCAAAGAACTACCAAAAAAGTAAGTAATTTTTCATCATGGCCGTTTCTGTTCTACTTCAGTGTGCTGAGTGCAGCATGTTTAGTTATTCTTCCTTCGTTAGCGATATTTTTATCTGTGAGAAGTGTAGATTAATTGCTAGTCTGATTCTAGTGCTAGAAGTGTGCATTCAGACCTTAGAAAGTGTTGGACCTACCGAGGAATTAGAAGTACAAACTCTGGATGCCTATGGGGAAGTTAGCAAGCCCTCAGCTCCGGCACGACAGCCCTTGCAGCGGAGCGAATGGTTGACTGAACTGCTGAATGTCCAAGTGGTACTCACAAAACAATGTGGGGTTTATAGATAATTGGAACACATTCGAGGGAAAACCTGGCCTTTTATGGCAGGATGGTATCCATCCTACTAGGGAGGGCACTGCTCTCCTTTCCTGTAACATAAGCCATAATCTCATGACAGACCTAGTTAATCTATGACAATCCAGAGCGGAGCCAGGCAACAGACAAAGAGGCTAAACCAACCATCTGCTGGTCGCTACATGACTTCACCCGTGGTTCATCATACTGACACTGCGTCTGTTTCCCGGGCTAAGCTGAAATACTGAAAACAAAGAAAAACATGCCTCAACAGAATTAGCATTAAAGTAACTGATTTACAGAACACCTTTGATCTAAAGCTGCACCTTTTATCTAAAGCTGGCTTTACTAAATGTTAGATCCCTAACATCTAAAGCACATGATAAGTGAAATCCTAACAGATCATAGAATTTATTTTGCCTAACAGAAACCTGGATCAAGCCAAATGAGTACATAGCTTTAAATGAAGCATGTCCATCTGGCTGCAGCTATGTACACCGCCCTTGTCTAACTGAACATGGAAGCAAATTGCGGTTATTTATACTGACACATTAGGCATAAACCAGAAAGCTAGATATGATTTTGAGCCCTTTGAAGTTATTTTCACTAGCATAAAAGATGAGCCAGCAATGAGAAGCCTACCCAGCCTCTTCCAATAATTGGTATCTACAGGCCACCAGGACTCTACTCAGAATTTAAGAAGGAATTTGCAGATTTCCTTTCCTAAGACCCTCTGAGATCGGCCTTTATTTCTATATTAGAATCAATTGGTTTCTCCCAGTGTATAATAGAACCCACACACTCTGGTGGACGTACGCTTGACTTAGTACTGACATACGGTGTAGACATAGAGAACATAGTTATACTATCCCAGTTGGATCTCATATCAGACCAATCCCTAATTTCATTTGAACCACGCTATCATACCAGATGCACGATTACGTCAATCACTGCACCTAGATTTATTACAAATCTCCCAGATTTATCATTTGTGACTAGGATACCCTCAAACTCCATGAAACTTGATCAAATAACTGAATGCTTAGAATCAGTATTCTGCTGCACACTCAATGATGATCCACTTAAGAATAAAAATATTAGAGACAAAAACTTAGTAATGATGACATGCTCATGTTTACAACAGATGTGCATTAATTTGCAATAAACAAAAGATAAGATAGAACAAGATATTTTATGCATGTGTCAAAATATTATTTTACTTTTATTACAAAATGATGATACATATACGCAGGCATTTAGATTTAATAAGGCCTTTCAAAAATAAAAGTCTTGCAATAATGGCAGAACCTTATGCAAATCAACTTTATCGTCATGTTACAATGCCCAGCTTTGTTTAGCTCCTAGTTATTGATTAGGCACATTAGTAAACAGCTTATTTGGAGACCTGACTACTTTGAACTTGTTTTGTAGCTAATTAACAGGTTCTAAACCGGTTGCAATCATTACTCCCCTGCGATCTCTGATACCACTTTCATATTTTTGGTTGTGTGCATTTACATCGAAGATTAAGTCTACTGACAGTACAGTGCACCTTATGTAATTTTGCATCTGTACTTGGAATGTACATTAACCACAGTGGGGTGGAGGAGCACAGGGATCAGTCAGTACAAGAATAAACTATATCACTCAATTCTCATACATTTTCTTGTCTTTGTAGAAGATACTACTTCAAGACGCAAAATTCTCAATGCCGTGATATCCAACATTTTATACATGACTACAGAGCACATAGTTGCATGGATCAAGTGACTTGTAGATGTGCAGTATAAATGCTAGGTTACTCAGTCAACTAATAAAGGTATCTGGCCACTGAACTAGTAGTCATTTTGACAAATACTCCTCCCAGTCTAATATTTTGCAGGCATCTGGGAGAACGTCTCCTGCTGGTAGGGTGAGTTTGCTTATATAACTGACATGATCCTGCTAATTAAGTTGATTCTCATAGGGACTTACAGTAGATGCCACCATTATTATGAAACCTTTATTTTGAAAAACCCTATTATATCTAAATGGATGCGAACATATATCATTATGCACGGATAAATGGAATCATGCTTTGATACACATACATACAAAATCTTGATATCTTTTACTAACTGATTTAGCAAGAAATGGGATCACCACTGTGGATCAATGGCACTTCCATTACCAAAATACGCACACATCTTTATGGTGATGCTGCTCCTGAAACTGTCTTACTTGATTGGTAGAAATGTAGACCATATGTTGAGTAAATCTAAAATAAAGCAGTGCCTGCATTCACTTCCAGAATAAGATGAAAAATAAGAACATGTTGAGGTTGAACAACGCTGTTGGCAGAAGCACAATGCATTCATTCATATAATTTCATTCATACACATGTTGAGATAATGACTGTCATAAGTGTACTTTTCACACAGTTTTTGTTCTTGTTCTGATGCACATGTCTAGCAAAACTTATGGTTTGGCCTATGGTTTATCACAACCAACCTAAACATCACTTTTTGTGCCTTCCAGTTTAAGCCTTCAACAGGAATTCCTTTGTTCTGAGGGCAGTACAGCAACTCCTCTTACCGGCTCAAAGCCGTAACCACTCTTCACTCAAGAATGAAGTGAATATCTTAGAAAGATTATCTAACATCATAACTATCTTAAAGATAAGTTTCAAAGATGTTTCTTTATGTAGAAAGATGTTTCTACAAGCTTTGGTGGAAATATTTAGTCCAAATGTTATTGGCCAAAGACCGTTGAAGGTCTTTAGATGACATAAAAGTCGAAGGCATCGCACTTGGTTGAGTCTAAGAAAGCTAAACTGCAAATTCTCCAGTATTTTTCCCAGTGAAGGATGAACATGAATTTTTCACACTCATTAAAATAATACAAAAACTGGCAGGATCATTTCATGGGTAAAACATCATTTCCTCTAATTTCTTCCTAAACCATCAACAGATTTCATGCATGTTTTACTCCTGTCCACCTACATAATTAAAGTGTAAAAACTGTTTCGAGAAACAGAAGGTAGGGTTCATGTCTTACTCTAAGGTTGAGGTCTCCACCATGAAAAATGTTGCTTTTGTGAAAGGTGTTGCTTCCTTTTTTCTCTCCATCTTTATTGTTATTGTAACGCGACCTTGAGTCTGTGAAAGGCGCTATATAAATTAAACTATTATTATTATTATTGTTATTTTAGACAGTTCATGTCATCTTATTTAGCTGCAATGAAAACTATCCTAGCATGTCAAACAACTGCTTAACCAACCTTAAACACATATATTTGCAAATGCAAGTGAACCTGTGCATTAAATATCCTCATGGCACACTGAAAGATCACCAAGTAGTATAACACAGACCTAGTCACAAAAACCAAAACTTTCTCAGAAAACACATTTCCCTTAGCTCCCTTTTTCACATTAATTCATGTTTGATCATTTTCATGCTAAAAATTCTATATAGAAAACAGGTCTTGATAGAAAAAATTAAATATTACTGCAGAAATTAAAACAACTAAATCAAAAAAGCAAGAATGCTAATAAAAATGGGCAGTCAACACATTCTGAATCAATTAATGTTGACCAATATCATTTCATAAGGCATGAAACATGAATAAGTATAAAATGAAGTCAACAGGCCTGTGTGCTCGGATCAGACAAAGCAAAACGCAAACCCAAACACAAACCCAGTTGAAGAATTCAATATTACACCATTCTGAAACTAACAGTGTGCACATCTAGATCTGCATGAATCTAAAGATCGAATGTTGCTCCCCTTTACATCTACACCACATTGAGTGCCAACCAAGAGATGCCACTCACCGAGATGTCACTCTCAACTTTGTCATAAAACAGCTGGAGCTTTGGACCACCAGCTTTCTCAGGAGTCAGATGGAAGCTATACTTCTGGGCTGTCTGGCCCTCCTCTGTCAGAGCCAGCTCCAGTTCTTGAACATACCTCTCCCTTGGCATCTCCATCTCCTGAGCCTCCCTGGTTACATCCTCCTCTGAAACTAGAAGCAACACACAATGTCACAGATGTTAAAAAAAGGAATTTAACTCTTTTCAGACAACAAATTGATTCTGTCAGTAACAACAATCTACCTTCACCACTCCATGCAGAGATGCCATCACAGAGAACAACAACAAAGCCAGCTCCCAGATCTTTGGTCCACTCTAACTTGAGGTAGAATGTGCACTCACGTTTAGAAGCAGTAGATATCTGACGCACAGTGACCTTCATAGCAAAAGGTGTACAAACCTAAAATGTATATAAAAAGCTATATTACTCACTATATTCCACCATCTTAAAAATCGTTCTTCCAGAAAAACTTCAATTACACACTTTGTTATCTTTAAAGCGAGAAGGAATCACACATCAAGTCAATCTGTTGTTAAATCTGAGATTTATAGTCTGGTAGTCCACACCAAGTAAATTAATCCATCTATTTTAAACTAGGAAACTAGATTGGGTTAACAAGGATAAACATTTTTAGCTGAATTTGACATTTAGAAAATCCGATGTCCTATAAAAGTGTTTCGGGATCATATTCTTACTTTGTCGCGTGTAGCGGGTTCACAGTTTATCAAGAACACGTAAAACTGAAAAATGTGAAAAGGTGATAGAATTTTTGCTGTCACATACAGGATAAGTATATGCGGTCTGCTGTCACAATAAATCGCGAGTGTAAAAATGGTTACTTTTCAACTACTCTCAGTCACTTTCGGACCTTCCAGTTGCTCTTAAACTAAACAGCATTTGACAAGGAAGGTTCAATTTGCATTAACTGCTTCTAGACCCTTTGTTAAATTAACGTAGTTAACGTTAGGTTAAATCATCGTGATACTACAGTTCAGCCAAACAAAACACAAAGGCAGTTAGATAATTTCAGCGTTGCAAAACACCAATTACTTTTATGTTTGCTATTGTTTAGTGGGTCAGTAGCTACGAATATTACTCTAGTTTAATTTATCGCATAAGAAATGTAAATCTTTGCTAACGTTAGCTATTTACCAGAACTGTTTACAACATTTACTATGCATTTTTACAGGAAATGACGTATCTACTAATGTAGCTAGCTAGAGAGTTAACGCTAACCAAATGATGCAAATACGTTTTAAATAGATCGCAAACATACCGTGAGCGAATTACTGATTAGGCTACACTTCAAAGCTGTTACCTAATATATTTGTTTGGTTCGTATTTGTTTGCAGTCTCGTTTTACCTCTCTGAAAGGTATCTGATGAATTTTCGATTCGCCCGCGAGGCATCCGTACTTTAGTCATTTCCTCGATACACAGGAAGTGTGAGGTGGCTTGGCAGAGCTGTTAAAATGGTAAGGCATGTCGTTTCATCCTTCTTTGCCTAGCGTGTTAAATAGGAAAATCTCGCCATAGTTCATTGTTTCCCTTGGTATTTTTAGCTTATTTCATTTCGCCTGGCATAATGTAGCGATGAAAGATGGTAGAGCTAATAAACAAGCTAGGTTTACACCTTATTGACTTGAATGCTAGCTGGCTATGTCGCTCTCTAGCTAGCTATTAGATTAAAAGTATCACAGATCTCACAATTTCAGGACTCCTCACGTCAGTCCTGATGGATTATTTGCAAGGCATTCCACCTTCTGTAAATCGGGTCCATCAAGTTAATATTGCTCGCTAGCCTACTAGTTGTCGAAAATTGGCTAGTAGTGTCGACACTTTTTTTTTTCTTTTTTTTTTTTTTCTTTTCTTTTTTTTTACATCAGTCTGGCAGTGATCAAACATATGTTATTTGTCGAAATCGCAAATTAAATATCGCCTGCTGTATTGTGTCAAGAGCCATTAATCGTCGAATCACATGTTTTGAAATTGTTTGTTTCTGTGACTTTTAGAAATATAAATAAGTATAGGTTGTAATTGTTGTTACACGTGAAACATGGATATAATTAATCAGGTCATATTTTGTTAATAACATGTCTGCTTTCTTGCAGTCTGCCATATTCAACTTCCAGAGTTTACTCACTGTCATCTTACTGCTCATCTGCACGTGTGCATACATCAGAGCACTATCACCAAAATTGCTTGATAAGAACAAAACAGGGTATGTACTTGAAATTGTCTTGAATCCATGTTTTTTTTTTAATATCATGAAAACGATTGATTTAAAATGATCAGTGAGATGACAAACTCCTATTAAACTCTTTGTACATTTTTACTATGATTGATTTTTGTAGGGCTTGTCCATATTCTTTTCAGTTTGAGTAATTTTGTGTCTACAGTGGTCTGAGACCAACCACAATCCAGATTGCAACACCATTTTTTTTACTGTATTATTTATTTTCAGTATCTATTCCTAAATCAACTAAATGATTTCTGTAATATAAGGACTACACAAATTGAGAAAAGTACTGCACTATGATTATATTAAATATTGTAATTGTAAAAAGATTTGCGATATATTAAACAATGGTGACTTCTTTATATGATTCAAATTTTGCATCTATTAGCAACAATAATTACACTTGTTGGATCATGTGAATGCTGTCATTCATTAAACGCTCATCTCTAATGTCTGTGATATCAGTATTACTGTATTGCAATTAAATAATATATGAAAGGTGTGCTGCTATACTGAATATCAGTGCCTTTGACCAAATCAGCCATGCTGACATTCAGTATAACAGTACAATCTCAAGTGTGATATTGCTTTTAAACAACAGGTCTACACCTGCCATTTATTAGTTAACAGTAATAAATAACAACAGCTACTTTGTATCATCTGTGTCGGTGCTGGAAGTGGACCAGTACTCACTGCTATGCATGTCTATACTTTGGTGTACCGTGACCTTTTCTGGTATACTGGCACTTCTCACAAGCCCCATGTACTCTTTTCTGCCATATCCATTTCATGTTCTGAGCAATTCATAATGATCCTAAAGAAACTGCATTACCTAGAGGGCACTATGTGCTGCTCATCTGTTCTTGTTCTCTCTACAAGTCTAATACAAGTAAGACAAGTAGCATTAATTATAGTCTAAGTAATGTTAATGCTAAATAACAATGTTTGCCTGGCTCCAAAAAGGCACAACAGAGTTTCAACCAGAACCAGTACTAAATGCAGGTCAAGAACAGCAAGCTAACGTTAGCGCCATCCTAGCAGTAAGGGGCCTGTTGATGTAGCACCTGAGCTACTGCTACCATGTACAGTGTTAACATCAGTAACATCAATAAAGATTAATGTTGGCCCAACAGATTTTTGTCCAAATACATGTTATAGATATTACATTATTAAATTATTCTGTAGGCTATTATATATGATAATTAATAGTTTTGAATAATGGTTTGAATTAATACATTTGTTGTGATATCTCGTAGTATCTTTTATTCGCTATAGAAATTAAGAATGTAATACTTAATGATTTGCTGATACCAGTCAATATATACATCAGTATGTGAAAATGGGGACTACTGATCTGCTTGTTTATTATATTTATCTGTATCTCCAGTAACTTTATTTCCTCCCCTTCATCCTCTCCTGAGGACCATTCATAATTTAACTGTTATTTGTCAAAATATGTTCATCTTTGCACTGCAAAGTTTGTTGCACTTTAAGATAGATAACAATCATTAATCTACTTAACATTAATAGAACACCCCTGTAAAGTGGGGTGTTGCATGTTAAAAATCCCTGTGCTGCTATACTTTACATCAGCACTACTGGAATGTCTTTTGGTCAATCAAATTACTTGGTCAGAACTAACTGTTCTATGATATAAATTAACAGTCAATATATAGTACAGCCTCATCCACACTTATCTCCAACCGTCAAATAGCAGGAGTGTTTGGAAACTGTTAAGATTCCCTTTATTGATCCCCACGGAAAAACTCGGGTGATACAGCAGCTCCAGCACAGAATAAATTAAAGGTAGAATTACAATTAAATAACTAAAAATAAAAACTATGGGGACCATTACTATATTAAACACAATAGCCCAAGTGCCACCCCATCCCCTAGTGATATTCACTGACTAGTGATATGGAGTGTAATGAAAGTGACGGTGTGAAATAGCAGCAGGTATACAACATGGAGGACTATTGGGACTATGCAACAATGGTTTATGATATTAAAATATTATTAGTATACAATAGTAGTAGAACACTCATTTATGTGTGTGTGTGTATATGTATATATGTGTGTGTGTGTGTATATATATATATATATATATACACACACACACACACACACACACACATATGTGCTATGTAATAATTAACAAGAAGTCTAGTGCAGTAGAAGTGGGAGAAAGAGACTCAAGTTATTGTATGAGGAGGGTGCTGGTCAGCATGAGGACAGACTGTGTCCTCAGATATTGTAATATAGTCTGATTTCAGACAGACTTTGTCCTCAGCTATTGGTTATATAGTCTGATCGCCGTGGGCACAAAAGAACATCTGAAGCATTCTGTCCTACACTTGGGTTGAAAGAGTCTATGAGTAAATGAACTGCCCAGCTGCCACAGTTCCTCATTGAGAGGGTGGGAGGGATTGTCCAGAATTGCCCTGGATTTTGTCCTTCATTCTCCTCTCACACAGTCTCCAGACTGTCCAGCTCCAGGCCCACCACAGAGCTGCATTTCCTCACCAGCTTTTTCAGTCAGTCAGCCTCTTCAGCCTTGATTCCACCACCCCAATGCACCACTGCAAAAAAGAGGGCACTGGCTACCACACACTAGTAGAATACCTTCAACAATTTATTGCAAACATTGAAAGACCTCAGCCAGAACAGCCTACTCTGTCCCTTCCTATAAATTACATCAGTGTTGTGTTGTCAGTATTCTTCAGATTTTGTCAGTAAAAATGATGTACATTTATGTGATCAATTCTAATAACATAACAAATGCCTTTGTTTATTGCTGATTTCCTTTTTCTATGCAAAAAGGTCCCAGTTTCTATTGTTTGTCTTGGGAAGAATTCCTGAAAGGAACAATAGTTCTAGTTTGAGCAACAAGATGTCTGCCACATGTTTGGACATCAAGTGGTCAGGGAAGGAAATGAAGGGGATTATCATTAGCCAGTGATCTGATCTCTGCAAGCATGATTTTTCCATGATTATTTTTCAAGAATTTTGGGGAATTATAGTAATGATTTTTGCACTCCCTAAATCATTCTACAAACATGGATTGCTGTTTGAGTGTTTTCAGCACCACATAGTTCCCATTTGGCTATCTGATTAATTATTGGAAAGGAAAAAAGAGAGTGAATCTAAAGACAATGTTGTAATAAATCTTTGTTTCATTTCATAAAACAAGTCATTCAACTATGTGGAAATCCCAGTCTGCTCATAGACGGGAGAATTTTTGTTTGTTCTTCCTGTTCATGCCAGATGCCAGGGCCTGTGTTTTTAAAGTTTTCTCCTACACTATTTTGCTTGTCAAGATCTGTTACCTCTTAAAAAACACTCATATAGTCCTGATACCAGTGATTTTGGTGTAGGAAGATGTCTTAAAACCCTCTTGGCATGTAGTACATCAGTAGATGTTAAATGGCTGTGGTGTGCTTCTTTGCTGTTTTTGCCTTTCTTCCTGGTTGTAAAGTAATAGGCTTTTATAAACTTAACAAAATTGTTTCTTATGGAGAGAAAAGAAGCAAAAGACTTAGTCCTTTACCTGTTTGCTATGAGATCTGAATAAAAACTTTCATCTTGGTAGTTTCCCTTTTCTGCGGTTAGAATGGACTGGTGAATGCTGTGTGTACTGGTTGTCTGCTTAAGATTGAATGTTCTGTCAATTCACAGGTCTTTATGCATGCTGATTAATTTGTTATTGAAGGACAGTTTAAGTGGACTGTAAAAGGGAATTTGAGTTCATGTCCACTGTAAGATTGTGTGAATTATTGTTAATTGCAGTTTTTTATTGTAGTCAAAATAAATATATTCACACATCTTTTTAATCAGGATTGATTTTAATGTTGTGTATTGTCACATATAATAAAATGATCTCTTTCTCCCTCCCCCCAGATTTCTTGGGATTTTTTGGAAATGTGCAAGAATAGGTATGTTATGGACTGTCTGAAATTGCCTGAAAATATTACTTTTTTTTTTTTTTACTTCAGAATTATGATGATAATGATTTTAACTCCTCTTTTTTAGGTGAACGGAAAAGCCCTTATGTGGCTTGTTGCTGTATTATCATGGCATTCACTATTTTATTTTCAGAGTAGCAGCACATCATGAAAGAACTTTGCAAATGATGACAGACATTGCAATATCTAAGAAGTCTCTTCACCAGGGAATTTGTCAGAATTTGTACTGGATTTTTCCTCATGTTTGGCAGTGCTGGGGTTCTGCTGAAATGTACCATTTATGCATCAGGACTAAAACGCTTTTGAAGTACCATTTTTCATTTCTCTGCCTTGCGGACCTTATTTTAAAACCTGAATTTTTGTTTGTGCCTTATTGCTCCTGTTGTCTCTCCCTGAAATAATTTTGCTAATAACAAATCTGTTGACTTTCTTTCAGCACAAGACGTGTACCTTGCAGATGCACATATGTGCCTTCTGCAGTCACTCTTGTGAATGTATGCATTTCAATCCATTGCTACTCTATACAGTGAAACATCTCTTAGATATACACCATAATTAAAGACTATACCTTCATTTCACCCTTAAAATTCACTTATCTTTGATTAGTGGGCATTCCATTGGGGTGTCAAAACAGGACAAAGGTGTTAGATGATTTTAGATGAGTTTTAGTTTTAGATGATTTTAGTTTTGACACATGCCATTTATTTTGCATCTACAACCAGTATCCCGATTACAACACCTGTTACCCAGTATGGCTTTTGTAGTCACAGCTTAACTGGTACACAGATTCCTTGGTGGTTGTCCTTCCCCAGGAAAAGGACAAATTAATGATGCAGTTTTCTACTATTTCACACACACACGTAGACATATCTAATTTCATTGCTGCCACAGCAACAACTGGCTATGTAAACAGATATGCTATTAAATTTGTTTGAAATGTCAGTTGTTGCTATGGAAGAAAAGAAAGTAGGAAACTCAAATAAAAATTACTTTGAACTTTAGAACCCCATGGAATATTTTTCTAATATACACTGGCTCCTCCTACAAGTTCAGAAGCCGTTTGCTTGCACAGCTGTTGATGGACTTCTGTCCGAAACATCCAGTTTCACTGAAAACCTTGTACTTCACTATGATTTTGAATATCTTTACATCACTTATTGCAGTGTATTATATATATTATATTGGGGGGGGGGGGGGGGGGGATTGTTTTAAAATTTCATTAAATCTATTTGTGTTCCTCAGTAATCTTCCACTTTAGGGTAAATTGTGTATATTTAGAGATCTTCATGTCAGTTATTGAAAATTATGGTTATTGAAAATTACACTCACTTATTCACTCACTCACTTCTGCTTCCTCTGTCGTACCTTTATTAAATAGTTTTGACTAGCTAGTGACACAGAAGGCTAAACAGCCAGACTGAGGGAGGCTATGGCTACTACTTTTATGGCTACTAGCCATAGCCAACTATTTTGCATATTTCTGAAATGCAATAAAATGTGTATTACTAACTGCATTTCATTTTCAAAAATTTGAAAAAAGCAATGATGCCCCAATAACCACTTCAGCAACACACTGATTATCAACCATTCAGCATTAATACCCACAGAGTGCTCTTTGCATCTGCTGTTGTGAACTGATTTCATCCTGCAGCTTTTGGAAGAATCCAAACCCATAGAGAAAGAAGCGGGGGAGGGGGGGGGGGGGAATGTGACTTTCAGCGATATGGCCTGTGACATAATTAGAAGAATATATTTGAGTCATGATATAAAATGAACATAAGTACAAAACTACAAAAATAGTAATAAAATGAAAATATCAAAAATAAGATGGCAAAAATGTGAACATCTCCCCCTCCCTCCCACATGTCAGATTAAAGCTATAGTAAATTTTGTTCGGATCTTTAAATGGTCTACTAATTTCTGCAGTATAGGATGTCAGCTATCAGTGTGTTATGTTCAAGGAAAACCAACTTGAAATGTGTATATATCTGTCTGCACACAAAATTAATGTGTTTGTTTTAAAAGTAGTGGTTGATATTCACTTTAAGACTTTAGAAACATTATCATGACTGAATGGAAATTACACTGAATAAAAGGTTGGTCACGGATTCACCAAGGTCTGAAATACTTTTTAGTACTTATTGTAAGAAGTTGCTCAAGTGCAGGAAGGATAACAAAATCCTATTCAGCTTAAACCCTTGCTATTTTTCATAAATATGATTACTATTGGGGAAATATGACCTTAGCCTTAAAAAAACAAAAACTTAAGCAATGGTTTGCAAGTATTTAAAGATTTTAAAAGAAAATATTCTTCAGGACACGTGTCACTGAGATGTCCTTATATTTAGACTTTCTTCACTCAGATTAACATGAAAATCAACAAAGTGTTGTGGTACATAATACAGTAATTGACATGGGTAGTTTGAATGGGTTTGAGGACTACAAAATGGTTAAGTAGCACTCTTTGAATCACAGATCCTTTCTATTTACTAATCAGCTATCATGAATCATAGAATCATTCAATGCCCAGTATCCTCATAATTCCTTATGAGTAAATTTACACAATGCATTGTATTTGAGCAAATATGAAGGATCGGTTTGCAAAGATGAATACCAGTAGACATACAGTCACACCGAATAAGACATTAAGTAAATCTGTAACATTACAGTGACTATAAGATATAGTCAAAAAAGGACCTCAGAATAAAAAGTAAGTGACCCCAATAAAACAGGGCCTAATAAATAGGAAATGGATCATTATGTAATAGTTAATTATCCATTATTTGTAATTTAAAGGTTTATAGACATTCATAAATTTAGGTAGGAGTGTATGTGTGTGTGTGTGTGTGTGTGTGTCTGCGCGTGGGGGGGGGGGGGTGTTGGGGTTGTCTTTTTTTATTGCATCCACTGCCATCCCTCCTCAAATGGAGCTTTGGCTGTAGCATGGTTTTCATTGATTATAACAGCTAGAGATGGAGTGCTAGGTTTACTTGTAACCCAAATTCACACTCATACAAACAAACCCTGGAACCAGTTTGGAGGCTCAGAGGAAGAGGTACAAAGAACTACAGCATCCAAGTATCTCTGAGTAGAACAAATGGACAGATATACAAGTTCATGTTTAGTAATTCAAATAAACCAAGTAAAGAATATAAATAGTTATATAATTTTAACAATTATTAATAAACTATTATATAATTATTAAATTCCTAAATTACTATGTAATAGGGCTATTGCTAAATTGAAGGTTAAAGTACACACAGAACACAGATCAGCAAAAATACTTTTTTTTTAAATAAAATGAATTCATTTTAAAATTACATGACAAATGTTAATGTGATTCTGTGATGATGGTGGAAGTACACTGTGAAAATTAAAAACATATTTAGGTTCTTATGTTACCCTGCCTTCCTGGAACTGCTGAGACTGCACTAAACAGTTGGGACATTCAAACCTGGAATGACTAAGACTCTGTCTCTGTTCCTTTTTCCACTTTGACAGAAGCTTTACTGAAAAGATGAAACTTAACACTATTCTAAATAGAAACAAGATTAGAGAAATATTTTATCAGATCAACTTGAAGGACTATCATACAGTTTGTACATACAGTAAAATGTGCTTATTTAAGTAAGTTTTCTTTTTTTCTTTTGGCTTTTTTTTTTGGTCAATGGCCCATTCATCACTCATGACTGATGGGTTCTAGAAACTAATAAAGAAGAAAAAATCAAGTTATTAATCAGGAAAACCACCATTAATGTTTATTAAAGCTGATCAACAGTCTGCCATGAATGTTTATTAACTGTGTATTCAGAAACTTTAAGATTACAGTATTGTCTTATTTTATAGCAGACTATTGATCATCTTTAAAGAGGATGCCAAGTTGAAAACTTGAACACTTAAGAACTCATCAAAAGAGGCAGTGAAGGGTAAGAAAAAACTGAGTCATTAGGGATGTATAAGATGCTTTTGTGCTAAATTGAAAACAGGGCATATGGTAGAGCATGCTGTTATGAATAGATCCTCTGTGCCTTTGTTATGTAATCCAACCCCCTGCATATTAAATGTTTGTAGAATTGCATAATAAACATCTTTTGCATTGATTTCTTTGTTGGGCAGTTTGCTTGCTCCATTGGCACACAAGTAACTAAAGTGCCCATGGGCATAATTGAGTGGTCTACTCTCAGTCACCAGATCCACTGTTAGAACATGCTGCCAGAGGGGAATCATGAATGATTCTGCAAAATGATTTCAAGCTGTTGTGTGTGAACGCCACTATTGTCTATTACCAAGTATGAACTCCACTACATGCTCTATTACCAAGTGTGAACCCCACTAAATTCTTTGGTACCAAGCATTAAAATACAAGAAAAAAGCTAGTACCTCATCCTCTTTAAGGGTGTTGCCAAAGAATTTGTCGGAGGCCAGTATCAGTGATGCTGACATTGCACCAATCTAGTCAAGTCATGAGTCAAGAAGTCATTATCAAAAAAAAAACAAAAACTAAATGTCTTAATGTGCACAATATATATATGCATTTATAGTTAGGAAGCACATATTTCCAATAAAAAATGTTTTGAAAAATAATGCAGTTATCCAAGAGGACAGATATGACTGGAGTCATTTTCATGTGTTCTTCATGTGTTTCCTGTAAGGGTTCACATTTGAGCAGACATTGAAACCTGGACATTACTCATGAGATCTACGAAGAACAAATAAACCAAATCTTGTTAAACATGTGTAAACCATGTTCATCTATCTATCCATCTTCATTCATAATAGAGGCTTTATCAGTGGATAGTTTAAAATTTCATCCATCTGTTCTGCTGTTCCTGAATAGGTACTTTGGGCTTCTTTCAGTTATATGTTGTAGATTCAGATTTATTAATGTAGACTGAGCAGACTGAGCTCTACTGAATGTTTTTTAAATGATTGCAGCTGTATTGCTTAAAGTGAACAGATTTATAAAATAGTAAATAACAGCCAGGAGGGCCATCTTTATTAACTGTTAAACTGAAGGTCACTCAGTTTGGCAAAACAAAGAGCACAAATAAATCTTACTCTAAAAGTGGACATCCCCACTGCACAAACTCATGTTATCTCTGGTTGTTTTTCAAATGTAATTTATCTCCACATTAACACAAAAGCAACGGTGTTACCAGTCTCTTCAGACATGAGTTAAAGAATGAAAAGGTACGTAATCACTGTTGACTCTTAGTACATTAGAGCACAAATGAGACAAGGGACAATGTTAGATAATTTCCTTTAGTTTGAGAAGAAGTTCAAAGGAAAGTTTTAAAAAAAAAGGCAGTGGCTTTCCCTTGGTGACTAATTATGTGCACCTGTAAAAGTTTAGGTTGTTCTGTCATACCATACAGATATACTTTAAAGTCATGCTGAGGTTTTTTTTTTAGGTTTATATACATGGTGCACATGTTACAATAATTGGCTAAAAGTCAAAAGAAATATGTATTGTGAATTAAATACTCTGAGAAGGCTATGAGGAGGTGAGGTAGCACACCCATGGAGATGACCTGTGATGCATGAAGCCTGTTTTAGATGACTCATCATTGTGCATCAGAGAAAACCATGGAAGAAGGGAAGAAGGGCTTTTGGAAAAAGACTGTAAAGTTGAATTATTGCCATCTTATGTTTCAAGGAAACAAGCAAATCATGCCAATTCTCAAATAGGAAGCAGCTGAATGTAAAGACCATTATAGGGCCTTCAAATAAATGAAAGCCAAATAAGATGTGCCTGATGCATACCTGGACAGATTTCAGTCAGTTAAAATTAAAAGTGACCCTCCAATGCTCCACTCTATCCATGTAACATATAACTGTAAATAACTGTAAATATAACTGTAAATATGTCAATTACAAGATGGGACTGTACATTCTGTACATTGTGTACATACATATATACATCATATATACATTGTACATTGTGTATATAAACATAATATACATATATTGTACATACATTGTTAATATATTTTTGTATATATATAGAATATATATTTCTCTATGCACTCCTGTTTTTCTTTTTCCTCAGTTTGGACAGAGCACTCAACCATTTCACTGCGAGTTATACTGTGTATGACTATGTATGTGACAAATAAACCAAACTTAAACTTAAACAAACTTATCTACACAAAAGCATAGTGCCATCCAGGTAGACTGAGAAAGAAGTCTTAATTGTGATGTTTGCTGAATATTTAAATTTAAGTTTCGCAACATGATTAAGCTAAATTTAAATCAAGTACTAGGCTTCATGTTATAATGTGCAGTGATGTAACATATATAACATTAACAGTCATAGCTATTTAGAACTATATAGAACAGACTGTTCATTCATTTTATGCTAACTGAATAAAAACAGTAGATGAACACAGTTTAATATGGAGTAGCGAAGTTCAAAGACTTCTCAATGAGAATCTCGAAAAACACATATGATTGAGCCTTAAGGTATGTATGTATGGTGAGATCCACTTTAGGTGGCCTAGCTATGTACACATCCTAAAAACTGCTCATATGAATTGAGGCCTCTGTCACCACACCAGATTCACTCCATATGGGACTACTTTACTATCCTGTGAGCCAAACCTAAGGGGGCATTTTAACAAGTGCAGCATGAGGCTCTCTCCACACATTCAGAACTGCTTTCCCAAGCAGAGACCAAACTGTAGGGTTAAAATGCATCAGCGTGTGAACCTTACAGCAATTGATTTACCTTTTTTAAAGCTAACACTACTCTTAGAATTTTTTTTTTTAAAACTACCAACTTGGATCAATTTTAACACAATACATACAATATAGTTAGGCCTTAATGAAAGCCATATGCATGGACTGAAAACCCAGAGAAAAAGAAAGCACAAGCAAGAGAAAGGCAGTCTGGCAGTGCATTTGGAGCCTTCAAGACTTTGCATCATCTGTGACGCAGGGCTCCTTTCTGGTTCTCCTTGGGGTTTTACCTCTTTCAGAAAATTGTAGTCATTAGTTTGACTTACTATAGTTTCACACAGTTGTCAATGTGCCTCATTAACGTGATAAAAGGTTCAAGTTTTAAGGAAGTAAAATGCCCCGATAACCACTGAATTAAGTATTTTGAAGTCTTCCACCCCTACAACCATGCCCATGTAAGCCTTCATGTGAAACTCTGATATATACTCTCTAGCCAATATTATTAGACAGAAAACTTAAAGAAATGTATTGCATTTTGTGGTTTTGCTAAACTATACATTGTACACTACATAACTATCCAGATAAAGGCTATAAGGCCATCTGCTGATCCAGGACTCTGGACTCAGCTCCTGTTGTTATGCTACTTTCTTCCATCAGAGCAACTCTGTTTCACTTGGCACTGCAGACATCTCAACATAGTTGGGGAAGCCATTGTTAAAGCCCATTATAAAGGGAAACAATGTGCCATTTCTTCATCAAATCCAGGAAAAGCATTTGGTTGACTTTAACACAAAGACCGCAGACTGACTAAATAAACTAAAGGACTTCTATTTCCATGACCGTAAATAAGCGCAGACAGTTATGGTATGTTCTCATTTACTACCTACTACTCAGAAATCTGCAGATTCATGAAACATTTCAGTGGACTCAAACAACTGCTAGCTCAGTTCCTTGTACTGTAACATAAAGGCACAAAACAAAACAGACACCACCAACCAGTGCATGCAGGATGATCATTTAATATGTTGTCTACGAATTCTACAATTACTGACCAAGATTTTAATAAGCATTTAAGCATTAATGATACTATGTCTCATCAGAGCCAGTGAATTTCAACTTCAGTGTTTATTTTGAGTCATCACAATTCTGAACGATTTAAGAATTTAGTAAAACAGCATCAGAAACCTAATAAATGTACTCATATATTTGTACTTATAAATTGCTATATTTCTTGTGGTCTGTAAATATTTTTCTGTTCCACATGAAGGATAGTATGCTTTATACATCAACATAGGACCAAGTCCACATTAATGTATAGTTTAAGAAGCAACCACATTCACTTTAGAAAGCCAAAGAAAATGTAACTATTTAGCATCAACGTAAATGATGCACATAACATTTAGATCAGAACATTTGATTTAAAGCTAGGATTACTAAAATTAGATCTCTAAGCTCTAAAGAGCTGATGAAAGAGATGAAGAGATGAAAAATGATCATAAATGATAAGTCATCACTGATCATACATTTAATGTACTCTGTCTAACAGAAACCTGGATCAAGCCAAATGAGTATATAGCTTTAAATGAAGTTTGTTTTTCTGCCTACAGCTATGTACACTGCTCTTGTTTAACTGGCCATGGAGGCGGCATTGCAGTTATTTATTCTGACACATTAGGCATAAACCAGAAAGCTGGTAATGATTTAAAATCCTATTAAATTATTTTTATTAACATAAATGTTGTAGCCGACAAAACAAGTCTATGTGTATTTTTCACTAATTAGAATTTACAAGTCAGCCTATGCTGTAGCTAACAAAACAAGTCTAGGTGTATTTTTCACTAATTAGAATTTACAAGTCAGACTATTATGAATTTCTTAATGAGTTTGTAGATTTCCTCTCTAATCTAGTTATTTTGTTAAAAGGAGCTATCATCAGATATTTCAATATTAACTTTCATCATCCTCAATCAACATTTAGTTTTGTACTAGAATCAGTTAGTGTGTGAGAGAACCCACACATTAAAGGTGGACATATGCTTGATTTAATACTGATGTATGGCATAGACATTGAAAATATCCTACCCCAGTCTGATGTCATCTTAGACCACTCTATTAATTCATTTGAACTGTGTATCAGTCACAATATAGTACATATGCATTAATATAGTCCACCTTGCTTTATTGCAAATCTTCCAGATTTAGCAGTTCTCACTAGAATACCCTCTGTAAGTGCTTGCAGGTAAGCACAAAGTGATGTGAGGGGTCAGATGCAAGTGCAGATGGATTTTATTAAATAACAAAGCACAAACATAAACACGAATCAGGGAGATACACACAATGTAATAAATAAGGCTAACAAAGATAATGAAGGCTAGGGCACAGAACATCACAAACCAAACATAGCAAACAAACTAAACAAACCAAACATTAGCCTACCTTTAGTAGGCACTATAAAGGAATACCAAATCAGTAGCCGCAAGGCCGCACAGATGAAACCGTTCTTTGTGAAGTAGCAATTCCACCTTATTCTTTTTCTCATCTCTAATGCTGCACTAAAAATGGATTATTCAGGTAACCACTCCCCTCTAGGTATAGAATGTTCCATTACAGCAATAAAGGTTAAAAGCAAACTAACAGTTTAAAAGATTTTTTCGAGATATGTATACTGTGTACAATGTCTCATGAGTATTTACATGTCTAAACTGGTCAGTATATACATTTTCATTGTCAATTTGTGCACATGCAGTCTCTTTTCTTTTACAGGTTCCCCTGTCTGCAAGGATGGCTGTGGTACAACCCAACCTCCTAACAGTACGCGCACCTGCTGGTCGATCTCTTTTCTTTGGCATAGAATGCAACTCACCATTCACATTACACAGACACGGAGTGTTACAGTGTCCGTGGTAATGGGACTGTGTACATGTCCTCATCACATCATGCTCATACTTTAAAAGAGAACACTCGAAAGACAAAATGCAAATGCTCATAGCCTGGGCATAACTTTGGACAACCAGTTGTCATTCTCAACTCATGTTTCAAATCTGACCCTGTCTTGCAGATTTCTCCTTTGTAGCATATGAAGGATTTGGTGATTTCTCTCGCACGAAGCTGCCCAGGTACTTGTGCAGTCTAATTCTGCTGCTGCGCTCCCTTCATTGGCTTTCAGTAGCTGCCTGCATCAAATTTAAAACCTTGATGCCTGCCTACAAAGCCAAAAATGGACCATTCCCTCCCTACATGTCAATGGTCAAAGCCCAATCCAACCTCAAGTACTTCAAACCTCAATTACGGCTCAGCTGGAAATAAGGCTCATGGAGTCTATTCTCTGTCCTGGCTCCCAGATGGTGGAACAAACTTCCACTAGCCGTCCGGACAACAGAGTCCCTTGCAGTCTTCAAACACCCAACTATTTGTGGAATATTTAAATGACCACTGATCCTGTTCCTATATCGACTAAATGAAACTCTTATAAACTAGTACTTATTGTAGGGTATTGTGTATTGCACTTATTGTTGTCTGTTATAGAGCTTATGTGTTTTGCACTTCTAGGCATTAGCATTGTGATGGTTACCCTGTCTTGTGTCTGTTTTGCTTTACTTCCTTGTTGTGGTTTTGTTCCTTAATTTTGTTTTCTCCACCCCTCATGAGTTTCACCTGTGTCTTGTTTAGTTCTCATTAGCCCATGTGCTTAATCCTTATGTTTGCCTAAGTGTGTTGCTAGTCATGGTGTTAATCCTAGCCTCCATTTGTAATTCTTACCTCGTTATTCTCCTGCCTGTTTTGTTAATCACTAGTGATAGTTAAGTGGTCTTATCATTGCTTGTGTTTTTATTATAGCCTGCTTCCTCCTTTTCATCGTGTTTTGTTTATGATCTATTCTCGTACTCTACACATAACCCTGGACTGTTCTATTAATTATGATTCATGATTTGCCCATCATTAATCCTGCTCTTCTCAGGATATGCATCTGTCTCCTAACCGCTCAATGTTACAGTGAGCATAAATGATAACTTAAGCTTACACTAAGGTTAGATTTGGTGTCCCACAAGAATCTGTTTTAGGGCCCCTGCTTTTTCCTTTATATATGCTACCTTTAGGTGAAAAGATTTATAAACACTAGTTGCCACTGCTATGCGGATGACATCACAATTAAGCTTAATATTATTGTGCAATGTGTAAAGGACATTAAACACTGGATGTTGAAAAACCTTCTCTTACTTAATGCTCACAAAACATTAGGTTGCTAGTAGGCCCACATGCAGCAATGAGTAAGCTCCCTGAATTTGTAATAAACTTGGGATGGTCTCCCAATTACACCATGTTTAATGGTTAAAGATCTAGGTGTAATTATGGACCCCAGTCTCTTGTTTGAAGCTCATGTAAATAATATTTCTCAGACAGCCTTTTTCTACCTCAGGAACATTGCAAAGGTTAGATATATTAGATTAGATATTATTAGATTAGATATCTAATCTAATAGATATTAGATAAATACTATCATTAGATGATCTTGAAAAATAAGTCCATGCATTTATCACTTCCAGAATAGATTATTCTATGTAGTTGTACCAGTAAGTGTATAACACTTCAGATAGTTCAAAATACAGCAGCCAGAGTTCTTACTAGAACTAGAAAGTTTAATTATATTACTCCTATTTTAGCTACACTGCATTGGCTCCCAATTCTTTCATTGTTTCTAAATTACTTCTAAAGACATACAAAGCACTGAATGGTTTTGCCCATTCTTGTCTAATACCTTAGTGAATTCCTGGTGTATTATGATCTGCCACATCTTAGATCATAAGGTGCATATTTAAGGCTGGGCTGAAAATCTATTTCTTTAAACAAGCATTTTATGTAAGTAAAAGTATAGATCTAAGGGTCCATGGGCATTGAGAGTTACAGTAAACCAGGATGTGATGCTGTCACTTAACCTCTTTTTGTCTGAGAGCAGCAGGTTGTTGATGTTCCAGGGAGCCCTCATGTATGTTATCTTCTGCCTCTATCATTTTAGCTGTACTGCCATACCTAGATCTGCCAGAGTCCATCCTTGTACTTTATATACCCCTATTTTACACACTTTAGCATTTGACTATGCTTAACAATCTATCCTCTCTCTCTTCCAAGATACATTTATTCTTGGTGTCAAGTTGTTGCTGAGCCTCGACCCATCTCAGCTGCTGTGGTTTCTCCCACCCCCCCACCTACCAGTCACTTCTTCTCTGCCCTGAACAGCTGTTCCTGGGTCATTCCTTAGCCAGATGGGTTTCTGATACACCTCATTTTATAAACCCACACTAGGACTAGGTAACCTGGAATAGACTATTGCTAACTTGTTGCTATTACTTATTTTGTTCTTTGTTTATATTGTTGCTGTTGTTGTGTCCATTGTTGGCCAGAGGAGGATGGGCCCCCTTTGAGTCTTGGTTCCTCTCAAGGTTTCACCCTCATGCTCCAGGGAGTTTTTCCTTGCCATTGTCGCCCTTGTCTTGCTCACTAGGGGCTTGGACTCGGAAATGTGTAAGGCTACATTGTGACAACAGCTGTTGTGAAAAGTGCTATATAAATAAACTTGATTTTGACTTGTTCCTCTTCAAAGGCTGGCACTATGTAAACTCTGAAAACAGCATAAAATAGTAACATGAAGTTGCTAATAGGACATTGTCAAAGGTCCCACAAAAAACACATGTGCATTTCAACGTGTAGTATTAGGATATGTAAAATGGCAAGAAAAGGAATGTGAACTCTTTGAAATTACCTGCATTTATGCATAAAAGCATCTTAAAATTGTAACGCTGTCCCAAGTGCCACAAGGCACGGTACAGAACACACAGACTTCCTCGACAGTGACAGTGATGTTTATTAACACACAACACAGACATTAACGGTGGCACTCACATGTAACATTTACGAGCAACACGACTCTACACTTAATACATAACAAAGCTAACTAAAAGGCAACGGAAGATGATACAAACAGGCATAACAGCTAAACAGACGTTTTAACATTACAGGGCGACAATAACCAATGGGGATCATACACTGACAAGGGTTTAAGTAGACAGACTAACATTAATCCCTGTCCAGGTGTACGCAATCCCCAGGGGGGCGTAGTTACAAATGACACGTGAGTCCCCCTGCACGCTGTGGGCCGTACCACGTGACTCGTGGGGGAGGAGCGTTCCATGACAAAAATATCATCTGGTCTTCATCTAAAATACAATAAAGATCAATGACAGTCTGACAGTCTGTTTTAACTAATAACACAAAAATATATTGTTCTTGTCCATGTTGAATACATCATGCAAACATTCACAATGTTGGTTGGAAACATATGTGAATCCCTAGGCTAATAGCTTCAACCAAAGATAAATGGAATCAAGGGTTTGTAAACCTGCAGTCAGAGCTCAGACCTTAATCCAATAGATGCCATGAAATGACCTAAAGAGAGCCACTGACAACAACATGAAGAGTATGAAGTGAAGCAATTATGTATGAAAGAAACATTCAAAACTTCCTCTTGAACATTGTGCAGGTCTGATCTGCAGATAGCAGAAGCACTTGCTTGAGGTTATTGCAGGCAAAGGAGGTTCAATCAGTTATTAAATGACTTCATCCACCTGTAATGTGAAAGTGTAATTGGTATGCACAACGAACACATATGATCATAACTGTTTGTGTATTATTAGCTTTAGCACATTGTGCTTTTCTATACTTGTGACTGATAAGCAACACATTTTATGAAGAATTTGATAGAAAAGTAGGCAATTCCAAAGGGTTCAAATACTTTTTCCTGCCACTGCGTTTGTGTGTATATGTAGCTCTAGGAGATGAAACTGAATTGTGTACCACAATGCAAACTACTACATCTATGACCACAGTACACTGCTATAACTTTATAATAAGATTTCAGGGAGTAACTGTAGTGTATTCTAGTTAGAGATATTATTTTATAATAGCACTTCATTGAAAACAAAGAAAAATAGCAAAAGCAATCTCTCTAGTTAAATTATACTGTAACCCATTTTGTTTGTATTCATGCACTTGCATGTGAGCTATTGTGCCTAGGCAGTCCCTTTCATTATCTGTGTATTTACTTTTCATACTTCCTAGTTCTTAGGCACTATCCATATTTCATCAATGCATGAATAATACAATTCAGATAGCTTGTACAGACTATACATAGCCTATAGTTTGAAATAGTTTACATTTCATTATTACAAAAAAACATTTACATTTTAAGGATTTGACAGATGCAGTTATCTAGATCAACTTACATATTTATTTATTATAGCAGGATGTATTCTCCCTGGGAATCAAACCCATGATCATGTTGTTGGCACCTTGCACTACTAGGTGAGCTAAACAAAATCAACTCCAACTCCACTTCTAATGGGTATATGGGTAATATTATCTAATTAGATAATGGAGGGTATCTAAGTTGTTAACAAAAAAAAAAAATCATTTTTTAATGCTGGTTACTTTGCTGGTTACTTCCTTAATTTACCTCTGACAACAGGTATGTTGAGTCTCCTTTCTACTATCCTCTTCTATAATTGATTGTTTTCCAAGTCCAATAAAGCAGCCTCTTTGGTTCAATATTACTGACAAATATTCACTGTTACTAATATTAGTCTGCATATTAGTATACCAAATTCACATTTCAAATTAATGAGCCCTTTGGTGTTAGTATATACATGATGAAGGTGCCTTTTTGCACCAGAGTCTGAAATTAAATTCTATTTGTTAGAGAGCAAATGTGGAGCAAAAAAACCCCAAATAGTTTAAGCCTGAAAAACAAACATCCATATGATGTCTGATTGGATGTCTCATTAACATTTGGTCTGGTGAGGTGAGACAATCATCAATAACCTGATTAATAAATAATAACAATAAATATGAATTAAATTATAACAGAAATATGAATTTAAACAAGAAATGAATTTATTTATAAAGAATGCAGAGCCTTGGTATTGCTTTCTAACACAGAGAGAAAAAGAGAGGGCGAGCGAGGAAGAGAAGTGGAAAGTATGTGAGAATTTACAGAAGAAGAGTAAAGGTGAACATTACATTTAGGCACAATAGTTGAGGGCAGATAGAAATTGTTTTTCGAAACAAGGAGTCAGGCCAGTTATCCTAGCAACCAAGGTGGAGTATAAGACATGATGAAGACATCTGAGCACTTTAGAAAATGGGCCTTGTGATGGGCAAAAAAACCCAAAAACATCTTTATATTGTTAATTGAAGTGGGGAAAATTCCAGTCTTACCCATTTTTGTGTGCGACAGTCAGAGGTAAGGCAGGAAAGTGTTTGGGGCCCCAGGTCAGTGGGGAGCCCCTGTGAGCTGACAAACTTTAAACTACAGCAGTGGCATTGTGCAAAGTTTGCAATGACAATATGAGAACTGAATTCCATATTTTTTTGCCTAGGGCCACAACACACTCCAGAATTGCCAATGTTGATAGTGTATTCATCACCTGGGTTCAGCAAAATACTATCTTCTGTGAATATGACTTATCGACTGTATGATGTAGATTAATATACTTGAGTAAGAATCATCAATCCTTTAGAAACTACATATGGTGTATAGGCATATACAAAGGAAGAAAGGTAAGAGAATGAGGCAAATGTACAGGTGGTGAGGTTAGCACTGAATCAGTACATCAAATCAGAAACTTTGGTCCAATCAGATGGTGGGGGTGTATACATGCACTGGGAAGAACACCTGCAGGGCCGTCATGGTGGGGCTAGATGTGGAAACTGGCAGGCATTAGCACACCCAATAATCTTCCCTTGGTGTGTGAAATCCCTCATCATCAGGGACATATTGGTAACCTAAATGCCATTCATCATGGGCGCCACCAAAACAGAGAGGGTCAGTAATAACAGGGGATGCCTTAAGGTTCAACCTGGACACAATACACCAAACAAAACATCTCCTCTTTTCATATGGGCCTTGAAAGACAGCTGCAGAACAGATGATGCAGGCGGAACAGGTTTAATCTGTTGCAGATGGATCCATCAATTTTACCAGGCTCTAACTCTGCTATCAATGACTTATGCGTGGTCAGCAGAACTGTACATGGCCCCTTGTAAGCTGATTCTGCAGAAGATCGTAATCAGCTTTATCTACTAGCACCTGGTCACCTCTGTTCAGAGGATAGTGAGCATTTAAAAATTTTATTGTGAGTTTCGCAGATCTTTCAAAGCATTGGAACTAATGGCAGAGAAATTAATGTGTCAAAGGCATTTAGTGAGTAAGGCCAGATAATCAATCAAAAGATGGGCAAAGGGGCCTGAGGAATTGCTCTTACTCAGAAGAGCTTCAAAGGGCAGCAGCATAGGCTTACCTATGCAAATCTCAAAAGGGAACAGCCCAAAGAAGTGTGGGGCTAGGACTGTATCGACATCAAGACAGTGGTTATATGCTGAACCTAACTTTGTCCAAGGGCTGTGATGATCCTGAAGGGCTGTTATGATGGATTTGTTCTATGAATCCACCAGTAATAATAATATTACGTTTATAGCAACTTTCACAGACTCAAGGTCGCTTTACAATGACAAAGCTGGAGAGAAAAAAGAGCCATTGACACAATCAACACATGAATTAACAAATAGAGATGTTGAAGAGAAATGCTGAGATAAGACATATGTTTTAAGTTGTGATTTGAAAGAGTAAAGTGAAGAGCAGAAATAGAGAGATTGAAGTAAAGTGTTCCATAATTCTAGGGCCTTGACACTAAAGGATCTGCCTCCTACAGAGACCAATCTAAACTTGGGGATGGAAAGGAGACCTGTATCAGAGGACCGATGTGTACGGATGGGTCAGTATGAGTGTAGGAGTTCAGCTAAGTAGGGAGGTGCAAGTCGGTGCAGACCTTTGAATGTAAGGAGGAGTATTTCAAATGCGTTCAGGGACAGGGAACTGGTGTAAGTGATGTAGACTAGAGGTGATGTGGACTGATTTTCTTATATGAAGGAGGATACGCCCGGCTGAGTTTTGGACATACTTAACTGAGTGGATGGGTTTTTTTGGGATGCCAGTGAAGAGTTACAGTAGTCAAGACAGGTGGTGACAAAGGCATGAAAATATTTATGTCAGGGCAAAAGGCATTCAGAAGGGTGCTGGACTTAGCAACAAGAAATGCAGTGGGGTTAGAGACTATTTGGTTGAGTGTAGTTAACTGTCAAGCAACAAGTGCCATGAGGCCTCTTAACAGGCCACAGGGGGTAGTTAGTATTGTAAGGTTCTTTAGTGTAAGTGCAGCTGTACCATTTCTGTCCAGTTTGATCTCTCCATGACCTCAGAGGGCAACCCCAAATCAAGAGACCAGAGTCAATTATAGTCAGAGGTGCTCTAGTTTATTAGCAGGAAAGAGAATAAAGGTATTTGTAGGGGTGAAGTGTGTGTGAGGAAGAGAGAAGGGATGCAGGGAAGGAGGAGCAGTGTGTGTGTGTGTGTGTGTGTGTGTGTGTGTGTGTCTGAGAAGGTCATAGTGGTGATAAGTAATAGTGCTGTTTGGGAGCAGAGATTAGCCAACTACTACTGGTTATTCATTGCGCTACAGATACAAGAGAAATGATCTCCTAGGACATGAAGTACTCCTCGGGGTCAGAGGTCACAGATGTTAATAGAGTGCTGCATCATCAGAGTATGCCACCACTGCCAAGTTACCACTGTTGGGCCCTGTGAAAGGCCTTTAACCCTCAATTGCTCAAGTTGTATTAAGTCACAATTGTAAGTTCCTTTGGATAAATCTAAGTACTGGACACCGGGTGATTACAAACACAATGGTCTGTACTTACACAAACATGGCAAGAGGGAATGCTCCCCTGGCCATTGTTCTTACCTTTACCCTTTGGGGTATTAAAATCAGGTTCTATGGCTGCTACCTGGTGTGTTTTACATTTGGCACCTTGGTGTTGAGAGCCTGAGCATGCTGTCCCTAGCTACAAAAGTCAGCCATTGACGGGGATGCTAGTATTATAGCCTGATAAGGAGAACTGTTAAGATTACTGCAAGCAGCATGTAGAATTACAGGGTCATCCTGATGGGACCACCATTATTAAGAGCATATTCACATGAGCTTGTGCAACGTAATCAGAGAAGTGCCTTCGACACAGGTGCAGACTCATCTGTGCCCTGTACAACATTATTCACATCAGAATAGGTCATAGCACCATAGATCAGCTTACTGATGGGCATATATCTGAACAACAGTGGGAGGAGGTTTGAGAACCTTGATGCCATTGGAGTTAGGGGGAGTGGTACATTCAACAAAGCAATAAGGTCCTTAATGGACAGTCAATCTGAGCCAAGACCCACAGTTTGTTCCAAAAGGGGCAGTTAGGATTACTATGGTGCAAAAGAGGAAAAGCAGCTATTATATCAGATCATATTTTAGTAGTAAAAGTAACATGCATACCAGCGTTACCAGAAAAATCAGTCATTAGGTCATTGTCCCCCTCTAGCAGAGCCCAAGTATGCTGGCAAAAACTTATGATACAGAGGAGTAAGAGGGCCCCAAGGAATGGGATTTGAATCTGAAAACTCAATCTGGGGTAGGGGTAGGTGGAGAGAGGGTTGGGTAGTGGGCGGGTAGAGAGAGGGTTGTTGCAAAGGATCATGACACTCCTGATCACTGGTCTCATCTTCCCTGTCAGGAGTAGTTTAGGAGGGCTCAGCACCCTTCTCAACCTACTCAAGCACCACAGCTGTGACTTGGGCTTTAGGTCCTGCTAATAGGGGCGAAGCTTGAACAGATAGCAGACACATGCACACCACTTAAATAATTCCTCCACAGGCAGTTGGGTTCATAAAACCATTGAAGACTCATGGGCTGACCTAAAACCTAATTAATCCCATAGATCAACAATAGCAGTACATTTACATTTACGGCATTTAGCAGATGCTCTTATCCAGAGTGACTTGCAAAAGTGCTTTGTCATTTACCCATAGAATACATCCTAGCCAGTACAGTAGGTTACTCCAAGATACCAATAAACTTGAATACTGTAAAAATACAGAGATCAATGCTGGTGCCTAGAAGTACAAATACATAAGGTCTTTAATATCAGTATAAATATCATGCAAATTATTGCTTGAGATTAAATTACTACTCAACAGCCAGTGAGAGGTACATGTTGGAGTCATATAAGGAGAAAATCCAGACTTCATCATGTCTCTAGGAATATCACCATCTCCATCTAATATTATGAATGAAAAACAAACTCTCTTTCATACCAGTAACACACCAAAAGGTTCTAACAGCCTAACACAGTTTGAACAGCATGAGAAACTCAGATTAGTGATTCACTGGTTCACATCTGAAAACAAATGGAATCAATCCCTCTTTCTAAAATACACAAGTTTCAAAATTCCATTTACATTGCATTACATTAATATGAATCAATTTTCCTCTTCTGTCTCATCATCCTGGCTAGATTGCCAAACTGCAAAACATTTTGTTGATGGCTGGATGAGTTCAAAATTATTATTATTATTATTATTATTATTATTATTATTAATATGGAGGAGCAGTCAGTAAAGACAGCACTCAAACATTTCAAATGTTTACATTTTTACTAGATGGCTACAGAACCACCTACTACAAATTAAACTATACTCTCCTAATGTAAGTAATATCACTACCGCCTTTTAATTAGCATCTGTTCATATAGGCACAAAGATACACAAAGCTATTTATTAGGTTAATTAATATTATTAAGTTAAGCAGCAACACAAATTTAAATAAGTACATATTTACAGTTCACAAAGGTTACACAGGGGTGGGAAAGCACAGCTCAGAGTCAGACAGTGAAGATTCTATTGCCTGCAGCTTGCTACCATTGCCAGTTCTTGTCAACATAAAACTGATATTTTAAAAAATTGAAATCAGAAAAAATAAACTTAAATCTTAATACATCAATAATCAGAAAGTCGTTGACTTTTGTCAAATGAATAATCAGTTTGTTTGCATCTTGTTGTGCTCTCCGGTGCCTAAGCAGACTGAACGGCTGAGTGGATGGGGTCTGCTGATCTGTAAGCTATAATAGATATTGAAGTCTCAGTCTGGAGCAGTTACTGCTGTGCTATAGCTAAGAGGTATGTCTAGTCCTACCACAGGCCCAACCACACTCAGCCATGCCAAAATGTAGTTCACTCTCCTGAAAAAGACAACAATGGAAATGAATATACAGACAGAGTATGCTTTCTTACTTCATTACCAAGCCAGCAAAGGTATTAGAGTTCTTAAACAGGAAAATGTCCTTGAGAACTACTAGTATCCATAAATAATTAAAATGTTTAAAAAATTAGCTAAAACTTAATTTGTTATACAGGTTTTCTTTGCTAAGCTGCAAGACATATAAACAACTATATCACATTGATAATTATTCCAGTAAATACTGATTTTCAATGTTTACCATCTCCAAGCAAAATGTAAGCTCTAAAGTCATTAGTTATAAGGAAGATTTTGTACCACATCTTAAAGCAATCGTATCAGTGAAAAATGTGAAATGCAATAAACAAACATTTTCTGTCAAAAAGTAAAATCTTTTGTGTATTGCACTTAATATTTTTTCATTGCCACACTCCATAATGAATGACCTCTATACATGTTAACATCACACACAAACTTAGAAAATGTAAAATTATAATTACACAAAATAAGATACTGCTCATTAAATCTCCCTGGACAGCAAATAATTTATACATTAAAATGGTTAATATTAGCTCTTCACCATGTTTTGGCTATAAGGTGAAGTAAGTATGCGGCCACCTTCTCTGCTTAAGACTGCCAACAATAATGAAATGATAACAGAACTGTATGACAGAGTTACCATTGTGATGTTACCTTTTCTCAGAATGTGCCATTTGTAAAATTGGCCTTATAAACTCCTCAGTTCGACAAGGATGTAGCATGAAGAACGGCTGGCCTAACAAAGGATGCTCCTAAAATGTAAGCATGCACACACATGCAAAAAACAACAAAAAAGTTCCATTATTAATAGTTATGCACTGACAAATGAGTAACTCAAATGGAAATCAACTACCTTAAATCATTTAAGTTCAAACCATTTGAGCACAAATAAATTCGTTAAGTAATGCAAAGTCAAAGTTATTTGTTTAGCACATTTTACAACTGTTGTCACAAAGATTTTAACTCAGATGTCTGAGTCCAAGTCCTCAGTGTGCAAGTAGGTGTGAATACCACAGAGGTTTATGACTGTGTAAATCAAGTGAATTGTACAAATACATGGTGCTGAACTAAAATTAGGTAGCTATAACTAATGGCATTTATGGTAGTTTGACCTTTTCACAAATTGCATTACACAGCTACCTGTTCAACGCAAAGACCGGAATCTTGACAAATTTATTTCCACAGAAATACTTCATAAACACCAACACAAAGTGCACGCACAAATCAAGTTAACCACAGGAACAGATTAACTTGCCTTGTGCGTACATGAAGCGTGATGACAGGAGCCAATACAGCAGTTGCACAGAAACAAAGTAAAAGAAAAAACAATCAAACAAACAAACAACAAAAAAAAGCACTGGCTGGGTTTTCCAGGTAATAAATAGCAATATCAGCAATGCGGCCAGTGGAGTTTTTTAAACTGGCCATCAAGCTGTGAATTCACACATTTCTGATTGATTGGAATGTAATAAAAGTGTTTTTTTCAAAACCATGTTGCTGACTGTAAAAAGCTTGTTTTTCAATGCAGAGCTTAATACAGTCATTGGTATGAGTTCTCACATTGTGTTGCTTTGTTTTTTCTGTTACATAAAATAAATCTATTTGACTATACTGTAAACCAAAAATGAGTTATGAATAACCTAGATCTGAATCAACAAGGCCAAGGAGCTAAACGTCATATCACCACCTCCCCCCATGGACCCATTCACCTGTCAAGCTCCATGTCCATGTTATGTCTGAAAGATTGCACTGACCAGTTAGTAACCATCTTCACACAGATGTTCAACAAGTCATTGGAGTTGTCCACTGTCCTATCCTGCTTTAAAAGCCCTATCGTCATTCCCATCCCCCCAAAAATCCTGCATCTCAGGACTGAATGACTTCAGGCAAGTTGCTCTAACAACTGTGGTGATGAAGACCTTCAAAAGAATACTATTTGCCCACCTGTAAGACATTACAGAACAAGGAACTGTACTCCTTCTGTGTCAGAAAACAGGCAGGGAATATTACTGAGAACCTATTGGACCCAGGAAACACTCTCATACTACTACCACCATCTGGCAGGCACTACAGAACACCTGGCACCAAAACATGCAGACACAGGAATAGTTTTCTTCCACTACTCATTAAGCTAAATCAATACCCTACTGAGAGCACCAAACCAGCCAGCTCTATGGTCAAAACACTATTTGGACAGGCCAGCTGGCATTAACCTGGGTTATGACCTTGCTATCTTGAGGAATGGACACAAACACCCATTAGATGATACAGATCCCACTCTATTACTATATGAAGCAGCACATTAGCTTGGCCTTCAGGGATCACCCAAAGTACACCATGATGTACTTGTTGTCCATGGAGCCACAATGTCAACAGCCAACCAACCACTAAGACCTTCTACCGTTGGAGAGCATTTACCACATAAGAGCTTAGTCTGTCTCCCCACACCTACCCAGTCTCAACACTCAAGATGATGAGGGTTAAGGGCCTTGTTCAGTGGCAACTTGGTGGTGTTGGGGCTTGAACTGGCAACCTTCTGATTACTAGACAAGTACCTTAACCACTGAGTTACCACTGCCCTGCTCTCACAACTCTGCCACCCACATCACAAAGCCTGTTTGTCTAGGCCCACCAGGAGAGCTATCTGCAGTTAAAACCCAGCTGGGTTGGTTACTTTAGGGTTCATCCAAGTAGCTAAAATGCAGCCCTTTTGCTCAGCAGTGCCTTCTGACATCCATGTCCCCTACCTCAGAGCTACTTAGCCATGTTAAGAAGCTGTGGATACTTTACACTATAGAAGAAATAAGATTGTGACAAGTTCAAGGCAGGACACAGATTTTGAAGGAGAAAACTGTCCGAGTAGAGATAGGAGTTCTATTCCTGTGGAATCCACTACTGTGGAAAAATGAATGGAAAACCCATGATTGCTCCTTGTGATGTGATGCCCCATCTGCACTGTACAGACAACAGGCTTGCTGGTGATCCTCATATGACTGTCACTTACAACATGGAGATCACCCAATTGGTTGAGAGATCCTACATGAAGAAGGCCATGTGAAGAAGAGGTCACTACTCCTGGGTGATACATTCCTCATCACAATTGAAAGAACAGAATAGTTTTCAACTGTTCCTTCTCTCTCAGTGGTATTAGTTTGAATGATCACCTCTTCTCTGGACCTACGTTGGGTGAAATACTTCTCTCCTCTGCTGCAACTTCCAGTACAGTTGCCCAGGGTGTTGCAAGTGGCGCGGAACATCCCATGGATGGCTGACTTGGCCCCCTCCAGCCTAGGGATCTACAGACCAGCTTTTTCATCTGCAGACTTAAACTGTTTTGGCATATTCCTGATCAGGGTATGGATACACAATGAAAAAAGGTTGGGACATCTTACACATGTGCCATACCACTAAAATAATGCACATAGATCTCCTGTTAAGCCTAGATTCTGACTCCATTTTCGCATGTCAGTTTCATGTGCAGGAGAGGCAAAGCACATGATTTTGTGTTATCGAGACACCAACATCAAGCAGCCTTATAGAACTGACAGAGATGTTCCAGACCCTCCGATCATTCCCGAAAGAACAGCTGACTGCTCTACAGATTGATTTCCACTACAACCTACCAAGTGCTCCCCACTTCAGTGTATCTTAGGAAAGAGAAATATGGCACACTAATGCAGCATTGTACAAGGTTCTTGGAGGACAGACGGTGCCAGCAGAGGTGCTCAGGACAATCTTGGTACAGATCAAAGGCATATTTAATTTGAAACCTCTTAGTTGTATTTCTTGGACATCTCAGACACAGACCCCATGACTCCACATTTCCCCTTATGGGGTTGCCAGACCCCTCTCTACCCAAAGTGGTTTATGCTGAATCTGAGCTATTTACCCACAAAAGATGGACACACATTCAAGTTCTGCCTGACCACTTTTGCGCCAGATTTGTCCATCATTATTTGCCACCACTACAGGCACATCAAAAGTGGCAGACAAAGGACTTGACTGTGAATATAGCGGTGATGATTGTGGATCCTCAGGCACCAAGGCCTCTCTGGCTGGTTGGAACTATTATGGAAGTCGGAAGAGTGAGGACAACCAAGGTGCTAGTGTAGTTTTAGCCTTTTTTTCATGTTAAATAATAACATACCAGAATCATAAACCAGAGTTATAATTGGTTTGATCGAGTTCAGGGAAACATCTTCCATTACAACACCAACAATATAACATTACTTGCCTACCATAATTAATATTTTTTCTTCGGTTTCCAATTCCCATACCTGTTACAAATGCATGCTTAAAACTATATTTACAAAGTGCTGCTTGATTTTCTTTAATGAAAGAAGATGAAAAGATTAAAAACTTTCCATGTACATTTCAGGCATAATAAGACCATCTTCCTGTGATTTCTCTTGGCAAAAGTATTCATCTTTTTGAATGATCTATTTTTCTGTCATAAATCCACAGTGGCACCTAGTGGCTGAAATGTTAAGTTGCATACATTCATTAACCATGCATTCTGAGTTATATGATGATTCTTTTCTAATGCTTTGCTTGAACATTTGCTTCTCCTGTTGCCTTTTCTTCACATTTATTGCTGACAGAAGTGTTAACCATTTCTAATTGCATTACTGGTAGTCCTGTATAAACCAGTTAGGTGAAATATTTGATTTTATTGAAATAAATTCAAATGTGATTTATTTAGTCCGTAACTAGTCCAAGTTAAGGACTAGTCCTTAACTAGTCCAAGTTAAGGTAGGAAAGAAAATGAAGTAATTGTCTTTCTTTGTGTTCCTGAGGATCTGAAGGTTGCAATGCATTTATTTTCTTTTATTTTCATTATTAATATTATGTTATGTAAACCAGATTCGAAGACCACGAGGTATGAAACTATGCAAGAAGTCTTATTTATTATTTTTCTTATTTATTATTTTATGTATTTTATTATCTTAAATTTTTGGTTGCAGTGAGTCTCCCTGTAATACCTGGATAGGGAGCTTGACCCCCAATAGCTAGATAGGTTAGGACAAACAATGAGTAATTAGAAAAGATGTTTCCCACAAGAAGAAAACTAAGAATTAAAGGTTAAGAGAAAACCATGTTAAAAGAAAATCAAGACTCTCATGAGAAGAACATAAATCATGAGTTTTCTTTTATTTTCTTAGATTCAAGTTTTTGTTGTCAAGTTCATTGTCCACCTTCGCTTTGCTCACATGTGCCTGGTAAATTTAATTTTATCGTTTAGTAGATCTGTTTTTTCTACAAGTCTGATAGAGACAGTTTTTTGTCACTTTGCCAGTGGCAATTAGTCTTGGATCTTCAGAGTAGGTAGTTACAGAATTACAGAAATGGTCCTGCATCTTACTTTGGACAAACCCAATATCAGTAGTTTGCCTAAAAAAATCAATGAGGTCATGGCAGTTCCAAAAGGGGCCAGCTTTGAACATGCAGGAACACCATCTCCTCTCTCCTAGAATATCCTTTGAGTGATGGGTTGTTGAAATGTAATTCCAGGCCTCCAAACTAAGCCTTGGGCTTAGCCAGCAAGTGTAATCCAACTTTGGCCCAGTCCAAACATGAACGGCCTGCGATTTTTTAAAACCCGTCACTCTAAGTAAGGTATAATATATGCAAAGTTGATGCTGTTGATTAGAGAATTCCCTCACATTCTTCCTGATTTGTCATCCCAAATTAATTCCCTCTCATCACTACATGTTGTTTTAATTATTTGTTGTTTTTAATGTTTTTTTTAAATTATTATTATAGCCCATCTCAGGAGATTACCATGAATCTTGATTAATCTTTTCCTTTCCTTTCTCTCAGGTAGTTCTGTGAATTTGATACATGTAGTCCATATATGTCTATACCTTGTCCACCTCTACCTATCATTTAAGGCACAATTCATTATTGCTGATTGATCAATAAACATTCCATTAATTGTAAAATCTGTGGTTCATGGGTAATATTTCTATGTTTTGGTAGATTATCAATAACTATGTTGCAGAGCTTTCAGCTTTTAGTTGAGACTAACATTCTGTTGAAATTGAGTACCACCGTAATTCAGGGAAAAATGATTAGATTTTAATTCAATTTGCTAATTTATTAGGAACCATATTACCATAACACTGTAAAGGTATAGACTTTAAGTGACAGTCAAACATAAGTATGTCTTGTTTTCCATTACTTGGCATTAACAGCTCTTGATGGAAGCTGTTCTACTACTGATATTATAGTGGTGTTTTCCATTCTCTGAAAGCTGAATTCTGAATGTTGCTCTTTTTTTGTTCACATGGTATTTTTATGAATAACACTTATGAATAGCACTTAATGGACAAATGGGGCACAGAGTCTGACAGTACAGTCATAAGAACTGACTTAACGACAAAACTGTTTCAATGCAAAGCACCTTCGCAGCATTCGTTCAATGCTCTCAGCACGTATTCATCCAGCATGCTCTCAGCACTCATTCATCTAGCATGCTCTCAGCATGCATTCATTCTAAGTCAGTTGTGATAACTTCAACAGACCTGCATATTTAGGAATATGGCTGCATAGAGGATTATGTCTCCACAGAACACAGACCACAAAACCTTTCCAAACATGCTTCTCCCAAAACTGCTTCCAACTTTCTTAGTACCCTTTCTTTATATATATATATATATATATATATATATATATGTACCTGTGGCTCTCCTGGTGTGCCTTTTCCCTGAAGCATCAACATTTCTTTCTATGCTCCTTTGCATTTGATACTATAATGATGCAAAATCTCTTGTGCTTTCCTGGAAACATTATTCAAAATCATGGTATCCATGATAAAGTGTAATGTATGCTTTCCCCCAGTGCAGGGCTAATATTACAATACATCTATAATGTCTGCATTTTCTTGATCTTATTTAAATAGCTTGAGCACATTTACTTGCTATGTAGGTTTTCATTTATTGCAAGCTTTAAACTAAGGATAGTGTTTACTGCTGACTGTGGTGAGAAAACAGATTGTTAGAATTCAAGCATGGGGTTTGTGCTCCATTTGGATATGTTCAAAGCACAAAGTACAGAACTTCATATGAAAGCAAATAAGTCCCAAATACACCCCCATTAGCAGTTCTGTGAGAAATGAAGCACAGACACTGCACAAATGTTACCTGTAAATTGAATCTGGTAAGTGCAATGGTGTTGGTGTAATTCAGTGAGTATCACCTGTTGGGTCAGTGTATCCCAAGGTCCTTGCAGTAGTCTCTGCCTGTAGTTTGGGTGGACATTGTTCCAGACCTCTTCAAAAGACAAGGACCGTCCATCTGACAAGGGAGAACAGAAAGCTGACATATAAAAGCAAGGTTTACCAACAGTTCTTTTTAAAGACAAATGCAAGCTTTTTTCTCCCAATTTAGTTATGCCAATTGCCACCCACATACTAGCTAGCCTTGACCATATGACAACTACCAACTGTAGGGGTTGAGGTAAGCACATGCTTCCCACAAAACACATGATGGCAAGCATCAAGTTTTTTAAACTTAATTTGTGCAGTGTCAGAGGGCAGCATCAGAGGGCATTCAGAGAATAGCACTAAATCAAATGTATTTATTTAGTGCTTTTTACAACAGATGTTGGGACAAAGCAGCTTTATAAATGTCCAAGTACAAGCCCTCAGTGAACAAGCCAAGGGCAACAGTGGCAAGGAAAAACTCCCTAGAGCATGAGGAAGAAACCTTGAGAGGAACCAAGACTCAAAGGGGGGCCCATGCTTCTCTGGCCACTAACTGCCCTTCATCAGCAAGCACAAACACACAGTCCTCACCAATTGGCTAGTGCCGAGTTAATGACAGGAGCAGAATAATGGCATCCCTCCCTCCCAGAGAACAGTGCCAATTTGCTCCCATAGACTACAAGGCATGTGTGCAACTTTTAATATCATACCCATAGAAGAAGCTCTGAAGTACAGAACGGGGGCCTGATAGCTGCAGGAGTATAAAACATGGTATTCGTAGTGTACGACAGCTTGGCTCTCACATACAGAACAAGTTCCACCATCCACATTATCCACCTAGAGAGAACACATTATATTAATGAATACACTGCAACAAAATTTGACTTTTTTTGCTTCACAAACTAAAATAGGTGTACCATGTAGTTACTCTGAATTCAAATCTGGTTTTAGAATTTATCAATCACATTTGGTTTTTAATTAACAGGGCAATTAAATGTTATTAAGTACATATTACTTATTCATTAACTCTTAAAAGAAATGTACAAACTTACTTCTAAAATGTACAGTGTATGATTTTGCCTATATGTGGCCTCATGAACATCCCTCTACAGTGTCTCTACAAAAGATAGATAAATTCTGAAAACATATTTGGATACAGCGTGCAAAAATATATAAGAACCAGGTATTTTGCTGCAGGAAGCAAAATCACTGTTGACCAGTGTTATCAAATATACAATTCAAATGTATTCATTGTACACACATTTAGGGATTATTTTCTTAGAATTATAATCATAATATTATAACCACATCTATTTTATTTTATTTTTTTTTAGTCATAATTTCAGTCCCTGCTGCTGAAAGGTATCCGTACTGGATTATATGACTGCCAGCAGAATTCCGAGAGGGATGATGCAGACTGATCCGAGAGGGATGATGCATCACTTAAACTTACTATTACTATTGTGGTGACCGTTGTCGGCCACAGAAGGATGGGGCCCACCTTTGAGTCTTGGTTCCTTTGAAGGCTTCTTCCTCATGTTTTAGGGAGCTTTTCATTGCCACTGTCAGCTTTGGCTTGCTCACATTTCTTTTTTTTGGTATATCTGTTTATATTTTGGTATATCTGTTTGACTTGTAATTGGAAGGTTGCTGGTTCAAACCCCACCACTGCCACTGTTGGGCCCCTGAGCAAGGCCCTTAATCCTCAAATGCTCAAGTTGTACTCCATCATAACTGCAAGTCGCTTTGGATAAAAGTGTCAGGTAAATGTTACACTGGCTCTGCATCTCACAGTGCATTCAGTTTAAAGATCTCCGGCTAACCTATAAAGTTCACTTTCTCTCTTCAAGGCCAATCTTAAAACCCTTTTCCTTTCTCAACAATGCTTTTCACCCCAGTTGATATTGCACACAAAAAATCGCAGTAGTAAGTGTGCATGTGCATACTTTGTCTTGTACAGCACCTTGGAGTATGAATAAGTTGTTATATAAAGCATTATCTTTGTTGATAAACTGGACGTGTAGACTGAACTTTGAAAATTTTATTTTCTTAATAGTGGAGAAAATGTCAGAACAGAACTCACTAGCTGAAACAGAGACCTTTTAGTACTTTGAAAGTACTACAAATCTTTGAAAAGAGCAGCAGTATCTGTTTTAAATGGTAAAGAAAGATTAAAATATGTTTCCTTTAATAATTATTGTAGCGGTGTACTAACCAATACTACTTACCTTAAGCCATCTTATGTAACCTAAATATTTATTGTCAGATATATACTGTAATAATAAAAAACTAAAACTAATGCAGCACTGAAAGTTAAAAATAAAGAATCTATTTTGTTCAAATGTAGATGTGATTTTAGAAGCCTAAAGGTCTCAGAGATCACAGACTTCTGTGTTCACAAGAGTCTACTTAATGAACATTTTAGCCAAACTACACAACCTATCAAATTAGCTCAACATATATGTTCAACAATGCTAGGTATCTGGTGAACGAGCATACTAAATCATTGCTACATTTTGTGTCAGGCACATTGTAGTCATATAAACAGTGAATTTAAGACCAACCTATGTAACCCCTATATAAGTAGCCAAATGAAAAGATCGCATATTATGCTAGTGTGCTCAAGTTTTCAATTTAGATAGGTAAATATTTGGTGTTAGGCAACAGCAGCAGACTTTGTAGACTTTTTGAGCAGTTACCAGAGTGCCAGTAGCACACCTTTTTGAAGGACTTCTCTATTAGGTTTATGAGAATGCAAACATACATGTGCTAAAAATACTTTGAGTTTACCTGGTCTTCTTCCGTCACAATATCTATATATTCCTCAGTCTTGTGTTGTCCATGCTGGCTAAGCAGAGAACCTAGTCTTCCAGGTACTAGAACAGTCTTTTTCATGTAGCCTTCAACACCCTGAATCAAAACAACAGTGAATGTTATGTAGGGTTAATGCCATATGATAATTTGACAAGAGTATTGTTTCCAGTCTAGTTCTTACATTTTTAAAAAGCTGTTCCACTATAAAGATGTTAAGAGTCTCGGCTGTTAGCACACCTTAATTTCTCTCCAGCTCCATCCATCTCCAAGGACACTGGAGTGATGAAGGAAAAGCTGGCAGCAGAGATAAAAGGTCTTCTGATCCAGGCAACAGTTAGTATTGCCCAACTTTTCATCAGACATCTGAGAAATAAAATATGCTATTACAAACACTAAATCACGTAATCATGACCTGAGCTGGGTGAAGCACAATTATAATGGCTTATACTGTCAAACACAAAAAGAAGTTAAAATTTTAAGAGAGCCAGTTTTGTAAACTCAGTCAGCATAGAAAAAGTAGACTGACCCTCGGTCACATTAGTAGTAAATCAATTTTGCAAATACAGCAATACATGGATTAATTTTTTAAATAATGCAGTGAAAACTGAATACACTACAATGTAATAATGTATGAACATTGGGCAAAGAGCAGATGTGCAGGAACGGGTTGAATCATCACATTATTAGTTTAAAGACAATGATATTAACAGAAAACCCAGTGTTGTCACTTAGTTTTATCTGCAACTTTATTGTTATGTTGCTTGATTGTGACCTTTGCATTACTTTGAATTAGTCTCTTAAATGTAATTTCTCCTTGCATGTACCTGGAACCAGGTTACTTGCTTTTTTTCCCCACAATTGTTGTTCCCAGTAATATGAAAAAGCAGCATAAACTTACTATACAAGAATAGATATTCTCAGAAAATCTGGCTTTTACTGATTCATCAGAAAGGGAACTAGCTATATAATTGAGCCACGAGGTTCTACTGTGGTAGACCTATTGTCAAAACAAATGAGTGAATGTTATCTAATGTTTTTGTTGTTTGCGTATTTGTTTTTAAATAGCTGTTCAGGATGTTTTTATTCAACAAAACAGTAAATCGAATTTAATACGTGAAATAAATAATTCATTTGGTACGCCTGTTTTAAGATGTATCAGCTTTACGTTAAACGTCCTACTTTTGGTTCTCCCCGCCCAAAATACGACAAACAGATCCATATTCCTTCTTAAACTCCATTACTCTTAGATGTAGAAGATGCTGGATTCCTGCTGCTAAGTAGAGCAGTTCCGCACGCCACTTTGGGGGCTTGTTTAACACTCCCTGTCTCGTTAATAGTAGCTGGCAGTATAATGTTCTCAATCATCGAAGGGTTGAAAGGCCAACACCAGTTCGGTACTGCAATCTGAGGTACTGATCACACAGAAAAGGCAGACATGTTCAGGTCGAGGCGAGGTTAGTATGAGAGCGTTTACATTCACAGCGTTATAAGAGTAAAATGTACGATAACATGCCACAAGCCTGCCAGTACCGTCTTACCGTGGTCAGTGCGCTAAACTTCCGGGATCCTTCAAGCGGAAGTGGTAACGTGACACAGCCCGTGTTGTTCAGTACGGACGGCAGTAACGAACCAACAATGTTAAGAAAACATAATATGGTAGATCTTTGTGTATTATTTTTAATCGTTTATGACTGTAGACAAGTACCGTTTTTGTACCGTTGTCGCTAGCTGGCCAACTAACTATAAAGAGAGAAACTAACGTTATGTTTTTCGATATTAATGTCGAAATGTTCCGTGCAGTGGAGCTAACGTTTATCTTACTTCCAGTGCAAGCTAGCAAGGTTAACCTAGTTAAGCTAAGTAGCTAGTTGCCTAACTAGATTCATTTAATAAATGATTCATTTAATAAAAGCCTTGTTATCTCTGAAGTGTCTTGTTCTCATCCATGTTGCCCTGTCTCATATATATATATATATATATATATATATATATATATATATATATATATATATATATATTCTAGAATATTCACAGAATATTCACATATATATATATTCTAGAATATTCACAGAATATATTCTAATATTGTGATGTTACATGTTATTTAACATATTTTGAAAAATATCTATATTTTCTTAGCATATGAGATGTTTAATATCACATTCATCTCACATTGTCCCCCTCCTTTCTGAAAAGACCATTTTCAAAGCACTTGTTTACTACTAATAACATGTTAACAGTTACTTTATCATTAATGTACTGATGCCACCTAATGGAGAATTGTTATAAATCTGAGTGACCCCTTGTCAATAGCCCTGGTCTTTAATTCTGTATTTACTGGGAGAAACTGATGAGTACATCTTGTACTGACTGTATTATCTTAATGTATGATTACTAAAAGGAGTCTAAGCTCCCTAGAAATATTTCAGCCTTTTGCAAAGGGCCTAAAAGTGGATCAGTGTCAGTTTCGATTAGGGTTAGGGTCTGCATGCTAACTTTACAGACTACTTGTTCTGTTAAATTATGTAATTATTATTATTTTTTTTTTTTGCATTATTTTTTTAAATGTAATTTTTAATCCAACTTATGTAATCATGAGAAAGCTGCCCTGTCCAAGCATTGAACAGCAGAAATGCATGATTTTAATTACAACATAATTGAAAATGATGTAATATTTCTGCAATAAACATAACAATTACATATGTCTTCTGTTTTTAAAAGTAATGCTTGTATTTTATTGTAGAACTCATTTCTCACCACCAGGTGGCAGTGTTATGTAGCGTTTTGTCCTTAGAAATAACATGCATATTTTTTCTGTACACTTTTACAGAATCTTTCTATGGAGTTCTGTCATACCCCTTACAGAATCAATCTGTCTTAATATTGAATTTTCATATTTTTTCTATATGCTGTCATAACTTTTACAAAATCTGTCCTTATAGAGAATTGTGTATATATTGTGTATATATTTTTCTCTATTATGTAACCGAGTCTAATCCTAGTATCCGATATATTGGGAAGATCCAGATTGTTTGACGTGCCCCAATGGAGAGCTGTGGTGCTCAGATAAAGACCAGACTTGAATTACAGACATTTTACAGAATCTTTCTAGGTCTTAATAGAGAACTCACATATGTTTCTATATTCTGTAACCCAAACTCTAGTTTTCAGCACGTGGACAGGATCCAGATGGTCTAATGTGCCCCACTGCCAACTTCTAGAGCTCAGGTAAAGACCAGATTTGTATTTCAGAAAGTTTAAAGAATCTTTCTATGGAGTTCTTGTTAATGGTCATTTCTCTCTCTTTGCACTCTTAACAGTTCTGGGTGTGCCCAGAGAACTTTGTTTGCCTAAGACAAAGAGTAAAGTTAATATAAAGTCTTCAATGATTGAATTAAATAAATTAAATTTCATATAAATAAATTGTATTGTGTTGCTTTATGTGTTCGTACCAAACCATGAGTGAACTTCATTCCATTTGTCCATGAAAGCAATTCTGATTGTTCTCTTGAAATCATCATTATAATTCATTTTTTATCATTTGCATTTTAGCCATTAAGAAAATATTTGTACATTTATTTGCGTAGTGCACCTTTTAGCATGCCTAATTTAGTTCCCGAGTCAATTTTCATTTTCATTTTTCATTCTTTTTCAGCACTCACTGCACCTGAATAAAAACAGTTGTTTTCTTAAGTTCTCATTAGGTAAGTGTGGATGTGGTATCATACATGTAGGAAGGTAAGGAAGTATATTAGTGGTTTAAAGGAGTAATTTGCATATGTATCTCTGTTTTTTATTGTTGTCATGAAGGTGAGTTAACCGTTCCTTTTTGAGCCCAGGGGGGAATTTTCAGTATGGTTGAATGAAGCTATGAATTTTAAAAATGTCATTATGGATGAATAAAATGTAATTGGGTTTAGTGTTTTAGGCATACCAGTTGCATCAATTCTTGGATATTTTCAGGAGGTTCATCAATGGCATCTGATTTTTCAGACTCTGAACTCTTGCCTACTTCAGTAATATGATCACCTCTCTCTGCTGGGACAGCTCTGCTGGTTCTGTTCCTCACTTGTCTTTCCTTCATAATCACAGTTTATCTCTTATGTGTTCTTATTCTTTTGATAACCTTGGCTTTTTTCCTCACTGTCCCTATACTGCTCATTGGCTTCTGGTTTGTCCCTTCAGCTTCCTGCATGTTCCCTTCACATGCTTTTTTTCATTAGAAATGGAACATTTACAGAAGCTGCTGGGCTGGAGTTGGCAAGATAGAATTTGTCTGATGTTTTTAAGGTGTGACACATTGCTTCAACAACTCTCTCTCTCTCATCCTGACAGATTGTGATTCGCCTGTGTAAAACACATCAAAATTAAAATCAAGCAAAAGAAATAAAGTCGTGGACAAAATCACGAGCTTATTACTTATGTGTGGCTACAGATGACCATATATCTGTTATGTTTGTCTTCTCTCGTAACCCCGCATAGACCCAGGCCATGGAATAATAATGAGACATTTTTCTGAGTGCAGTGTCTGTTCTTGTGAAAAACAGGGTGTCGGTGACATCGCTGTAGCCTGGCAACCTTTGACAGAGATCCGCAAACCTCTGAAACCAGGCAAACTCCTCTTGTGAGGGAAAATGTTCTTCTTCAATGGTTTTGTGGTTACACACATAAAAGACCTAAATATAAAAAAAGTGTTTTGATACAAAGTCTCTAAAGGTAGATATTTTGAAGAGTATCAACAAGTTATTTTTGTGTTTACTACATGGTGATCTTCATGCTTAGCTGTCCTGAGGTCTTGAAAGGTCATGTTGGTAAACACACAAGGGCGGTACCCTGCAACACAGCCTGCATAATCTGTCAAAAACCCAAACAGGAGATGCCAGATAGCTATGTTGTTGGGTGCTAACTTGTAATTCTCTTGGGGGGGGAATGACCTGTGACATGTCAATGTTGTGCAGAAGTGTTGCCCTAATTCTGGACTTGTATTATTAAACACAAGTGTGCATAATATATTAGGATTAGTATGTTTTGGCCTTTTAAACACTAAACACCCTAGGCCTAGGTTTTGAGAATCAATGACTTCCCCCATTGCTGTCCATCAAACGGAATGGTAGAACAGGAAGGTCAAGGGTCATGCACAGGGTGGCACTTGTTAAGCTTTGCCACTGGTCTTAGGTTTTCTCATTTTAGACTCAGCCTGTATGGGTTTTGTCTTAGGGTGTCTCATCAGAGAGTCAGAAGTTAAGGGCTGGGGTGACTCATCATATGATTTCAGGGTGGCTTTTAGGCTTGCAGAAGGAGTAGGTGCACCACCGGGTTTAGCGGGACACCACCCATACCTGTCTGGGCACTTTCCACTCACCTACCCATACTCCCTACCTCTCATTTGACAAGCTAGAAGGTGGGCTGGTGTGGAGTGTGTGTGTGTGTGTGTGTGTGTTAGGGTTAGGGTGAGGGTTTAGGGTTAGGATTAGTGTTATGTTAGGTCTAGGTTGAGGGTTTAGGGTTAGGGGTTAGGGTTAGGTTAGGGCTAGGGTTAGTAGGGTTAGGGTTAGGGTCAGGTTAGGGTTAGGATTTGGGTTTAGGGTTAGGGTTAGGTTATGGTTAGGGTTAGAGAATTCATCACCTTTTTGGAATATTTAACATGGGCCGGAATACGTGTCTTGGAATATATTCCAAGATGTTGTTTGCTTCCAAGTTTTTAGAATGGTGGGAATAGGAAGCTTGGAATCCAAAAAGTTGATGAGAAAAACTTGCCACCAGTTGGTGCCATAGAGTCACTGAATCAGATCTTATTTTTGGAAGTTCAGACTGTATATTTGGAATGGGTGGCTTTTAAAACCCTGACCAATCAGAAAACATTTCAGTTGTTGTTACAAAATCTTTATCCCATTGCCAAGACCATGATCTATATTATTCCAAAGGTTGTATCTCAATTACAAGAAAACAATCTTTTCATTCCAAAAGGTGCATCTCAATTCCAAAAATACCATCTCTTGGTTCAAAAAGTGCATCTCAATTCCAAGAATACCATCTGTTACTCCAAAAGTTGTCTCAATTCAAAGAATACCATCTCTTATTCTAAAAGTTGTATCTCAATTCCGAAAATACTATCTTTTATTCCAAAAGTTGTATTTCAATTTCAAGTATACCCTCCTTCATTACAAAAAGTGCATCTCTAGGTCGATATCTCCTCATTCCAAGAAAATAATGTTTTTCTAAAATCTTAAATCTCAATTCTAATAATTCCGTCTGTCATTCCTAAATTTGTATCTCAAATTCCAAGAATACCATCTTTCAATCTTTCATTCCTAAAGATGCATCTCAATTCCAGGAATACCATCTGTTATTCCAAAAGTTGTATCTCAATTCCAAGAACACGATCTTTAATTTTCATTTCATTTCATTCCAAAAATTCCATTCCGAGAATAGTGTTATTCAAAAATCTCAATTCCAAGAATACCATCTGGTATTATAAAAGTTCTCTCAATTCCAAGAATACCATCTTTCAGTCCAAAAAGTGCATCTCCAGATCAATATCTCCTCCTTCCAAGAAAACAATTTTTTTTCCAAAACCTGAATCTCAATTCCAAATAATACCATGTCATTCCAAAATCACTCTAATTAGACTGTATGAAAAGTTCTGTGCATGTGCAGAGATGGAGTCCCTCACAGCAAAGTGAATGCAACTTTATTAGAGAACAGGGGAATTCCACAGTCAACATCCAAAAATCAAAGCAAACCAAAACAGGCAGGGAACAGGCAAAGAGGGTTATCCAAAAACAGGCAGAGAGCCAACAAACCAGAAGCGATAAGCAGCTCAGAAACATAACACAAGTTGACAACTTTGCAAAAAACTGAACACACAGGGCTTATATACAGGGAGACTAATGAGGACTAACACAATACAAGTTATTACAATAACAGGAGGGGATACTAACCAGGAGGAGTAACCAACAGAAACCAAAACAAAGAAGCACAAGGAAACAAAACAAGGACGTAACTCAACAGAGGCATTGCCGTGGGAACCGCGATGCAAGGTAGGGTCGAAGGTGACAATGTTAAAAACACAGATTGAGCAGGGTTGCATGGCAACGCTTATGCATAGCTGCTCCTAACTAGGCAGGCATAGACTACTCCTTGGCCAGATAGAGCATTCCCAGTTTCAACCCCTCACCTTTAAAGATGCATGTATGGTGGCCATGAACCGACCCACTTTGGCCATGATCTTTTTTTCCCCAAAATTCACCCATGTGTTAGTCTTGGTCCCGCAAATGACATATCAGAGCACCAAGTAGCCAACTCTAAGTACCCTTGGGGAGGAATTAGAAAGTTGGGACAAGCAAATGAGTGTCTCTCAAGTCTCTGACCTGAGATTTGAGTTTTTAAATCTGGTGAATCTTTGTATCCCAGTTTCTTCCAAGTTTAGCATGTAAAGTTCTAAACATTCCAACTAGTAAATAAACATTAATTAATTTATTTATCTGGGGTAGCCAGAAATCTAAATAGTTTTCCCGACCATGTGGGGGTCAAGCATAGACACGCATGTATGCATTTGTGCATGCATGCATGTGTATGCGTGCGTGTGTGTATGTGGGTGTGTATGTGTGTGTGTGTGTGTGAGTGTGTGTGCATGCATGCATATTTGTGTGTGTGTGTGTGTGTGTGCATGCATGCGTATTTGTGCGTGGATGTGTGTGTGAGTGTGTTTGCATGTGCGTGCATGTATGTACGTGCGTGTGTGTGCGTGTGTTTTGTGTGTGTGTGCTCGCACGAAAGCATGTGTGTGCGCACGTGTGTGTGTATGTGCATGCATGTGAACGAGTGCGTGCTTGCGTGTGTGTTTGTATGTGTTCATTCTTATTTGTGCGTGTGCTCGTGTGTGTGTGATTGTATGTACATGTGTCTGCGTGCTTTTGTGAGTGTTTGTGCATGCGATTGTGGAAGCATTTGTATGTGTGCACATGTGCTTGTCTGGCAGTGTGTGTGCGCATGTGTGCATGTGTATGTTTGTTTGTGTGCGTGCGTGTGCATGTGTGTGAGTGTGTGTCTGTGTGTGTACATATGTGTGTGTGTATGTGTGTGTACGTGTGCGTGTGCATGCGTGTGTGTGTGTGTATGTGGGTGTGTATGTGTGTGTGTGAGTATGTATTTATGTATGTGTATGTATGTATGTGTGTGCATGTGTGTGTGCATGCATATTTGTGTGTGGGTGTGCGTGAGTGTGTGTGTGTGCCTGTGCATGCGTGCATGTGTGTGTGTGTGTATGTATGTGTATGTGTGTTTATGTGTGTATGTGCGTGTGTGTGTGTGTAAATGTGTGTGTGTGTATGCGTGTGAGTGCGTTTGCGTGCGTGTGTGTGTGTGTATGTGTTCATGTGTGTGTGTGTGTATCTGTGTGTTGGGGTTAACCCTAACCCTAATTCTAACCATAACCATAACCATAACCCTATCCTAAACCCTAGACCCATAACCCTAACCCTAACCCTACCCTAACTGTAACCCTAACCCTAACCCCTACTGAGCTAAAACATAAAAGAAATTAACACTTTTTGATACTGTTTTTACTGTTCCAAATATTGGTGAAAAATCATAAGTGAAGGTAAGGCTATTCCTTCATGTATTTAAGCAGTTTAGGTGCAAAAAGTTAGAGTGATTTTCTTTGTTAAATTGGAAAGTTATTGATGTTTTAATGCATACGAAAGTGATTTAAACTCAAAATAGATCAAATTAAGACTTTTGGTACTATTTTTACTGTTCTATATATTTGTGAAAAATCATAAGTGAACGTAAACCTATAGCCTTATTTAATTTACAAGTTTAGGTGCAAAAATGCAGAGGGATTTTCTTTGTTAAATTGGGTTGTTATTGATGTTTTAAAGCATATGAATGTGATTTCAACTCAAAAAGAAGAGAAATTAACACTTTTTTTCTACTATTTTTACTGTTCCAAATATTGGAGAAAAACAATATATGAAGGTAAGGCTATTCCTTCATGTATTTAAGCAGTTTAGGTACAAAAATGAAGTGATTTTCTTTGTTAAACTGGATTGTTATTGATGTTTTAATGCATGTGAAAGTGATTTCAAATCAAAATAGACGAAAAAAAGACTTTTTGTACTATTTTTACTGTTCCATATATTGGTGAAAAATGAAATGTGAAGGTAAAGCTATTCCTTCATGTATTTTAGCAATTTAGGTGCAAAAACGCAGAGGGATTTTCTTTGTTGAACTGCATTGTATTTGATTTTTTTAATGCATATGAAAGTGATTTCAACTCAAAAAGTAATTAACAATTTTTGGGACTATTTTTGCTCTTCCATATATTGGTTAAAAGTCATAAGTGAATATGGGCCTAGAGCCTTATGTAATTTAACAGTTTAGGTGCAAAGAGGCAGAGGGATATTCTTTGTTAAACTGTATTGTTATTGATATTTTTAATGCACAAGAAAGTGATTTCAACTCAAAAAAGAAGAAATTAACACTTTTTGGGAGTATTTTTCCTGTTCCATATATTGGTGTAAATACATGATAGCCTTACTCTCACATAAGATTTTTCCAGAACATATGAACTGATAAGAATTGTTGATAAGTTTCCTGATCTGTAGCATGTTAGAGTTCAGTCTTGTCTAGAGGTGTGGGTTCGAATCCCACTTCTGACAAGCTTTTCTCACTCGACATTTCATGCGTTGCGTCGGTGCTCTTCAGCTTCAGAGCTGTGCAGTATCCACCTTTGGTACGTGGTAGTCATGGCCGAGAGGTTAAGGCGATGGACTAGAAATCCATTGGGTTTTCCCGCGCAGGTTTGAGTCCTGCTGACTACATGAGTGTTCTCTGCTGTTCATGAGCTTTGAGTCTGCCTGCAAAACTGCCTTTCCTATCTGGGAGGGAGTCTAAGCACTCTTCTTTCTGTGAGTTTCCATGTGCGGAGCTCTCTTATTTGTCCATCAAAGGCATGATCATTTCAGACCTTTGCTATGCTGTGTTTCCACCATAGCCGGCTTTCTTACTTCACCCAATTGTTACCAACAGGTGTATCTGTAATAGGTGATGAAGAACAACCCAGTTCTTCTCCTGTAGTTCTTCCACCCTACATAATCTAGTTGCCTGCCTAATATAACTTGACTGTTACGTTACAGCCAGTCCTTCGATGTCATCTTTACATAGCCTTTGAAAAGAACACTCCTAAGACCTTGAAAAGAACACTCCATTCGGCCTCAACTTTTTTAGCCTCTGAAATACACATTGGACATGACAGGGCAAAATGCACTTAAAAAAAAAACAAACAAAAAAAAACACGACCGCAAGGCCTGTGCATCAATGATTTCACTTAGCCACACCAAACTCAATGGCTTTAACCTATCCTTTGGACAGAGGGAGGTCATCGACTTTTAAAGCCCCATTCTTTAAAGTTGGACCTAGGGCGACCCGTTTCTCTTTAGACGTAGACATTGCTTTAAGGTGAGGGTTGCCGTTGTAAATTCCTAAAAACATAACAAGCCAATTTTGCACCAGGAGAGTTTCTTCTTAAACCCAATGTAGCGCAATTGTTAGATTTACTGCACTCTTTCAATTATTTTAGAGTAAACTGTACTAAAGGTATTCTCTGTGGGACACTGGATCACCAGGAAAGGACTTGGGCACCATTGCTTGGTCTGAAGTTGAACTTCACTCAGCAAAATTAAACACAAACCTAAATGCTCTCACAGCAAGAAGAGTTTCAAGGTCAAGGTGGGCTTTTGGGCCAGTTGAACATAATAACTCTTGCAACCAAAGCTACTATCGCAAGCCTAAAATACCAAGCCTCTTAGTAGGGCAATCTAGTGCCATTTTGACTGGACATTCGTAAGAAGCAGAAGTCATTTATTTTGCTCATTTCATAAGGAGACAACGAAGCATGGTGCAGCGCAACTGTGGATCAGAAGTACGGATAAAGAGCTCATCCAGCAATTGAACCTGGGACCACTCACACCCTAAGCAAGAATCAGACACCTAGACCAACGAGCCCAGTTCCCGCAGCTTGCTTTGTTATTCTTTCGACGTTTGCCTCTTGTCCACATTCTGCTCAATTGGCATTATTGATTTGTTAGAATTTTCCTTTGATCAATTTAGAGTTCATTTGATGACTTTATTGGCAAGAGATCAGCACGCTGTTTAAAAATGAGCTGTCCCAGAGAAAGGTCTCACTCCTGGTTCAAAATGTATACCATTTTCTTTTTTATTCCGTTGAAATCGAAAGCTCGTCAGACGCTGGTATATAAATTTGAACAACTAGCGCGCTATGTAAAAATGAATAAAATGCTTTTCTTTTCCCAAATTCAAAAGCAAATGTTGAAATATTTCAAGGAACGGGTATTATTCCTCATCTTTGATTCAACACTAAAATCAATGCAAAGCATGCTTGCAATACACTGAATTTGTATTGTGAGAATGAGACAGTTTTCAAAAATGATTCAACATCACACGGGCGCATCATTGCAGAGTAAGGAAAAGGCTTTATGCAAGTTCGCACGTCTGTCATAAAGAGTTTTAAAGTGTTTTGAAATATAGCCACTTGTGGGAACCTTACACAGTAACTCTGTGCTAATATTCGGAGTATGTAAATAACATGATAGCCTTACCCTCACATAAGATTTTTCCAGAACATGTGCACTGATAAGAATTGTTGATAAGTTTCTTGATCTGTAGCATGTTAGAGCTCTGTCAGTTTATGGACAACTCGGGCTCAAAGGCAGCGCTCATCATTGCATAAAAAGTGGAGGCGTGGTCTGGTGGTCCCCGCCACCCACAGAAGCGTGTCAGGATGGCCGAGCGGACCAAGGCGCTGCGTTCAGGTTGCAGTCTCGTCTAGAGGGGTGGGTTCGAATCCCACTTCTGACAAGCTTTTCTCACTCGACATTTCATGCGTTGCGTCGGTGCTCTTCAGCTTCAGAGCTGTGCAGTATCGACCTTCAGTACCTGGTAGTCGTGGCCGAGAGGTTAAGGTGATGGACTAGAAATCCATTGGGTTTTCCTGCGCAGGTTTGAGTCCTGCTGACTACGTGAGTGTTCTCTGCTGGTCATGAGCTTTGAGTCTGCCTGCAAAACTGCCTTTCCTATCTGGGAGGGAGTCTAAGTCCTCTTCTCTCTGTGAGTTTCCATGTGCTGAGCTCTCTTATTTGTCCATCAAAGGCATGATCATTTCAGGCCTTTGCTATGCTGTGTTTCCACCGTAGCCGGCTTTCTTACTTCACCCAATTGTTACCAACAGGTGTATCTGTAATAGGTGATGAAGAACAACCCAGTTCTTGTCCTGTAGTTCTTCCACCCTACAGAATGTAGTTGCCTGCCTAATATAACTTGACTGTTACGTCACAGCCAGTCCTTCGATGTCATCTTTACATAGCCTTTGAAAAGAACACTCCTAAGGCCTGCACACCAGTGCTTGGACCTATCGGTACCAAACTCGCTGGCTCTAACCTAAGCCTTGACCAGATGGTGCACGGAGCTTTTCGTGGCGCTGCATCATTCGGCCTCAACTTTTTTAGCCTCTGAAATAAACATTGGAAATGACAGGGCAAAATGCACTTAAAAAAAAAAAAAAAAAAAAAACATGACCGCAAGGCCTGTGCATCAATGATTTCACTTAGCCACACCAAACTCAATGGCTTTAACCTATCCTTTGGACAGAGGGAGGTCATCGACTTTTAAAGCCCCATTCTTTAAAGTTGGACCTAGGGCGACCCGTTTCTCTTTAGACGTAGACATTGCTTTAAGGTGAGGGTTGCCGCTGTAAATTCCTAAAAACATAACAAGCCAATTTTGCACCAGGAGAGTTTCTTCTTAAACCCAATGTAGCGCAATTGTTAGATTTACTGCACTCTTTCAATTATTTTAGAGTAAACTATACTAAAGGTATTCTCTGTGGGACACTGGATCACCAGGAAAGGACTTGGGCACCATTGCTTGGTCTGAAGTTGAACTTCACTCAGCAAAATTAAAGACAAACCTAAATGCTCTCACAGCAAGAAGAGTTTCAAGGTCAAGGTGGGCTTTTGGGCCAGTTGAACATAATAACTCTTGCACCCAAAGCTACTATCGCAAGCCTAAAATACCAAGCCTCTTAGTAGGGCAATCTAGTGCCATTTTGACTGGACACTCGTAAGAAGCAGAAGTCATTTAATTTGCTCATTTCATAAGGAGACAACGAAGCATGGTGCAGCGCAACTGTGGATCAGAAGTACGGATAAAGAGCTCATCCAGCAATTGAACCTGGGATCACTCACACCCTAAGCAAGAATCAGACACCTAGACCAACGAGCCCAGTTCCCGCAGCTTGCTTTGTTATTCTTTCGACGTTTGCCTCTTGTCCACATTCTGCTCAATTGGCATTATTGATTTGTTACAATTTTCCTTTGATCAATTTAGAGTTCATTTGATGACTTTATTGGCAAGAGATCAGCACGCTGTTTAAAAATGAGCTGTCCCAGAGAAAGGTCTCACTCCTGGTTCAAAATGTATACCATTTTCTTTTTTATTCCGTTGAAATCGAAAGCTCGTCAGACGATGGTATATAAATTTGAACAACTAGCGCGCTATGTAAAAATGAATAAAATGCTTTTCTTTTCCCAAATTCAAAAGCAAATGTTGAAATATTTCAAGGAACGGGTATTATTCCTCATCTTTGATTCAACACTAAAATCAATGCAAAGCATGCTTGCAATACACTGAATTTGTATTGTGAGAATGAGACAGTTTTCAAAAATGATTCAACATCACACGGGCGCATCATTGCAGAGTAAGGAAAAGGCTTTATGCAAGTTCGCACGTCTGTCATAAAGAGTTTTAAAGTGTTTTGAAATATAGCCACTTGTGGGAACCTTACACAGTAACTCTGTGCTAATATTCGGAGTATGTAAATAACATGATAGCCTTACCCTCACATAAGATTTTTCCAGAACATGTGCACTGATAAGAATTGTTGATAAGTTTCTTGATCTGTAGCATGTTAGAGCTCTGTCAGTTTATGGACAACTCGGGCTCAAAGGCAGCGCTCATCATTGCATAAAAAGTGGAGGCGTGGTCTGGTGGTCCCCGCCACCCACAGAAGCGTGTCAGGATGGCCGAGCGGACCAAGGCGCTGCGTTCAGGTTGCAGTCTCGTCTAGAGGGGTGGGTTCGAATCCCACTTCTGACAAGCTTTTCTCACTCGACATTTCATGCGTTGCGTCGGTGCTCTTCAGCTTCAGAGCTGTGCAGTATCGACCTTCAGTACCTGGTAGTCGTGGCCGAGAGGTTAAGGTGATGGACTAGAAGTCCATTGGGTTTTCCTGCGCAGGTTTGAGTCCTGCTGACTACGTGAGCGTTCTCTGCTGGTCATGAGCTTTGAGTCTGCCTGCAAAACTGCCTTTCCTATCTGGGAGGGAGTCTAAGTCCTCTTCTCTCTGTGAGTTTCCATGTGCTGAGCTCTCTTATTTGTCCATCAAAGGCATGATCATTTCAGGCCTTTGCTATGCTGTGTTTCCACCGTAGCCGGCTTTCTTACTTCACCCAATTGTTACCAACAGGTGTATCTGTAATAGGTGATGAAGAACAACCCAGTTCTTGTCCTGTAGTTCTTCCACCCTACAGAATGTAGTTGCCTGCCTAATATAACTTGACTGTTACGTCACAGCCAGTCCTTCGATGTCATCTTTACATAGCCTTTGAAAAGAACACTCCTAAGGCCTGCACACCAGTGCTTGGACCTATCGGTACCAAACTCGCTGGCTCTAATCTAAGCCTTGACCAGATGGTGCACGGAGCTTTTCGTGGCGCTGCATCATTCGGCCTCAACTTTTTTAGCCTCTGAAATAAACATTGGAAATGACAGGGCAAAATGCACTTAAAAAAAAACAAAAAAAAAAAAACATGACCGCAAGGCCTGTGCATCAATGATTTCACTTAGCCACACCAAACTCAATGGCTTTAACCTATCCTTTGGACAGAGGGAGGTCATCGACTTTTAAAGCCCCATTCTTTAAAGTTGGACCTAGGGCGACCCGTTTCTCTTTAGACGTACACATTGCTTTAAGGTGAGGGTTGCCGCTGTAAATTCCTAAAAACATAACAAGCCAATTTTGCACCAGGAGAGTTTCTTCTTAAACCCAATGTAGCGCAATTGTTAGATTTACTGCACTCTTTCAATTATTTTAGAGTAAACTATACTAAAGGTATTCTCTGTGGGACACTGGATCACCAGGAAAGGACTTGGGCACCATTGCTTGGTCTGAAGTTGAACTTCACTCAGCAAAATTAAAGACAAACCTAAATGCTCTCACAGCAAGAAGAGTTTCAAGGTCAAGGTGGGCTTTTGGGCCAGTTGAACATAATAACTCTTGCACCCAAAGCTACTATCGCAAGCCTAAAATACCAAGCCTCTTAGTAGGGCAATCTAGTGCCATTTTGACTGGACACTCGTAAGAAGCAGAAGTCATTTATTTTGCTCATTTCATAAGGAGACAATGAAGCATGGTGCAGCGCAACTGTGGATCAGAAGTACGGATAAAGAGCTCATCCAGCAATTGAACCTGGGATCACTCACACCCTAAGCAAGAATCAGACACCTAGACCAACGAGCCCAGTTCCCGCAGCTTGCTTTGTTATTCTTTCGACGTTTGCCTCTTGTCCACATTCTGCTCAATTGGCATTATTGATTTGTTACAATTTTCCTTTGATCAATTTAGAGTTCGTTTGATGACTTTATTGGCAAGAGATCAGCACGCTGTTTAAAAATGAGCTGTCCCAGAGAAAGGTCTCACTCCTGGTTCAAAATGTATACCATTTTCTTTTTTATCCCGTTGAAAGCGAAAGCTCGTCAGACGCTGGTATATAAATTTGAACACCTAGCGCGCTATGTAAAAATGAATAAAATGCTTTTCTTTTCCCAAATTCAAAAGCAAATGTTGAAATATATCAAGGAATGGGTATTATTCCTCATCTTTGATTCAACACTAAAATCAATGCAAAGCATGCTTGCAATACACTGAATTTGTATTGTGAGAATGAGACAGTTTTCAAAAATGATTCAACATCACACGGGCGCATCATTGCAGAGTAAGGAAAAGGCTTTATGCAAGTTCGCACGTCTGTCATAAAGAGTTTTAAAGTGTTTTGAAATATAGCCACTTGTGGGAACCTTACACAGTAACTCTGTGCTAATATTCGGAGTATGTAAATAACATGATAGCCTTACCCTCACATAAGATTTTTCCAGAACATGTGCACTGATAAGAATTGTTGATAAGTTTCTTGATCTGTAGCATGTTAGAGTTCTGTCAGTTTATGGACAACTCGGGCTCAAAGGCAGCGCTCATCATTGCATAAAAAGAGGGGGCGTGGTCTCATGGTCCCCGCCACCCACAGAAGCGTGTCAGGATGGCCGAGCGGACCAAGGCGCTGCGTTCAGGTCGCAGTCTCGTCTAGAGGCGTGGGTTCGAATCCCACTTCTGACAAGCTTTTCTCACTCGACATTTCATGCGTTGCGTCGGTGCTCTTCAGCTTCAGAGCTGTGCAGTATCGACCTGCGGCACGTGGTAGTCATGGCCGAGAGGTTAAGGCGATGGACTAGAAATCCATTGGGTTTTCCCGCGCAGGTTGGAGTCCTGCTGACTACGTGAGTGTTCTCTGCTGTTCATGAGCTTTGAGTCTGCCTGCAAAACTGCCTTTCCTATCTGGGAGGGAGTCTAAGCCCTCTTCTCTCTCTGAGTTTCCATGTGCTGAGCTCTCTTATTTGGCCATCAAAGGCATGATCATTTCAGGCCTTTGCTATGCTGTGTTTCCACCATAGCCGGCTTTCTTACTTCACCTAATTGTTACCAACAGGTGTATCTGTAATAGGTGATGAAGAACAACCCAGTTCTTGTCCTGTAGTTCTTCCGCCCTACAGAATCTGGTTGCCTGCCTAATATAACTTGACTGTTACGTCACAGCCAGTCCTTCGATGTCATCTTTACATAGCCTTTGAAAAGAACACTCCTAAGGCCTGCACACCAGTGCTTGGACCTATCGGTACCAAACTCGCTGGCTCTAATCTAAGCCTTGACCAGATGGTGCACGGACCTTTTCGTGGTGCTGCATCATTCGGCCTCAACTTTTTTAGCCTCTGAAATACACATTGGAAATGACAGGGCAAAATGCACTTAAAAAAAAAAAAAAAAAAAAAAAAACACGACCGCAAGGCCTGTGCATCAATGATTTCACTTAGCCACACCAAACTCAATGGCTTTAACCTATCCTTTGGACTGAGGGAGGTCATCGACTTTTAAAGCCCCATTCTTTAAAGTTGGAACTAGGGCGACCCGTTTCTCTTTAGACGTAGACATTGCTTTAAGGTGAGGGTTGCCGCTGTAAATTCCTAAAAACATAACAAGCCAATTTTGCACCAGGAGAGTTTCTTCTTAAACCCAATGTAGCGCAATTGTTAGATTTACTGCACTCTTTCAATTATTTTAGAGTAAACTATACTAAAGGTATTCTCTGTGGGACACTGGATCACCAGGAAAGGACTTGGGCACCATTGCTTGGTCTGAAGTTGAACTTCACTCAGCAAAATTAAACACAAACCTAAATGCTCTCACAGCAAGAAGAGTTTCAAGGTCAAGGTGGGCTTTTGGGCCAGTTGAACATAATAACTCTTGCACCCAAAGCTACTATCGCAAGCCTAAAATACCAAGCCTCTTAGTAGGGCAATCTAGTGCCATTTTGACTGGACACTCGTAAGAAGCAGAAGTCATTTATTTTGCTCATTTCATAAGGAGACAACGAAGCATGGTGCAGCGCAACTGTGGATCAGAAGTACGGATAAAGAGCTCATCCAGCAATTGAACCTGGGATCACTCACACCCTAAGCAAGAATCAGACACCTAGACCAACGAGCCCAGTTCCCGCAGCTTGCTTTGTTATTCTTTCGACGTTTGCCTCTTGTCCACATTCTGCTCAATTGGCATTATTGATTTGTTACAATTTTCCTTTGATCAATTTAGAGTTCGTTTGATGACTTTATTGGCAAGAGATCAGCACGCTGTTTAAAAATGAGCTGTCCCAGAGAAAGGTCTCACTCCTGGTTCAAAATGTATACCATTTTCTTTTTTATCCCGTTGAAAGCGAAAGCTCGTCAGACGCTGGTATATAAATTTGAACACCTAGCGCGCTATGTAAAAATGAATAAAATGCTTTTCTTTTCCCAAATTCAAAAGCAAATGTTGAAATATTTCAAGGAACGGGTATTATTCCTCATCTTTGATTCAACACTAAAATCAATGCAAAGCATGCTTGCAATACACTGAATTTGTATTGTGAGAATGAGACAGTTTTCAAAAATGATTCAACATCACACGGGCGCATCATTGCAGAGTAAGGAAAAGGCTTTATGCAAGTTCGCACGTCTGTCATAAAGAGTTTTAAAGTGTTTTGAAATATAGCCACTTGTGGGAACCTTACACAGTAACTCTGTGCTAATATTCGGAGTATGTAAATAACATGATAGCCTTACCCTCACATAAGATTTTTCCAGAACATGTGCACTGATAAGAATTGTTGATAAGTTTCTTGATCTGTAGCATGTTAGAGTTCTGTCAGTTTATGGACAACTCGGGCTCAAAGGCAGCGCTCATCATTGCATAAAAAGAGGGGGCGTGGTCTCGTGGCCCCCGCCACCCACAGAAGCGTTTCAGGATGGCCGAGCGGACCAAGGCGCTGCGTTCAGGTTGCAGTTTCGTGTAGAGGCGTGGGTTCGAATCCCACTTCTGACAAGCTTTTCTCACTCGACATTTCATGCGTTGCGTCGGTGCTCTTCAGCTTCAGAGCTGTGCAGTATCGACCTGCGGCACGTGGTAGTCATGGCCGAGAGGTTAAGGCGATGGACTAGAAATCCATTGGGTTTTCCCGCGCAGGTTCGAGTCCTGCTGACTACGTGAGTGTTCTCTGCTGTTCATGAGCTTTGAGTCTGCCTGCAAAACTGCCTTTCCTATCTGGGAGGGAGTCTAAGCCCTCTTCTCTCTCTGAGTTTCCATGTGTGGAGCTCTCTTATTTGTCCATCAAAGGCATGATCATTTCAGGCCTTTGCTATGCTGTGTTTCCACCGTAGCCGGCTTTCTTACTTCACCCAATTGTTACCAACAGGTGTATCTGTAATAGGTGATGAAGAACAACCCAGTTCTTGTCCTGTAGTTCTTCCGCCCTACAGAATCTGGTTGCCTGCCTAATATAACTTGACTGTTACGTCACAGCCAGTCCTTCGATGTCATCTTTACATAGCCTTTGAAAAGAACACTCCTAAGGCCTGCACACCAGTGCTTGGACCTATCGGTACCAAACTCGCTGGCTCTAATCTAAGCCTTGACCAGATGGTGCACGGAGCTTTTCGTGGTGCTGCATCATTCGGCCTCAAGTTTTTTAGCCTCTGAAATACACATTGGAAATGACAGGGCAAAATGCACTTTAAAAAAACAACAACAAAAAAAAAAACACGACCGCAAGGCCTGTGCATCAATGATTTCACTTAGCCACACCAAACTCAATGGCTTTAACCTATCCTTTGGACTGAGGGAGGTCATCGACTTTTAAAGCCCCATTCTTTAAAGTTGGAACTAGGGCGACCCGTTTCTCTTTAGACGTAGACATTGCTTTAAGGTGAGGGTTGCCGCTGTAAATTCCTAAAAACATAACAAGCCAATTTTGCACCAGGAGAGTTTCTTCTTAAACCCAATGTAGCGCAATTGTTAGATTTACTGCACTCTTTCAATTATTTTAGAGTAAACTATACTAAAGGTATTCTCTGTGGGACACTGGATCACCAGGAAAGGACTTGGGCACCATTGCTTGGTCTGAAGTTGAACTTCACTCAGCAAAATTAAACACAAACCTAAATGCTCTCACAGCAAGAAGAGTTTCAAGGCCAAGGTGGGCTTTTGGGCCAGTTGAACATAATAACTCTTGCACCCAAAGCTACTATCGCAAGCCTAAAATACCAAGCCTCTTAGTAGGGCAATCTAGTGCCATTTTGACTGGACACTCGTAAGAAGCAGAAGTCATTTATTTTGCTCATTTCATAAGGAGACAACGAAGCATGGTGCAGCGCAACTGTGGATCAGAAGTACGGATAAAGAGCTCATCCAGCAATTGAACCTGGGATCACTCACACCCTAAGCAAGAATCAGACACCTAGACCAACGAGCCCAGTTCCCGCAGCTTGCTTTGTTATTCTTTCGACGTTTGCCTCTTGTCCACATTCTGCTCAGTTGGCATTATTGATTTGTTACAATTTTCCTTTGATCAATTTAGAGTTCGTTTGATGACTTTATTGGCAAGAGATCAGCACGCTGTTTAAAAATGAGCTGTCCCAGAGAAAGGTCTCACTCCTGGTTCAAAATGTATACCATTTTCTTTTTTATCCCGTTGAAAGCGAAAGCTCGTCAGACGCTGGTATATAAATTTGAACACCTAGCGCGCTATGTAAAAATGAATAAAATGCTTTTCTTTTCCCAAATTCAAAAGCAAATGTTGAAATATATCAAGGAATGGGTATTATTCCTCATCTTTGATTCAACACTAAAATCAATGCAAAGCATGCTTGCAATACACTGAATTTGTATTGTGAGAATGAGACAGTTTTCAAAAATGATTCAACATCACACGGGCGCATCATTGCAGAGTAAGGAAAAGGCTTTATGCAAGTTCGCACGTCTGTCATAAAGAGTTTTAAAGTGTTTTGAAATATAGCCACTTGTGGGAACCTTACACAGTAACTCTGTGCTAATATTCGGAGTATGTAAATAACATGATAGCCTTACCCTCACATAAGATTTTTCCAGAACATGTGCACTGATAAGAATTGTTGATAAGTTTCTTGATCTGTAGCATGTTAGAGTTCTGTCAGTTTATGGACAACTCGGGCTCAAAGGCAGCGCTCATCATTGCATAAAAAGAGGGGGCGTGGTCTCGTGGTCCCCGCCACCCACGGAAGCGTGTCAGGATGGCCGAGCGGACCAAGGCGCTGCGTTCAGGTCGCAGTCTCGTCTAGAGGCGTGGGTTCGAATCCCACTTCTGACAAGCTTTTCTCACTCGACATTTCATGCGTTGCGTCGGTGCTCTTCAGCTTCAGAGCTGTGCAGTATCGACCTGCGGCACTTGGTAGTCATGGCCGAGAGGTTAAGGCGATGGACTAGAAAGCCATTGGGTTTTCCCGCGCAGGTTCGAGTCCTGCTGACTACGTGAGTGTTCTCTGCTGTTCATGAGCTTTGAGTCTGCCTGCAAAACTGCCTTTCCTATCTGGGAGGGAGTCTAAGCCCTCTTCTCTCTCTGAGTTTCCATGTGCGGAGCTCTCTTATTTGTCCATCAAAGGCATGATCATTTCAGGCCTTTGCTATGCTGTGTTTCCACCGTAGCCGGCTTTCTTACTTCACCCAATTGTTACCAACAGGTGTATCTGTAATAGGTGATGAAGAACAACCCAGTTCTTGTCCTGTAGTTCTTCCGCCCTACAGAATCTGGTTGCCTGCCTAATATAACTTGACTGTTACGTCACAGCCAGTCCTTCGATGTCATCTTTACATAGCCTTTGAAAAGAACACTCCTAAGGCCTGCACACCAGTGCTTGGACCTATCGGTACCAAACTCGCTGGCTCTAATCTAAGCCTTGGCCAGATGGTGCACGGACCTTTTCGTGGTGCTGCATCATTCGGCCTCAACTTTTTTAGCCTCTGAAATACACATTGGAAATGACAGGGCAAAATGCACTTAAAAAAAAAACAAAAAAATAAAAACACGACCGCAAGGCCTGTGCATCAATGATTTCACTTAGCCACACCAAACTCAATGGCTTTAACCTATCCTTTGGACAGAGGGAGGTCATCGACTTTTAAAGCCCCATTCTTTAAAGTTGGACCTAGGGCGACCCGTTTCTCTTTAGACGTAGACATTGCTTTAAGGTGAGGGTTGCCGCTGTAAATTCCTAAAAACATAACAAGCCAATTTTGCACCAGGAGAGTTTCTTCTTAAACCCAATGTAGCGCAATTGTTAGATTTACTGCACTCTTTCAATTATTTTAGAGTAAACTATACTAAAGGTATTCTCTGTGGGACACTGGATCACCAGGAAAGGACTTGGGCACCATTGCTTAGTCTGAAGTTGAACTTCACTCAGCAAAATTAAACACAAACCTAAATGCTCTCACAGCAAGAAGAGTTTCAAGGTCAAGGTGGGCTTTTGGGCCAGTTGAACATAATAACTCTTGCACCCAAAGCTACTATCGCAAGCCTAAAATACCAAGCCTCTTAGTAGGGCAATCTAGTGCCATTTTGACTGGACACTCGTAAGAAGCAGAAGTCATTTATTTTGCTCATTTCATAAGGAGACAACGAAGCATGGTGCAGCGCAACTGTGGATCAGAAGTACGGATAAAGAGCTCATCCAGCAATTGAACCTGGGATCACTCACACCCTAAGCAAGAATCAGACACCTAGACCAACGAGCCCAGTTCCCGCAGCTTGCTTTGTTATTCTTTCGACGTTTGCCTCTTGTCCACATTCTGCTCAATTGGCATTATTGATTTGTTACAATTTTCCTTTGATCAATTTAGAGTTCGTTTGATGACTTTATTGGCAAGAGATCAGCACGCTGTTTAAAAATGAGCTGTCCCAGAGAAAGGTCTCACTCCTGGTTCAAAATGTATACCATTTTCTTTTTTATTCCGTTGAAAGCGAAAGCTCATCAGACGCTGGTATATAAATTTGAACACCTAGCGCGCTATGTAAAAATGAATAAAATGCTTTTCTTTTCCCAAATTCAAAAGCAAATGTTGAAATATTTCAAGGAACGGGTATTATTCCTCATCTTTGATTCAACACTAAAATCAATGCAAAGCATGCTTGCAATACACTGAATTTGTATTGTGAGAATGAGACAGTTTTCAAAAATGATTCAACATCACACGGGCGCATCATTGCAGAGTAAGGAAAAGGCTTTATGCAAGTTCGCACGTCTGTCATAAAGAGTTTTAAAGTGTTTTGAAATATAGCCACTTGTGGGAACCTTACACAGTAACTCTGTGCTAATATTCGGAGTATGTAAATAACATGATAGCCTTACCCTCACATAAGATTTTTCCAGAACATGTGCACTGATAAGAATTGTTGATAAGTTTCTTGATCTGTAGCATGTTAGAGTTCTGTCAGTTTATGGACAACTCGGGCTCAAAGGCAGCGCTCATCATTGCATAAAAAGAGGGGGCGTGGTCTCGTGGTCCCCGCCACCCACGGAAGCGTGTCAGGATGGCCGAGCGGACCAAGGCGCTGCGTTCAGGTCGCAGTCTCGTCTAGAGGCGTGGGTTCGAATTCCACTTCTGACTTCTGCGTTGCGTCGGTGCTCTTCAGCTTCAGAGCTGTGCAGTATCGACCTGCGGCACGCGGTAGTCATGGCCGAGAGTTTAAGGCGATGGACTAGAAATCCATTGGGTTTTCCCGCGCAGGTTCGAGTCCTGCTGACTACGTGAGTGTTCTCTGCTGTTCATGAGCTTTGAGTCTGCCTGCAAAACTGCCTTTCCTATCTGGGAGGGAGTCTAAGCCCTCTTCTCTCTCTGAGTTTCCATGTGCGGAGCTCTCTTATTTGTCCATCAAAGGCATGATCATTTCAGGCCTTTGCTATGCTGTGTTTCCACCGTAGCCGGCTTTCTTACTTCACCCAATTGTTACCAACAGGTGTATCTGTAATAGGTGATGAAGAACAACCCAGTTCTTGTCCTGTAGTTCTTCCGCCCTACAGAATCTGGTTGCCTGCCTAAAATAACTTGACTGTTACGTCACAGCCAGTCCTTCGATGTCATCTTTACATAGCCTTTGAAAAGAACACTCCTAAGGCCTGCACACCAGTGCTTGGACCTATCGGTACCAAACTCGCTGGCTCTAATCTAAGCCTTGACCAGATGGTGCACGGACCTTTTCGTGGTGCTGCATCATTCGGCCTCAACTTTTTTAGCCTCTGAAATACACATTGGAAATGACAGGGCAAAATGCACTTAAAAAAAACAACAAAAAAAAAAAACCACGACCGCAAGGCCTGTGCATCAATGATTTCACTTAGCCACACCAAACTCAATGGCTTTAACCTATCCTTTGGACAGAGGGAGGTCATCGACTTTTAAAGCCCCATTCTTTAAAGTTGGACCTAGGGCGACCCGTTTCTCTTTAGACGTAGACATTGCTTTAAGGTGAGGGTTGCCGCTGTAAATTCCTAAAAACATAACAAGCCAATTTTGCACGAGGAGAGTTTCTTCTTAAACCCAATGTAGCGCAATTGTTAGATTTACTGCACTCTTTCAATTATTTTAGAGAAACTATACTAAAGGTATTCTCTGTGGGACACTGGATCACCAGGAAAGGACTTGGGCACCATTGCTTGGTCTGAAGTTCAACTTCACTCAGCAAAATTAAACACAAACCTAAATGCTCTCACAGCAAGAAGAGTTTCAAGGTCAAGGTGGGCTTTTGGGCCAGTTGAACATAATAACTCTTGCACCCAAAGCTACTATCGCAAGCCTAAAATACCAAGCCTCTTAGTAGGGCAATCTAGTGCCATTTTGACTGGACACTCGTAAGAAGCAGAAGTCATTTATTTTGCTCATTTCATAAGGAGACAACAAAGCATGGTGCAGCGCAACTGTGGATCAGAAGTACGGATAAAGAGCTCATCCAGCAATTGAACCTGGGATCACTCACACCCTAAGCAAGAATCAGACACCTAGACCAACGAGCCCAGTTCCCGCAGCTTGCTTTGTTATTCTTTCGACGTTTGCCTCTTGTCCACATTCTGCTCAATTGGCATTATTGATTTGTTACAATTTCCCTTTGATCAATTTAGAGTTCGTTTGATGACTTTATTGGCAAGAGATCAGCACGCTGTTTAAAAATGAGCTGTCCCAGAGAAAGGTCTCACTCCTGCTTCAAAATGTATACCATTTTCTTTTTTATCCCGTTGAAAGCGAAAGCTCGTCAGACGCTGGTATATAAATTGGAACACCTAGCGCGCTATGTAAAAATGAATAAAATGCTTTTCTTTTCCCAAATTCAAAAGCAAATGTTGAAATATTTCAAGGAACGGGTATTATTCCTCATCTTTGATTCAACACTAAAATCAATGCAAAGCATGCTTGCAATACACTGAATTTGTATTGTGAGAATGAGACAGTTTTCAAAAATGATTCAACATCACACGGGCGCATCATTGCAGAGTAAGGAAAAGGCTTTATGCAAGTTCGCACGTCTGTCATAAAGAGTTTTAAAGTGTTTTGAAATATAGCCACTTGTGGGAACCTTACACAGTAACTCTGTGCTAATATTCGGAGTATGTAAATAACATGATAGCCTTACCCTCACATAAGATTTTTCCAGAACATGTGCACTGATAAGAATTGTTGATAAGTTTCTTGATCTGTAGCATGTTAGAGTTCTGTCAGTTTATGGACAACTCGGGCTCAAAGGCAGCGCTCATCATTGCATAAAAAGAGGGGGCGTGGTCTCGTGGTCCCCACCACCCACGGAAGCGTGTCGGGATGGCCGAGCGGACCAAGGCGCTGCTTTCAGGTCGCAGTCTCGTCTAGAGGCGTGGGTTCGACTCCCACTTCTGACAAGCTTTTCTCACTGGACATTTCATGCGTTGCGTCGGAGATCTCCAGCTTCAGAGCTGTGCAGTATCGACCTGCGGCACGTGGTAGTCATGGCCGAGAGGTTAAGGCGATGGACTAGAAATCCATTGGGTTTTCCCGCGCAGGTTCGAGTCCTGCTGACTACGTGAGAGTTCTCTGCTGTTCATGAGCTTTGAGTCTGCCTGCAAAACTGCCTTTCCTATCTGGGAGGGAGTCTAAGCCCTCTTCTCTCTCTGAGTTTCCATGTGCGGAGCTCTCTTATTTGTCCATCAAAGGCATGATCATTTCAGGCCTTTGCTATGCTGTGTTTCCACCGTAGCTGGCTTTCTTACTTCACCCAATTGTTACCAACAGGTGTATCTGTAATAGGTGATGAAGAACAACCCAGTTCTTGTCCTGTAGTTCTTCCGCCCTACAGAATCTGGTTGCCTGCCTAATATAACTTGACTGTTACGTCACAGCCAGTCCTTCGATGTCATCTTTACATAGCCTTTGAAAAGAACACTCCTAAGGCCTGCACACCAGTGCTTGGACCTATCGGTACCAAACTCGCTGGCTCTAATCTAAGCCTTGACCAGATGGTGCACGGACCTTTTCGTGGTGCTGCATCATTCGGCCTCAACTTTTTTAGCCTCTGAAATACACATTGGAAATGACAGGGCAAAATGCACTTAAAAAAAACAACAACAAAAAAAAACCACGACCGCAAGGCCTGTGCATCAATGATTTCACTTAGCCACACCAAACTCAATGGCTTTAACCTATCCTTTGGACAGAGGGAGGTCATCGACTTTTAAAGCCCCATTCTTTAAAGTTGGACCTAGGGCGACCCGTTTCTCTTTCGACGTAGACATTGCTTTAAGGTGAGGGTTGCCGCTGTAAATTCCTAAAAACATAACAAGCCAATTTTGCACCAGGAGAGTTTCTTCTTAAACCCAATGTAGCGCAATTGTTAGATTTACTGCACTCTTTCAATTATTTTAGAGAAACTATACTAAAGGTATTCTCTGTGGGACACTGGATCACCAGGAAAGGACTTGGGCACCATTGCTTGGTCTGAAGTTCAACTTCACTCAGCAAAATTAAACACAAACCTAAATGCTCTCACAGCAAGAAGAGTTTCAAGGTCAAGGTGGGCTTTTGGGCCAGTTGAACATAATAACTCTTGCACCCAAAGCTACTATCGCAAGCCTAAAATACCAAGCCTCTTAGTATGGCAATCTATTGCCATTTTGACTGGACACTCGTAAGAAGCAGAAGTCATTTATTTTGCTCATTTCATAAGAGACAACGAAGCATGGTGCAGCGCAACTGTGGATCAGAAGTACGGATAAAGAGCTCATCCAGCAATTGAACCTGGGATCACTCACACCCTAAGCAAGAATCAGACACCTAGACCAACGAGCCCAGTTCCCGCAGCTTGCTTTGTTATTCTTTCGAGGTTTGCCTCTTGTCCACATTCTGCTCAATTGGCATTATTGATTTGTTACAATTTTCCTTTGATCAATTTAGAGTTCGTTTGATGACTTTATTGGCAAGAGATCAGCACGCTGTTTAAAAATGAGCTGTCCCAGAGAAAGGTCTCACTCCTGGTTCAAAATGTATACCATTTTCTTTTTTATCCCGTTGAAAGCGAAAGCTCGTCAGACGCTGGTATATAAATTGGAACACCTAGCGCGCTATGTAAAAATGAATAAAACGCTTTTCTTTTCCCAAATTCAAAAGCAAATGTTGAAATATTTCAAGGAACGGGTATTATTCCTCATCTTTGATTCAACACTAAAATCAATGCAAAGCATGCTTGCAATACACTGAATTTGTATTGTGAGAATGAGACAGTTTTCAAAAATGATTCAACATCACACGGGCGCATCATTGCAGAGTAAGGAAAAGGCTTTATGCAAGTTCGCACGTCTGTCATAAAGAGTTTTAAAGTGTTTTGAAATATAGCCACTTGTGGGAACCTTACACAGTAACTCTGTGCTAATATTCGGAGTATGTAAATAACATGATAGCCTTACCCTCACATAAGATTTTTCCAGAACATGTGCACTGATAAGAATTGTTGATAAGTTTCTTGATCTGTAGCATGTTAGAGTTCTGTCAGTTTATGGACAACTCGGGCTCAAAGGCAGCGCTCATCATTGCATAAAAAGAGGGGGCGTGGTCTCGTGGTCCCCGCCACCCACGGAAGCGTGTCAGGATGGCCGAGCGGACCAAGGCGCTGCGTTCAGGTCGCAGTCTCGTCTAGAGGCGTGGGTTCGAATCCCACTTCTGACAAGCTTTTCTCACTGGACATTTCATGCGTTGCGTCGGAGATCTCCAGCTTCAGAGCTGTGCAGTATCGACCTGCGGCACGTGGTAGTCATGGCCGAGAGGTTAAGGCGATGGACTAGAAATCCATTGGGTTTTCCCGCGCAGGTTCGAGTCCTGCTGACTACGTGAGTGTTCTCTGCTGTTCATGAGCTTTGAGTCTGCCTGCAAAACTGCCTTTCCTATCTGGGAGGGAGTCTAAGCCCTCTTCTCTCTCTGAGTTTCCATGTGCGGAGCTCTCTTATTTGTCAATCAAAGGCATGATCATTTCAGGCCTTTGCTATGCTGTGTTTCCACCGTAGCCGGCTTTCTTACTTCACCCAATTGTTACCAACAGGTGTATCTGTAATAGGTGATGAAGAACAACCCAGTTCTTGTCCTGTAGTTCTTCCGCCCTACAGAATCTAGTTGCCTGCCTAATATAACTTGACTGTTACGTCACAGCCAGTCCTTCGATGTCATCTTTACATAGCCTTTGAAAAGAACACTCCTAAGGCCTGCACACCAGTGCTTGGACCTATCGGTACCAAACTCGCTGGCTCTAATCTAAGCCTTGACCAGATGGTGCACGGAGCTTTTCGTGGTGCTGCATCATTCGGCCTCAAGTTTTTTAGCCTCTGAAATACACATTGGAAATGACAGGGCAAAATGCACTTTAAAAAAACAACAAAAAAAAAAAAACACGACCGCAAGGCCTGTGCATCAATGATTTCACTTAGCCACACCAAACTCCATGGCTTTAACCTATCCTTTGGACAGAGGGAGGTCATCGACTTTTAAAGCCCCATTCTTTAAAGTTGGACCTAGGGCGACCCGTTTCTCTTTAGACGTAGACATTGCTTTAAGGTGAGGGTTGCCGCTGTAAATTCCTAAAAACATAACAAGCCAATTTTGCACCAGGAGAGTTTCTTCTTAAACCCAATGTAGCGCAATTGTTAGATTTACTGCACTCTTTCAATTATTTTAGAGTAAACTATACTAAAGGTATTCTCTGTGGGACACTGGATCACCAGGAAAGGACTTGGGCACCATTGCTTGGTCTGAAGTTGAACTTCACTCAGCAAAATTAAACACAAACCTAAATGCTCTCACAGCAAGAAGAGTTTCAAGGTCAAGGTGGGCTTTTGGGCCAGTTGAACATAATAACTCTTGCACCCAAAGCTACTATCGCAAGCCTAAAATACCAAGCCTCTTAGTAGGGCAATCTAGTGCCATTTTGACTGGACACTCGTAAGAAGCAGAAGTCATTTATTTTGCTCATTTCATAAGGAGACAACGAAGCATGGTGCAGCGCAACTGTGGATCAGAAGTACGGATAAAGAGCTCATCCAGCAATTGAACCTGGGATCACTCACACCCTAAGCAAGAATCAGACACCTAGACCAACGAGCCCAGTTCCCGCAGCTTGCTTTGTTATTCTTTCGACGTTTGCCTCTTGTCCACATTCTGCTCAATTGGCATTATTGATTTGTTACAATTTCCCTTTGATCAATTTAGAGTTCGTTTGATGACTTTATTGGCAAGAGATCAGCACGCTGTTTAAAAATGAGCTGTCCCAGAGAAAGGTCTCACTCCTGCTTCAAAATGTATACCATTTTCTTTTTTATTCCGTTGAAAGCGAAAGCTCGTCAGACGCTGGTATATAAATTGGAACACCTAGCGCGCTATGTAAAAATGAATAAAATGCTTTTCTTTTCCCAAATTCAAAAGCAAATGTTGAAATATTTCAAGGAACGGGTATTATTCCTCATCTTTGATTCAACACTAAAATCAATGCAAAGCATGCTTGCAATACACTGAATTTGTATTGTGAGAATGAGACAGTTTTCAAAAATGATTCAACATCACACGGGCGCATCATTGCAGAGTAAGGAAAAGGCTTTATGCAAGTTCGCACGTCTGTCATAAAGAGTTTTAAAGTGTTTTGAAATATAGCCACTTGTGGGAACCTTACACAGTAACTCTGTGCTAATATTCGGAGTATGTAAATAACATGATAGCCTTACCCTCACATAAGATTTTTCCAGAACATGTGCACTGATAAGAATTGTTGATAAGTTTCTTGATCTGTAGCATGTTAGAGTTCTGTCAGTTTATGGACAACTCGGGCTCAAAGGCAGCGCTCATCATTGCATAAAAAGAGGGGGCGTGGTCTCGTGGTCCCCGCCACCCATGGAAGCGTGTCAGGATGGCCGAGCGGACCAAGGTGCTGCGTTCAGGTCGCAGTCTCGTCTAGAGGCGTGGGTTCGAATCCCACTTCTGACAAGCTTTTCTCACTGGACATTTCATGCGTTGCGTCGGAGATCTCCAGCTTCAGAGCTGTGCAGTATCGACCTGCGGCACGTGGTAGTCATGGCCGAGAGGTTAAGGCGATGGACTAGAAATCCATTGGGTTTTCCCGCGCAGGTTCGAGTCCTGCTGACTACGTGAGTGTTCTCTGCTGTTCATGAGCTTTGAGTCTGCCTGCAAAACTGCCTTTCCTATCTGGGAGGGAGTCTAAGCCCTCTTCTCTCTCTGAGTTTCCATGTGCGGAGCTCTCTTATTTGTCCATCAAAGGCATGATCATTTCAGGCCTTTGCTATGCTGTGTTTCCACCGTAGCCGGCTTTCTTACTTCACCCAATTGTTACCAACAGGTGTATCTGTAATAGGTGATGAAGAACAACCCAGTTCTTGTCCTGTAGTTCTTCCGCCCTACAGAATCTGGTTGCCTGCCTAATATAACTTGACTGTTACGTCACAGCCAGTCCTTCGATGTCATCTTTACATAGCCTTTGAAAAGAACACTCCTAAGGCCTGCACACCAGTGCTTGGACCTATCGGTACCAAACTCGCTGGCTCTAATCTAAGCCTTGACCAGATGGTGCACGGACCTTTTCGTGGTGCTGCATCATTCGGCCTCAACTTTTTTAGCCTCTGAAATACACATTGGAAATGACAGGGCAAAATGCACTTAAAAAAAAACCAAAAAAAAAACCAAAAACACGACCGCAAGGCCTGTGCATCAATGATTTCACTTAGCCACACCAAACTCAATGGCTTTAACCTATCCTTTGGACAGAGGGAGGTCATCGACTTTTAAAGCCCCATTCTTTAAAGTTGGACCTAGGGCGACCCGTTTCTCTTTAGACGTAGACATTGCTTTAAGGTGAGGGTTGCCGCTGTAAATTCCTAAAAACATAACAAGCCAATTTTGCACCAGGAGAGTTTCTTCTTAAACCCAATGTAGCGCAATTGTTAGATTTACTGCACTCTTTCAATTATTTTAGAGTAAACTATACTAAAGGTATTCTCTGTGGGACACTGGATCACCAGGAAAGGACTTGGGCACCATTGCTTGGTCTGAAGTTGAACTTCACTCAGCAAAATTAAACACAAACCTAAATGCTCTCACAGCAAGAAGAGTTTCAAGGTCAAGGTGGGCTTTTGGGCCAGTTGAACATAATAACTCTTGCACCCAAAGCTACTATCGCAAGCCTAAAATACCAAGCCTCTTAGTAGGGCAATCTAGTGCCATTTTGACTGGACACTCGTAAGAAGCAGAAGTCATTTATTTTGCTCATTTCATAAGGAGACAACGAAGCATGGTGCAGCGCAACTGTGGATCAGAAGTACGGATAAAGAGCTCATCCAGCAATTGAACCTGGGATCACTCACACCCTAAGCAAGAATCAGACACCTAGACCAACGAGCCCAGTTCCCGCAGCTTGCTTTGTTATTCTTTCGACGTTTGCCTCTTGTCCACATTCTGCTCAATTGGCATTATTGATTTGTTACAATTTCCCTTTGATCAATTTAGAGTTCGTTTGATGACTTTATTGGCAAGAGATCAGCACGCTGTTTAAAAATGAGCTGTCCCAGAGAAAGGTCTCACTCCTGGTTCAAAATGTATACCATTTTCTTTTTTATCCCGTTGAAAGCGAAAGCTCGTCAGACGCTGGTATATAAATTGGAACACCTAGCGCGCTATGTAAAAATGAATAAAATGCTTTTCTTTTCCCAAATTCAAAAGCAAATGTTGAAATATTTCAAGGAACGGGTATTATTCCTCATCTTTGATTCAACACTAAAATCAATGCAAAGCATGCTTGCAATACACTGAATTTGTATTGTGAGAATGAGACAGTTTTCAAAAATGATTCAACATCACACGGGCACATCATTGCAGAGTAAGGAAAAGGCTTTATGCAAGTTCGCACGTCTGTCATAAAGAGTTTTAAAGTGTTTTGAAATATAGCCACTTGTGGGAACCTTACACAGTAACTCTGTGCTAATATTCGGAGTATGTAAATAACATGATAGCCTTACCCTCACATAAGATTTTTCCAGAACATGTGCACTGATAAGAATTGTTGATAAGTTTCTTGATCTGTAGCATGTTAGAGTTCTGTCAGTTTATGGACAACTCGGGCTCAAAGGCAGCGCTCATCATTGCATAAAAAGAGGGGGCGTGGTCTCATGGTCCCCGCCACCCACGGAAGCGTGTCAGGATGGCCGAGCGGACCAAGGTGCTGCGTTCAGGTTGCAGTCTCGTCTAGAGGCGTGGTTTCGAATCCCACTTCTGACAAGCTTTTCTCACTGGACATTTCATGCGTTGCGTCGGAGATCTCCAGCTTCAGAGCTGTGCAGTATCGACCTGCGGCACGTGGTAGTCATGGCCGAGAGGTTAAGGCGATGGACTAGAAATCCATTGGGTTTTCCCGCGCAGGTTCGAGTCCTGCTGACTACGTGAGTGTTCTCTGCTGTTCATGAGCTTTGAGTCTGCCTGCAAAACTGCCTTTCCTATCTGGGAGGGAGTCTAAGCCCTCTTCTCTCTCTGAGTTTCCATGTGCGGAGCTCTCTTATTTGTCCATCAAAGGCATGATCATTTCAGGCCTTTGCTATGCTGTGTTTCCACCGTAGCCGGCTTTCTTACTTCACCCAATTGTTACCAACAGGTGTATCTGTAATAGGTGATGAAGAACAACCCAGTTCTTGTCCTGTAGTTCTTCCGCCCTACAGAATCTGGTTGCCTGCCTAATATAACTTGACTGTTACGTCACAGCCAGTCCTTCGATGTCATCTTTACATAGCCTTTGAAAAGAACACTCCTAAGGCCTGCACACCAGTGCTTGGACCTATCGGTACCAAACTCGCTGGCTCTAATCTAAGCCTTGACCAGATGGTGCACGGAGCTTTTCGTGGTGCTGCATCATTCGGCCTCAACTTTTTTAGCCTCTGAAATACACATTGGAAATGACAGGGCAAAATGCACTTAAAAAAAACAACAACAAAAAAAAAACACGACCGCAAGGCCTGTGCATCAATGATTTCACTTAGCCACACCAAACTCAATGGCTTTAACCTATCCTTTGGACAGAGGGAGGTCATCGACTTTTAAAGCCCCATTCTTTAAAGTTGGACCTAGGGCGACCCGTTTCTCTTTCGACGTAGACATTGCTTTAAGGTGAGGGTTGCCGCTGTAAATTCCTAAAAACATAACAAGCCAATTTTGCACCAGGAGAGTTTCTTCTTAAACCCAATGTAGCGCAATTGTTAGATTTACTGCACTCTTTCAATTATTTTAGAGTAAACTATACTAAAGGTATTCTCTGTGGGACACTGGATCACCAGGAAAGGACTTGGGCACCATTGCTTGGTCTGAAGTTGAACTTCACTCAGCAAAATTAAACACAAACCTAAATGCTCTCACAGCAAGAAGAGTTTCAAGGTCAAGGTGGGCTTTTGGGCCAGTTGAACATAATAACTCTTGCACCCAAAGCTACTATCGCAAGCCTAAAATACCAAGCCTCTTAGTAGGGCAATCTAGTGCCATTTTGACTGGACACTCGTAAGAAGCAGAAGTCATTTATTTTGCTCATTTCATAAGGAGACAACGAAGCATGGTGCAGCGCAACTGTGGATCAGAAGTACGGATAAAGAGCTCATCCAGCAATTGAACCTGGGATCACTCACACCCTAAGCAAGAATCAGACACCTAGACCAACGAGCCCAGTTCCCGCAGCTTGCTTTGTTATTCTTTCGACGTTTGCCTCTTGTCCACATTCTGCTCAATTGGCATTATTGATTTGTTACAATTTCCCTTTGATTAATTTAGAGTTCGTTTGATGACTTTATTGGCAAGAGATCAGCACGCTGTTTAAAAATGAGCTGTCCCAGAGAAAGGTCTCACTCCTGGTTCAAAATGTATACCATTTTCTTTTTTATCCCGTTGAAAGCGAAAGCTCGTCAGACGCTGGTATATAAATTTGAACACCTAGCGCGCTATGTAAAAATGAATAAAATGCTTTTCTTTTCCCAAATTCAAAAGCAAATGTTGAAATATTTCAAGGAACGGGTATTATTCCTCATCTTTGATTCAACACTAAAATCAATGCAAAGCATGCTTGCAATACACTGAATTTGTATTGTGAGAATGAGACAGTTTTCAAAAATGATTCAACATCACACGGGCGCATCATTGCAGAGTAAGGAAAAGGGTTTATGCAAGTTCGCACGTCTGTCATAAAGAGTTTTAAAGTGTTTTGAAATATAGCCACTTGTGGGAACCTTACACAGTAACTCTGTGCTAATATTCGGAGTATGTAAATAACATGATAGCCTTACCCTCACATAAGATTTTTCCAGAACATGTGCACTGATAAGAATTGTTGATAAGTTTCTTGATCTGTAGCATGTTAGAGTTCTGTCAGTTTATGGACAACTCGGGCTCAAAGGCAGCGCTCATCATTGCATAAAAAGAGGGGGCGTGGTCTCATGGTCCCCGCCACCCACGGAAGCATGTCAGGATGGCCGAGCGGACCAAGGTGCTGCGTTCAGGTTGCAGTCTCGTCTAGAGGCGTGGTTTCGAATCCCACTTCTGACAAGCTTTTCTCACTGGACATTTCATGCGTTGCGTCGGAGATCTCCAGCTTCAGAGCTGTGCAGTATCGACCTGCGGCACGTGGTAGTCATGGCCGAGAGGTTAAGGCGATGGACTAGAAATCCATTGGGTTTTCCCGCGCAGGTTCGAGTCCTGCTGACTACGTGAGTGTTCTCTGCTGTTCATGAGCTTTGAGTCTGCCTGCAAAACTGCCTTTCCTATCTGGGAGGGAGTCTAAGCCCTCTTCTCTCTCTGAGTTTCCATGTGCGGAGCTCTCTTATTTGTCCATCAAAGGCATGATCATTTCAGGCCTTTGCTATGCTGTGTTTCCACCGTAGCCGGCTTTCTTACTTCACCCAATTGTTACCAACAGGTGTATCTGTAATAGGTGATGAAGAACAACCCAGTTCTTGTCCTGTAGTTCTTCCGCCCTACAGAATCTGGTTGCCTGCCTAATATAACTTGACTGTTACGTCACAGCCAGTCCTTCGATGTCATCTTTACATAGCCTTTGAAAAGAACACTCCTAAGGCCTGCACACCAGTGCTTGGACCTATCGGTACCAAACTCGCTGGCTCTAATCTAAGCCTTGACCAGATGGTGCACGGAGCTTTTCGTGGTGCTGCATCATTCGGCCTCAATTTTTTTAGCCTCTGAAATACACATTGGAAATGACAGGGCAAAATGCACTTAAAAAAAACAACAACAAAAAAAAAACACGACCGCAAGGCCTGTGCATCAATGATTTCACTTAGCCACACCAAACTCAATGGCTTTAACCTATCCTTTGGACAGAGGGAGGTCATCGACTTTTAAAGCCCCATTCTTTAAAGTTGGACCTAGGGCGACCCGTTTCTCTTTCGACGTAGACATTGCTTTAAGGTGAGGGTTGCCGCTGTAAATTCCTAAAAACATAACAAGCCAATTTTGCACCAGGAGAGTTTCTTCTTAAACCCAATGTAGCGCAATTGTTAGATTTACTGCACTCTTTCAATTATTTTAGAGTAAACTATACTAAAGGTATTCTCTGTGGGACACTGGATCACCAGGAAAGGACTTGGGCACCATTGCTTGGTCTGAAGTTGAACTTCACTCAGCAAAATTAAACACAAACCTAAATGCTCTCACAGCAAGAAGAGTTTCAAGGTCAAGGTGGGCTTTTGGGCCAGTTGAACATAATAACTCTTGCACCCAAAGCTACTATCGCAAGCCTAAAATACCAAGCCTCTTAGTAGGGCAATCTAGTGCCATTTTGACTGGACACTCGTAAGAAGCAGAAGTCATTTATTTTGCTCATTTCATAAGGAGACAACGAAGCATGGTGCAGCGCAACTGTGGATCAGAAGTACGGATAAAGAGCTCATCCAGCAATTGAACCTGGGATCACTCACACCCTAAGCAAGAATCAGACACCTAGACCAACGAGCCCAGTTCCCGCAGCTTGCTTTGTTATTCTTTCGACGTTTGCCTCTTGTCCACATTCTGCTCAATTGGCATTATTGATTTGTTACAATTTCCCTTTGATCAATTTAGAGTTCGTTTGATGACTTTATTGGCAAGAGATCAGCACGCTGTTTAAAAATGAGCTGTCCCAGAGAAAGGTCTCACTCCTGCTTCAAAATGTATACCATTTTCTTTTTTATCCCGTTGAAAGCGAAAGCTCGTCAGACGCTGGTATATAAATTGGAACACCTAGCGCGCTATGTAAAAATGAATAAAATGCTTTTCTTTTCCCAAATTCAAAAGCAAATGTTGAAATATTTCAAGGAAGGGGTATTATTCCTCATCTTTGATTCAACACTAAAATCAATGCAAAGCATGCTTGCAATACACTGAATTTGTATTGTGAGAATGAGACAGTTTTCAAAAATGATTCAACATCACACGGGCGCATCATTGCAGAGTAAGGAAAAGGCTTTATGCAAGTTCGCACGTCTGTCATAAAGAGTTTTAAAGTGTTTTGAAATATAGCCACTTGTGGGAACCTTACACAGTAACTCTGTGCTAATATTCGGAGTATGTAAATAACATGATAGCCTTACCCTTACATAAGATTTTTCCAGAACATGTGCACTGATAAGAATTGTTGATAAGTTTCTTGATCTGTAGCATGTTAGAGTTCTGTCAGTTTATGGACAACTCGGGCTCAAAGGCAGCGCTCATCATTGCATAAAAAGAGGGGGCATGGTCTCATGGTCCCCGCCACCCACCGAAGCGTGTCAGGATGGCCGAGCGGACCAAGGTGCTGCGTTCAGGTCGCAGTCTCGTCTAGAGGCGTGGGTTCGAATCCCACTTCTGACAAGCTTTTCTCACTGGACATTTCATGCATTGCGTCGGAGATCTCCAGCTTCAGAGCTGTGCAGTATCGACCTGCGGCACGTGGTAGTCATGGCCGAGAGGTTAAGGCGATGGACTAGAAATCCATTGGGTTTTCCCGCGCAGGTTCGAGTCCTGCTGACTACGTGAGTGTTCTCTGCTGTTCATGAGCTTTGAGTCTGCCTGCAAAACTGCCTTTCCTATCTGGGAGGGAGTCTAAGCCCTCTTCTCTCTCTGAGTTTCCATGTGCGGAGCTCTCTTATTTGTCCATCAAAGGCACGATCATTTCAGGCCTTTGCTATGCTGTGTTTCCACCGTAGCCAGCTTTCTTACTTCACCCAATTGTTACCAACAGGTGTATCTGTAATAGGTGATGAAGAACAACCCAGTTCTTGTCCTGTAGTTCTTCCGCCCTACAGAATCTGGTTGCCTGCCTAATATAACTTGACTGTTACGTCACAGCCAGTCCTTCGATGTCATCTTTACATAGCCTTTGAAAAGAACACTCCTAAGGCCTGCACACCAGTGCTTGGACCTATCGGTACCAAACTCGCTGGCTCTAATCTAAGCCTTGACCAGATGGTGCAAGGAGCTTTTCGTGGTGCTGCATCATTCGGCCTCAAGTTTTTTAGCCTCTGAAATACACATTGGAAATGACAGGGCAAAATGCACTTAAAAAAAAAACAAAAAAAAAACCAAAAACACGACCGCAAGGCCTGTGCATCAATGATTTCACTTAGCCACACCAAACTCAATGGCTTTAACCTATCCTTTGGACAGAGGGAGGTCATCGACTTTTAAAGCCCCATTCTTTAAAGTTGGACCTAGGGCGACCCGTTTCTCTTTAGACGTAGACATTGCTTTAAGGTGAGGGTTGCCGCTGTAAATTCCTAAAAACATAACAAGCCAATTTTGCACCAGGAGAGTTTCTTCTTAAACCCAATGTAGCGCAATTGTTAGATTTACTGCACTCTTTCAATTATTTTAGAGTAAACTATACTAAAGGTATTCTCTGTGGGACACTGGATCACCAGGAAAGGACTTGGGCACCATTGCTTGGTCTGAAGTTGAACTTCACTCAGCAAAATTAAACACAAACCTAAATGCTCTCACAGCAAGAAGAGTTTCAAGGTCAAGGTGGGCTTTTGGGCCAGTTGAACATAATAACTCTTGCACCCAAAGCTACTATCGCAAGCCTAAAATACCAAGCCTCTTAGTAGGGCAATCTAGTGCCATTTTGACTGGACACTCGTAAGAAGCAGAAGTCATTTATTTTGCTCATTTCATAAGGAGACAACGAAGCATGGTGCAGCGCAACTGTGGATCAGAAGTACGGATAAAGAGCTCATCCAGCAATTGAACCTGGGATCACTCACACCCTAAGCAAGAATCAGACACCTAGACCAACGAGCCCAGTTCCCGCAGCTTGCTTTGTTATTCTTTCGACGTTTGCCTCTTGTCCACATTCTGCTCAATTGGCATTATTGATTTGTTACAATTTCCCTTTGATCAATTTAGAGTTCGTTTGATGACTTTATTGGCAAGAGATCAGCACGCTGTTTAAAAATGAGCTGTCCCAGAGAAAGGTCTCACTCCTGCTTCAAAATGTATACCATTTTCTTTTTTATCCCGTTGAAAGCGAAAGCTCGTCAGACGCTGGTATATAAATTGGAACACCTAGCGCGCTATGTAAAAATGAATAAAATGCTTTTCTTTTCCCAAATTCAAAAGCAAATGTTGAAATATTTCAAGGAAGGGGTATTATTCCTCATCTTTGATTCAACACTAAAATCAATGCAAAGCATGCTTGCAATACACTGAATTTGTATTGTGAGAATGAGACAGTTTTCAAAAATGATTCAACATCACACGGGCGCATCATTGCAGAGTAAGGAAAAGGCTTTATGCAAGTTCGCACGTCTGTCATAAAGAGTTTTAAAGTGTTTTGAAATATAGCCACTTGTGGGAACCTTACACAGTAACTCTGTGCTAATATTCGGAGTATGTAAATAACATGATAGCCTTACCCTTACATAAGATTTTTCCAGAACATGTGCACTGATAAGAATTGTTGATAAGTTTCTTGATCTGTAGCATGTTAGAGTTCTGTCAGTTTATGGACAACTCGGGCTCAAAGGCAGCGCTCATCATTGCATAAAAAGAGGGGGCATGGTCTCATGGTCCCCGCCACCCACCGAAGCGTGTCAGGATGGCCGAGCGGACCAAGGTGCTGCGTTCAGGTCGCAGTCTCGTCTAGAGGCGTGGGTTCGAATCCCACTTCTGACAAGCTTTTCTCACTGGACATTTCATGCATTGCGTCGGAGATCTCCAGCTTCAGAGCTGTGCAGTATCGACCTGCGGCACGTGGTAGTCATGGCCGAGAGGTTAAGGCGATGGACTAGAAATCCATTGGGTTTTCCCGCGCAGGTTCGAGTCCTGCTGACTACGTGAGTGTTCTCTGCTGTTCATGAGCTTTGAGTCTGCCTGCAAAACTGCCTTTCCTATCTGGGAGGGAGTCTAAGCCCTCTTCTCTCTCTGAGTTTCCATGTGCGGAGCTCTCTTATTTGTCCATCAAAGGCACGATCATTTCAGGCCTTTGCTATGCTGTGTTTCCACCGTAGCCAGCTTTCTTACTTCACCCAATTGTTACCAACAGGTGTATCTGTAATAGGTGATGAAGAACAACCCAGTTCTTGTCCTGTAGTTCTTCCGCCCTACAGAATCTGGTTGCCTGCCTAATATAACTTGACTGTTACGTCACAGCCAGTCCTTCGATGTCATCTTTACATAGCCTTTGAAAAGAACACTCCTAAGGCCTGCACACCAGTGCTTGGACCTATCGGTACCAAACTCGCTGGCTCTAATCTAAGCCTTGACCAGATGGTGCAAGGAGCTTTTCGTGGTGCTGCATCATTCGGCCTCAAGTTTTTTAGCCTCTGAAATACACATTGGAAATGACAGGGCAAAATGCACTTAAAAAAAAAACAAAAAAAAAACCAAAAACACGACCGCAAGGCCTGTGCATCAATGATTTCACTTAGCCACACCAAACTCAATGGCTTTAACCTATCCTTTGGACAGAGGGAGGTCATCGACTTTTAAAGCCCCATTCTTTAAAGTTGGACCTAGGGCGACCCGTTTCTCTTTAGACGTAGACATTGCTTTAAGGTGAGGGTTGCCGCTGTAAATTCCTAAAAACATAACAAGCCAATTTTGCACCAGGAGAGTTTCTTCTTAAACCCAATGTAGCGCAATTGTTAGATTTACTGCACTCTTTCAATTATTTTAGAGTAAACTATACTAAAGGTATTCTCTGTGGGACACTGGATCACCAGGAAAGGACTTGGGCACCATTGCTTGGTCTGAAGTTGAACTTCACTCAGCAAAATTAAACACAAACCTAAATGCTCTCACAGCAAGAAGAGTTTCAAGGTCACGGTGGGCTTTTGGGCCAGTTGAACATAATAACTCTTGCACCCAAAGCTACTATCGCAAGCCTAAAATACCAAGCCTCTTAGTAGGGCAATCTAGTGCCATTTTGACTGGACACTCGTAAGAAGCAGAAGTCATTTATTTTGCTCATTTCATAAGGAGACAACGAAGCATGGTGCAGCGCAACTGTGGATCAGAAGAACGGATAAAGAGCTCATCCAGCAATTGAACCTGGGTTCACTCACACCCTAAGCAAGAATCAGACACCTAGACCAACGAGCCCAGTTCCCGCAGCTTGCTTTGTTATTCTTTCGAGGTTTGCCTCTTGTCCACATTCTGCTCAATTGGCATTATTGATTTGTTACAATTTTCCTTTGATCAATTTAGAGTTCGTTTGATGACTTTATTGGCAAGAGATCAGCACGCTGTTTAAAAATGAGCTGTCCCAGAGAAAGGTCTCACTCCTGCTTCAAAATGTATACCATTTTCTTTTTTATCCCGTTGAAAGCGAAAGCTCGTCAGACGCTGGTATATAAATTTGAACACCTAGCGCGCTATGTAAAAATGAATAAAATGCTTTTCTTTTCCCAAATTCAAAAGCAAATGTTGAAATATTTCAAGGAACGGGTATTATTCCACATCTTTGATTCAACACTAAAATCAATGCAAAGCATGCTTGCAATACACTGAATTTGTATTGTGAGAATGAGACAGTTTTCAAAAATGATTCAACATCACACGGGCGCATCATTGCAGAGTAAGGAAAAGGCTTTATGCAAGTTCGCACGTCTGTCATAAAGAGTTTTAAAGTGTTTTGAAATATAGCCACTTGTGGGAACCTTACACAGTAACTCTGTGCTAATATTCGGAGTATGTAAATAACATGATAGCCTTACCCTCACATAAGATTTTTCCAGAACATGTGCACTGATAAGAATTGTTGATAAGTTTCTTGATCTGTAGCATGTTAGAGTTCTGTCAGTTTATGGACAACTCGGGCTCAAAGGCAGCGCTCATCATTGCATAAAAAGAGGGGGCGTGGTCTCGTGGTCCCCGCCACCCACGGAAGCGTGTCAGGATGGCCGAGCGGACCAAGGCGCTGCGTTCAGGTCGCAGTCTCGTCTAGAGGCGTGGGTTGGGATCCCACTTCTGACAAGCTTTTCTCACTCGACATTTCATGCGTTGCGTCGGTGCTCTTCAGCTTCAGAGCTGTGCAGTATCGACCTGCGGCACGTGGTAGTCATGGCCGAGAGGTTAAGGCGATGGACTAGAAATCCATTGGGTTTTCCCGTGCATGTTCGAGTCCTGCTGGCTACGTGAGTGTTCTCTGCTGTTCATGAGCTTTGAGTCTGCCTGCAAAACTGCCTTTCCTATCTGGGAGGGAGTCTAAGCCCTCTTCTCTCTCTGAGTTTCCATGTGCGGAGCTCTCTTATTTGGCCATGAAAGGCATGATCATTTCAGGCCTTTGCTATGCTGTGTTTCCACCGTAGCCGGCTTTCTTACTTCACCTAATTGTTACCAACAGGTGTATCTGTAATAGGTGATGAAGAACAACCCAGTTCTTGTCCTGTAGTTCTTCCGCCCTACAGAATCTGGTTGCCTGCCTAATATAACTTGACTGTTACGTCACAGCCAGTCCTTCGATGTCATCTTTACATAGCCTTTGAAAAGAACAATCCTAAGGCCTGCACACCAGTGCTTGGACCTATCGGTACCAAACTCGCTGGCTCTAATCTAAGCCTTGACCAGATGGTGCACGGAGCTTTTCGTGGTGCTGCATCATTCGGCCTCAAGTTTTTTAGCCTCTGAAATACACATTGGAAATGACAGGGCAAAATGCACTTAAAAAAAAAAAAAAAAAAAAAAACACGACCGCAAGGCCTGTGCATCAATGATTTCACTTAGCCACACCAAACTCAATGGCTTTAACCTATCCTTTGGAAAGAGGGAGGTCATCGACTTTTAAAGCCCCATTCTTTAAAGTTGGACCTAGGGCGACCCGTTTCTCTTTAGACGTAGACATTGCTTTAAGGTGAGGGTTGCCGCTGTAAATTCCTAGAAACATAACAAGCCAATTTTGCACCAGGAGAGTTTCTTCTTAAACCCAATGTAGCGCAATTGTTAGATTTACTGCACTCTTTCAATTATTTTAGAGTAAACTATACTAAAGGTATTCTCTGTGGGACACTGGATCACCAGGAAAGGACTTGGGCACCATTGCTTGGTCTGAAGTTGAACTTCACTCAGCAAAATTAAACACAAACCTAAATGCTCTCACAGCAAGAAGAGTTTCAAGGTCAAGGTGGGCTTTTGCGCCAGTTGAACATAATAACTCTTGCACCCAAAGCTACTATCGCAAGCCTTAAATACCAAGCCTTTTAGTAGGGCAATCTAGTGCCATTTTCACTGGACACTCGTAAGAAGCAGAAGTCATTTATTTTGCTCATTTCATAAGGAGACAACGAAGCATGGTGCAGCGCAACTGTGGATCAGAAGTACGGATAAAGAGCTCATCCAGCAGTTGAACCTGGGATCACTCACACCCTAAGCAAGAATCAGACACCTAGACCAACGAGCCCAGTTCCCGCAGCTTGCTTTGTTATTCTTTCGACGTTTGCCTCTTGTCCACATTCTGCTCAATTGGCATTATTGATTTGTTACAATTTTCCTTTGATCAATTTAGAGTTCATTTGATGACTTTATTGGCAAGAGATCAGCACGCTGTTTAAAAATGAGCTGTCCCAGAGAAAGGTCTCACTCCTGCTTCAAAATGTATACCATTTTCTTTTTTATTCCGTTGAAAGCGAAAGCTCGTCAGACGCTGGTATATAAATTTGAACACCTAGCGCGCTATGTAAAAATGAATAAAATGCTTTTCTTTTCCCAAATTCAAAAGCAAATGTTGAAATATTTCAAGGAAGGGGTATTATTCCTCATCTTTGATTCAACACTAAAATCAATGCAAAGCATGCTTGCAATACACTGAATTTGTATTGTGAGAATGAGACAGTTTTCAAAAATGATTCAACATCACACGGGCGCATCATTGCAGAGTAAGGAAAAGGCTTTATGCAAGTTCGCACGTCTGTCATAAAGAGTTTTAAAGTGTTTTGAAATATAGCCACTTGTGGGAACCTTACACAGTAACTCTGTGCTAATATTCGGAGTATGTAAATAACATGATAGCCTTACCCTCACATAAGATTTTTCCAGAACATGTGCACTGATAAGAATTGTTGATAAGTTTCTTGATCTGTAGCATGTTAGAGTTCTGTCAGTTTATGGACAACTCGGGCTCAAAGGCAGCGCTCATCATTGCATAAAAAGAGGGGGCGTGGTCTCATGGTCCCCGCCACCCACGGAAGCGTGTCAGGATGGCCGAGCGGAACAAGGCGCTGCGTTCAGGTCGCAGTCTCGTCTAGAGGCGTGGGTTCGAATCCCTCTTCTGACAAGCTTTTCTCACTCGACATTTCATGCGTTGCGTCGGTGCTCTTCAGCTTCAGAGCTGTGCAGTATCGACCTGCGGCACGTGGTAGTCATGGCCGAGAGGTTAAGGCGATGGACTAGAAATCCATTGGGTTTTCCCGCGCAGGTTCGAGTCCTGCTGACTACTTGAGTGTTCTCTGCTGTTCATGAGCTTTGAGTCTGCCTGCAAAACTGCCTTTCCTATCTGGGAGGGAGTCTAAGCCCTCTTCTCTCTCTGAGTTTCCATGTGCGGAGCTCTCTTATTTGTCCATCAAAGGCATAATCATTTCAGGCCTTTGCTATGCTGTGTTTCCACCGTAGCCGGCTTTCTTACTTCACCCAATTGTTACCAACAGGTGTATCTGTAATAGGTGATGAAGAACAACCCAGTTCTTGTCCTGTAGTTCTTCCGCCCTACAGAATCTAGTTGCCTGCCTAATATAACTTGACTGTTACGTCACAGCCAGTCCTTCGATGTCATCTTTACATAGCCTTTGAAAAGAACACTCCTAAGGCCTGCACACCAGTGCTTGGACCTATCGGTACCAAACTCGCTGGCTCTAATCTAAGCCTTGACCAGATGGTGCACGGAGCTTTTCGTGGTGCTGCATCATTCGGCCTCAAGTTTTTTAGCCTCTGAAATACACATTGGAAATGACAGGGCAAAATGCACTTAAAAAAAAAAAAAAAAAAAAACACGACCGCGAGGCCTGTGCATCAATGATTTCACTTAGCCACACCAAACTCAATGGCTTTAACCTATCCTTTGGACAGAGGGAGGTCATCGACTTTTAAAGCCCCATTCTTTAAAGTTGGACCTAGGGCGACCCGTTTCTCTTTAGACGTAGACATTGCTTTAAGGTGAGGGTTGCCGCTGTAAATTCCTAAAAACATAACAAGCCAATTTTGCACCAGGAGAGTTTCTTCTTAAACCCAATGTAGCGCAATTGTTAGATTTACTGCACTCTTTCAATTATTTTAGAGTAAACTATACTAAAGGTATTCTCTGTGGGACACTGGATCACCAGGAAAGGACTTGGGCACCATTGCTTGGTCTGAAGTTGAACTTCACTCAGCAAAATTAAACACAAACCTAAATGCTCTCACAGCAAGAAGAGTTTCAAGGTCAAGGTGGGCTTTTGCGCCAGTTGAACATAATAACTCTTGCACCCAAAGCTGCTATCGCAAGCCTTAAATACCAAGCCTCTTAGTAGGGCAATCTAGTGCCATTTTCACTGGACACTCGTAAGAAGCAGAAGTCATTTATTTTGCTCATTTCATAAGGAGACAACGAAGCATGGTGCAGCGCAACTGTGGATCAGAAGTTCGGATAAAGAGCTCATCCAGCAGTTGAACCTGGGATCACTCACACCCTAAGCAAGAATCAGACACCTAGACCAACGAGCCCAGTTCCCGCAGCTTGCTTTGTTATTCTTTCGACGTTTGCCTCTTGTCCACATTCTGCTCAATTGGCATTATTGATTTGTTACAATTTTCCTTTGATCAATTTAGAGTTCATTTGATGACTTTATTGGCAAGAGATCAGCACGCTGTTTAAAAATGAGCTGTCCCAGAGAAAGGTCTCACTCCTGCTTCAAAATGTATACCATTTTCTTTTTTATTCCGTTGAAAGCGAAAGCTCGTCAGACGCTGGTATATAAATTTGAACACCTAGCGCGCTATGTAAAAATGAATAAAATGCTTTTCTTTTCCCAAATTCAAAAGCAAATGTTGAAATATTTCAAGGAAGGGGTATTATTCCTCATCTTTGATTCAACACTAAAATCAATGCAAAGCATGCTTGCAATACACTGAATTTGTATTGTGAGAATGAGACAGTTTTCAAAAATGATTCAACATCACACGGGCGCATCATTGCAGAGTAAGGAAAAGGCTTTATGCAAGTTCGCACGTCTGTCATAAAGAGTTTTAAAGTGTTTTGAAATATAGCCACTTGTGGGAACCTTACACAGTAACTCTGTGCTAATATTCGGAGTATGTAAATAACATGATAGCCTTACCCTCACATAAGATTTTTCCAGAACATGTGCACTGATAAGAATTGTTGATAAGTTTCTTGATCTGTAGCATGTTAGAGTTCTGTCAGTTTATGGACAACTCGGGCTCAAAGGCAGCGCTCATCATTGCATAAAAAGAGGGGGCGTGGTCTCATGGTCCCCGCCACCCACGGAAGCGTGTCGGGATGGCCGAGCGGACCAAGGCGCTGCGTTCAGGTCGCAGTCTCGTCTAGAGGCGTGGGTTCGAATCCAACTTCTGACAAGCTTTTCTCACTCGACATTTCATGCGTTGCGTCGGTGCTCTTCAGCTTCAGAGCTGTGCAGTATCGACCTGCGGCACGTGGTAGTCATGGCCGAGAGGTTAAGGCGATGGACTAGAAATCCATTGGGTTTTCCCGCGCAGGTTCGAGTCCTGCTGACTACGTGAGTGTTCTCTGCTGTTCATGAGCTTTGAGTCTGCCTGCAAAACTGCCTTTCCTATCTGGGAGGGAGTCTAAGCCCTCTTCTCTCTCTGAGTTTCCATGTGCGGAGCTCTCTTATTTGTCCATCAAAGGCATGATCATTTCAGGCCTTTGCTATGCTGTGTTTCCACCGTAGCCGGCTTTCTTACTTCACCCAATTGTTACCAACAGGTGTATCTGTAATAGGTGATGAAGAACAACCCAGTTCTTGTCCTGTAGTTCTTCCGCCCTACAGAATCTAGTTGCCTGCCTAATATAACTTGACTGTTACGTCACAGCCAGTCCTTCGATGTCATCTTTACATAGCCTTTGAAAAGAACACTCCTAAGGCCTGCACACCAGTGCTTGGACCTAACGGTACCAAACTCGCTGGCTCTAATCTAAGCCTTGACCAGATGGTGCACAGAGCTTTTCGTGGTGCTGCATCATTCGGCCTCAAGTTTTTTAGCCTCTGAAATACACATTGGAAATGACAGGGCAAAATGCACTTAAAAAAAAAAAAAAAAAAAAACACGACCGCGAGGCCTGTGCATCAATGATTTCACTTAGCCACACCAAACTCAATGGCTTTAACCTATCCTTTGGACAGAGGGAGGTCATCGACTTTTAAAGCCCCATTCTTTAAAGTTGGACCTAGGGCGACCCGTTTCTCTTTAGACGTAGACATTGCTTTAAGGTGAGGGTTGCCGCTGTAAATTCCTAAAAACATAACAAGCCAATTTTGCACCAGGAGAGTTTCTTCTTAAACCCAATGTAGCGCAATTGTTAGATTTACTGCACTCTTTCAATTATTTTAGAGTAAACTATACTAAAGGTATTCTCTGTGGGACACTGGATCACCAGGAAAGGACTTGGGCACCATTGCTTGGTCTGAAGTTGAACTTCACTCAGCAAAATTAAACACAAACCTAAATGCTCTCACAGCAAGAAGAGTTTCAAGGTCAAGGTGGGCTTTTGCGCCAGTTGAACATAATAACTCTTGCACCCAAAGCTGCTATCGCAAGCCTTAAATACCAAGCCTCTTAGTAGGGCAATCTAGTGCCATTTTCACTGGACACTCGTAAGAAGCAGAAGTCATTTATTTTGCTCATTTCATAAGGAGACAACGAAGCATGGTGCAGCGCAACTGTGGATCAGAAGTTCGGATAAAGAGCTCATCCAGCAATTGAACCTGGGATCACTCACACCCTAAGCAAGAATCAGACACCTAGACCAACGAGCCCAGTTCCCGCAGCTTGCTTTGTTATTCTTTCGACGTTTGCCTCTTGTCCACATTCTGCTCAATTGGCATTATTGATTTGTTACAATTTTCCTTTGATCAATTTAGAGTTCATTTGATGACTTTATTGGCAAGAGATCAGCACGCTGTTTAAAAATGAGCTGTCCCAGAGAAAGGTCTCACTCCTGCTTCAAAATGTATACCATTTTCTTTTTTATTCCGTTGAAAGCGAAAGCTCGTCAGACGCTGGTATATAAATTTGAACACCTAGCGCGCTATGTAAAAATGAATAAAATGCTTTTCTTTTCCCAAATTCAAAAGCAAATGTTGAAATATTTCAAGGAAGGGGTATTATTCCTCATCTTTGATTCAACACTAAAATCAATGCAAAGCATGCTTGCAATACACTGAATTTGTATTGTGAGAATGAGACAGTTTTCAAAAATGATTCAACATCACACGGGCGCATCATTGCAGAGTAAGGAAAAGGCTTTATGCAAGTTCGCACGTCTGTCATAAAGAGTTTTAAAGTGTTTTGAAATATAGCCACTTGTGGGAACCTTACACAGTAACTCTGTGCTAATATTCGGAGTATGTAAATAACATGATAGCCTTACCCTCACATAAGATTTTTCCAGAACATGTGCACTGATAAGAATTGTTGATAAGTTTCTTGATCTGTAGCATGTTAGAGTTCTGTCAGTTTATGGACAACTCGGGCTCAAAGGCAGCGCTCATCATTGCATAAAAAGAGGGGGCGTGGTCTCATGGTCCCCGCCACCCACGGAAGCGTGTCGGGATGGCCGAGCGGACCAAGGCGCTGCGTTCAGGTTGCAGTCTCGTCTAGAGGCGTGGGTTCGAATCCAACTTCTGACAAGCTTTTCTCACTCGACATTTCATGCGTTGCGTCGGTGCTCTTCAGCTTCAGAGCTGTGCAGTATCGACCTGCGGCACGTGGTAGTCATGGCCGAGAGGTTAAGGCGATGGACTAGAAATCCATTGGGTTTTCCCGCGCAGGTTCGAGTCCTGCTGACTACGTGAGTGTTCTCTGCTGTTCATGAGCTTTGAGTCTGCCTGCAAAACTGCCTTTCCTATCTGGGAGGGAGTCTAAGCCCTCTTCTCTCTCTGAGTTTCCATGTGCGGAGCTCTCTTATTTGTCCATCAAAGGCATGATCATTTCAGGCCTTTGCTATGCTGTGTTTCCACCGTAGCCGGCTTTCTTACTTCACCCAATTGTTACCAACAGGTGTATCTGTAATAGGTGATGAAGAACAACCCAGTTCTTGTCCTGTAGTTCTTCCGCCCTACAGAATCTAGTTGCCTGCCTAATATAACTTGACTGTTACGTCACAGCCAGTCCTTCGATGTCATCTTTACATAGCCTTTGAAAAGAACACTCCTAAGGCCTGCACACCAGTGCTTGGACCTATCGGTACCAAACTCGCTGGCTCTAATCTAAGCCTTGACCAGATGGTGCACGGAGCTTTTCGTGGTGCTGCATCATTCGGCCTCAAGTTTTTTAGCCTCTGAAATACACATTGGAAATGACAGGGCAAAATGCACTTAAAAAAAAAAAAAAAAAAAACACGACCGCGAGGCCTGTGCATCAATGATTTCACTTAGCCACACCAAACTCAATGGCTTTAACCTATCCTTTGGACAGAGGGAGGTCATCGACTTTTAAAGCCCCATTCTTTAAAGTTGGACCTAGGGCGACCCGTTTCTCTTTAGACGTAGACATTGCTTTAAGGTGAGGGTTGCCGCTGTAAATTCCTAAAAACATAACAAGCCAATTTTGCACCAGGAGAGTTTCTTCTTAAACCCAATGTAGCGCAATTGTTAGATTTACTGCACTCTTTCAATTATTTTAGAGTAAACTATACTAAAGGTATTCTCTGTGGGACACTGGATCACCAGGAAAGGACTTGGGCACCATTGCTTGGTCTGAAGTTGAACTTCACTCAGCAAAATTAAACACAAACCTAAATGCTCTCACAGCAAGAAGAGTTTCAAGGTCAAGGTGGGCTTTTGCGCCAGTTGAACATAATAACTCTTGCACCCAAAGCTGCTATCGCAAGCCTTAAATACCAAGCCTCTTAGTAGGGCAATCTAGTGCCATTTTCACTGGACACTCGTAAGAAGCAGAAGTCATTTATTTTGCTCATTTCATAAGGAGACAACGAAGCATGGTGCAGCGCAACTGTGGATCAGAAGTTCGGATAAAGAGCTCATCCAGCAATTGAACCTGGGATCACTCACACCCTAAGCAAGAATCAGACACCTAGACCAACGAGCCCAGTTCCCGCAGCTTGCTTTGTTATTCTTTCGACGTTTGCCTCTTGTCCACATTCTGCTCAATTGGCATTATTGATTTGTTACAATTTTCCTTTGATCAATTTAGAGTTCATTTGATGACTTTATTGGCAAGAGATCAGCACGCTGTTTAAAAATGAGCTGTCCCAGAGAAAGGTCTCACTCCTGCTTCAAAATGTATACCATTTTCTTTTTTATTCCGTTGAAAGCGAAAGCTCGTCAGACGCTGGTATATAAATTTGAACACCTAGCGCGCTATGTAAAAATGAATAAAATGCTTTTCTTTTCCCAAATTCAAAAGCAAATGTTGAAATATTTCAAGGAAGGGGTATTATTCCTCATCTTTGATTCAACACTAAAATCAATGCAAAGCATGCTTGCAATACACTGAATTTGTATTGTGAGAATGAGACAGTTTTCAAAAATGATTCAACATCACACGGGCGCATCATTGCAGAGTAAGGAAAAGGCTTTATGCAAGTTCGCACGTCTGTCATAAAGAGTTTTAAAGTGTTTTGAAATATAGCCACTTGTGGGAACCTTACACAGTAACTCTGTGCTAATATTCGGAGTATGTAAATAACATGATAGCCTTACCCTCACATAAGATTTTTCCAGAACATGTGCACTGATAAGAATTGTTGATAAGTTTCTTGATCTGTAGCATGTTAGAGTTCTGTCAGTTTATGGACAACTCGGGCTCAAAGGCAGCGCTCATCATTGCATAAAAAGAGGGGGCGTGGTCTCATGGTCCCCGCCACCCACGGCAGCGTGTCGGGATGGCCGAGCGGACCAAGGCGCTGCGTTCAGGTCGCAGTCTCGTCTAGAGGCGTGGGTTCGAATCCAACTTCTGACAAGCTTTTCTCACTCGACATTTCATGCGTTGCGTCGGTGCTCTTCAGCTTCAGAGCTGTGCAGTATCGACCTGCGGCACGTGGTAGTCATGGCCGAGAGGTTAAGGCGATGGACTAGAAATCCATTGGGTTTTCCCGCGCAGGTTCGAGTCCTGCTGACTACGTGAGTGTTCTCTGCTGTTCATGAGCTTTGAGTCTGCCTGCAAAACTGCCTTTCCTATCTGGGAGGGAGTCTAAGCCCTCTTCTCTCTCTGAGTTTCCATGTGCGGAGCTCTCTTATTTGTCCATCAAAGGCATGATCATTTCAGGCCTTTGCTATGCTGTGTTTCCACCGTAGCCGGCTTTCTTACTTCACCCAATTGTTACCAACAGGTGTATCTGTAATAGGTGATGAAGAACAACCCAGTTCTTGTCCTGTAGTTCTTCCGCCCTACAGAATCTAGTTGCCTGCCTAATATAACTTGACTGTTACGTCACAGCCAGTCCTTCGATGTCATCTTTACATAGCCTTTGAAAAGAACACTCCTAAGGCCTGCACACCAGTGCTTGGACCTATCGGTACCAAACTCGCTGGCTCTAATCTAAGCCTTGACCAGATGGTGCACGGAGCTTTTCGTGGTGCTGCATCATTCGGCCTCAAGTTTTTTAGCCTCTGAAATACACATTGGAAATGACAGGGCAAAATGCACTTAAAAAAAAAACAAAAAAAAAACACGACCGCGAGGCCTGTGCATCAATGATTTCACTTAGCCACACCAAACTCAATGGCTTTAACCTATCCTTTGGACAGAGGGAGGTCATCGACTTTTAAAGCCCCATTCTTTAAAGTTGGACCTAGGGCGACCCGTTTCTCTTTAGACGTAGACATTGCTTTAAGGTGAGGGTTGCCGCTGTAAATTCCTAAAAACATAACAAGCCAATTTTGCACCAGGAGAGTTTCTTCTTAAACCCAATGTAGCGCAATTGTTAGATTTACTGCACTCTTTCAATTATTTTAGAGTAAACTATACTAAAGGTATTCTCTGTGGGACACTGGATCACCAGGAAAGGACTTGGGCACCATTGCTTGGTCTGAAGTTGAACTTCACTCAGCAAAATTAAACACAAACCTAAATGCTCTCACAGCAAGAAGAGTTTCAAGGTCAAGGTGGGCTTTTGCGCCAGTTGAACATAATAACTCTTGCACCCAAAGCTGCTATCGCAAGCCTTAAATACCAAGCCTCTTAGTAGGGCAATCTAGTGCCATTTTCACTGGACACTCGTAAGAAGCAGAAGTCATTTATTTTGCTCATTTCATAAGGAGACAACGAAGCATGGTGCAGCGCAACTGTGGATCAGAAGTTCGGATAAAGAGCTCATCCAGCAATTGAACCTGGGATCACTCACACCCTAAGCAAGAATCAGACACCTAGACCAACGAGCCCAGTTCCCGCAGCTTGCTTTGTTATTCTTTCGACGTTTGCCTCTTGTCCACATTCTGCTCAATTGGCATTATTGATTTGTTACAATTTTCCTTTGATCAATTTAGAGTTCATTTGATGACTTTATTGGCAAGAGATCAGCACGCTGTTTAAAAATGAGCTGTCCCAGAGAAAGGTCTCACTCCTGCTTCAAAATGTATACCATTTTCTTTTTTATTCCGTTGAAAGCGAAAGCTCGTCAGACGCTGGTATATAAATTTGAACACCTAGCGCGCTATGTAAAAATGAATAAAATGCTTTTCTTTTCCCAAATTCAAAAGCAAATGTTGAAATATTTCAAGGAAGGGGTATTATTCCTCATCTTTGATTCAACACTAAAATCAATGCAAAGCATGCTTGCAATACACTGAATTTGTATTGTGAGAATGAGACAGTTTTCAAAAATGATTCAACATCACACGGGCGCATCATTGCAGAGTAAGGAAAAGGCTTTATGCAAGTTCGCACGTCTGTCATAAAGAGTTTTAAAGTGTTTTGAAATATAGCCACTTGTGGGAACCTTACACAGTAACTCTGTGCTAATATTCGGAGTATGTAAATAACATGATAGCCTTACCCTCACATAAGATTTTTCCAGAACATGTGCACTGATAAGAATTGTTGATAAGTTTCTTGATCTGTAGCATGTTAGAGTTCTGTCAGTTTATGGACAACTCGGGCTCAAAGGCAGCGCTCATCATTGCATAAAAAGAGGGGGCGTGGTCTCATGGTCCCCGCCACCCACGGCAGCGTGTCGGGATGGCCGAGCGGACCAAGGCGCTGCGTTCAGGTCGCAGTCTCGTCTAGAGGCGTGGGTTCGAATCCAACTTCTGACAAGCTTTTCTCACTCGACATTTCATGCGTTGCGTCGGTGCTCTTCAGCTTCAGAGCTGTGCAGTATCGACCTGCGGCACGTGGTAGTCATGGCCGAGAGGTTAAGGCGATGGACTAGAAATCCATTGGGTTTTCCCGCGCAGGTTCGAGTCCTGCTGACTACGTGAGTGTTCTCTGCTGTTCATGAGCTTTGAGTCTGCCTGCAAAACTGCCTTTCCTATCTGGGAGGGAGTCTAAGCCCTCTTCTCTCTCTGAGTTTCCATGTGCGGAGCTCTCTTATTTGTCCATCAAAGGCATGATCATTTCAGGCCTTTGCTATGCTGTGTTTCCACCGTAGCCGGCTTTCTTACTTCACCCAATTGTTACCAACAGGTGTATCTGTAATAGGTGATGAAGAACAACCCAGTTCTTGTCCTGTAGTTCTTCCGCCCTACAGAATCTAGTTGCCTGCCTAATATAACTTGACTGTTACGTCACAGCCAGTCCTTCGATGTCATCTTTACATAGCCTTTGAAAAGAACACTCCTAAGGCCTGCACACCAGTGCTTGGACCTATCGGTACCAAACTCGCTGGCTCTAATCTAAGCCTTGACCAGATGGTGCACGGAGCTTTTCGTGGTGCTGCATCATTCGGCCTCAAGTTTTTTAGCCTCTGAAATACACATTGGAAATGACAGGGCAAAATGCACTTAAAAAAAAAACAAAAAAAAAACACGACCGCGAGGCCTGTGCATCAATGATTTCACTTAGCCACACCAAACTCAATGGCTTTAACCTATCCTTTGGACAGAGGGAGGTCATCGACTTTTAAAGCCCCATTCTTTAAAGTTGGACCTAGGGCGACCCGTTTCTCTTTAGACGTAGACATTGCTTTAAGGTGAGGGTTGCCGCTGTAAATTCCTAAAAACATAACAAGCCAATTTTGCACCAGGAGAGTTTCTTCTTAAACCCAATGTAGCGCAATTGTTAGATTTACTGCACTCTTTCAATTATTTTAGAGTAAACTATACTAAAGGTATTCTCTGTGGGACACTGGATCACCAGGAAAGGACTTGGGCACCATTGCTTGGTCTGAAGTTGAACTTCACTCAGCAAAATTAAACACAAACCTAAATGCTCTCACAGCAAGAAGAGTTTCAAGGTCAAGGTGGGCTTTTGCGCCAGTTGAACATAATAACTCTTGCACCCAAATCTGCTATCGCAAGCCTTAAATACCAAGCCTCTTAGTAGGGCAATCTAGTGCCATTTTCACTGGACACTCGTAAGAAGCAGAAGTCATTTATTTTGCTCATTTCATAAGGAGACAACGAAGCATGGTGCAGCGCAACTGTGGATCAGAAGTTCGGATAAAGAGCTCATCCAGCAATTGAACCTGGGATCACTCACACCCTAAGCAAGAATCAGACACCTAGACCAACGAGCCCAGTTCCCGCAGCTTGCTTTGTTATTCTTTCGACGTTTGCCTCTTGTCCACATTCTGCTCAATTGGCATTATTGATTTGTTACAATTTTCCTTTGATCAATTTAGAGTTCATTTGATGACTTTATTGGCAAGAGATCAGCACGCTGTTTAAAAATGAGCTGTCCCAGAGAAAGGTCTCACTCCTGCTTCAAAATGTATACCATTTTCTTTTTTATTCCGTTGAAAGCGAAAGCTCGTCAGACGCTGGTATATAAATTTGAACACCTAGCGCGCTATGTAAAAATGAATAAAATGCTTTTCTTTTCCCAAATTCAAAAGCAAATGTTGAAATATTTCAAGGAAGGGGTATTATTCCTCATCTTTGATTCAACACTAAAATCAATGCAAAGCATGCTTGCAATACACTGAATTTGTATTGTGAGAATGAGACAGTTTTCAAAAATGATTCAACATCACACGGGCGCATCATTGCAGAGTAAGGAAAAGGCTTTATGCAAGTTCGCACGTCTGTCATAAAGAGTTTTAAAGTGTTTTGAAATATAGCCACTTGTGGGAACCTTACACAGTAACTCTGTGCTAATATTCGGAGTATGTAAATAACATGATAGCCTTACCCTCACATAAGATTTTTCCAGAACATGTGCACTGATAAGAATTGTTGATAAGTTTCTTGATCTGTAGCATGTTAGAGTTCTGTCAGTTTATGGACAACTCGGGCTCAAAGGCAGCGCTCATCATTGCATAAAAAGAGGGGGCGTGGTCTCATGGTCCCCGCCACCCACGCCAGCGTGTCGGGATGGCCGAGCGGACCAAGGCGCTGCGTTCAGGTCGCAGTCTCGTCTAGAGGCGTGGGTTCGAATCCAACTTCTGACAAGCTTTTCTCACTCGACATTTCATGCGTTGCGTCGGTGCTCTTCAGCTTCAGAGCTGTGCAGTATCGACCTGCGGCACGTGGTAGTCATGGCCGAGAGGTTAAGGCGATGGACTAGAAATCCATTGGGTTTTCCCGCGCAGGTTCGAGTCCTGCTGACCACGTGAGGGTTCTCTGCTGTTCATGAGCTTTGAGTCTGCCTGCAAAACTGCCTTTCCTATCTGGGAGGGAGTCTAAGCCCTCTTCTCTCTCTGAGTTTCCATGTGCGGAGCTCTCTTATTTGTCCATCAAAGGCATGATCATTTCAGGCCTTTGCTATGCTGTGTTTCCACCGTAGCCGGCTTTCTTACTTCACCCAATTGTTACCAACAGGTGTATCTGTAATAGGTGATGAAGAACAACCCAGTTCTTGTCCTGTAGTTCTTCCGCCCTACAGAATCTAGTTGCCTGCCTAATATAACTTGACTGTTACGTCACAGCCAGTCCTTCGATGTCATCTTTACATAGCCTTTGAAAAGAACACTCCTAAGGCCTGCACACCAGTGCTTGGACCTATCGGTACCAAACTCGCTGGCTCTAATCTAAGCCTTGACCAGATGGTGCACGGAGCTTTTCGTGGTGCTGCATCATTCGGCCTCAAGTTTTTTAGCCTCTGAAATACACATTGGAAATGACAGGGCAAAATGCACTTAAAAAAAAAAAAAAAAAAAAACACGACCGCGAGGCCTGTGCATCAATGATTTCACTTAGCCACACCAAACTCAATGGCTTTAACCTATCCTTTGGACAGAGGGAGGTCATCGACTTTTAAAGCCCCATTCTTTAAAGTTGGACCTAGGGCGACCCGTTTCTCTTTAGACGTAGACATTGCTTTAAGGTGAGGGTTGCCGCTGTAAATTCCTAAAAACATAACAAGCCAATTTTGCACCAGGAGAGTTTCTTCTTAAACCCAATGTAGCGCAATTGTTAGATTTACTGCACTCTTTCAATTATTTTAGAGTAAACTATACTAAAGGTATTCTCTGTGGGACACTGGATCACCAGGAAAGGACTTGGGCACCATTGCTTGGTCTGAAGTTGAACTTCACTCAGCAAAATTAAACACAAACCTAAATGCTCTCACAGCAAGAAGAGTTTCAAGGTCAAGGTGGGCTTTTGCGCCAGTTGAACATAATAACTCTTGCACCCAAAGCTGCTATCGCAAGCCTTAAATACCAAGCCTCTTAGTAGGGCAATCTAGTGCCATTTTCACTGGACACTCGTAAGAAGCAGAAGTCATTTATTTTGCTCATTTCATAAGGAGACAACGAAGCATGGTGCAGCGCAACTGTGGATCAGAAGTTCGGATAAAGAGCTCATCCAGCAATTGAACCTGGGATCACTCACACCCTAAGCAAGAATCAGACACCTAGACCAACGAGCCCAGTTCCCGCAGCTTGCTTTGTTATTCTTTCGACGTTTGCCTCTTGTCCACATTCTGCTCAATTGGCATTATTGATTTGTTACAATTTTCCTTTGATCAATTTAGAGTTCATTTGATGACTTTATTGGCAAGAGATCAGCACGCTGTTTAAAAATGAGCTGTCCCAGAGAAAGGTCTCACTCCTGCTTCAAAATGTATACCATTTTCTTTTTTATTCCGTTGAAAGCGAAAGCTCGTCAGACGCTGGTATATAAATTTGAACACCTAGCGCGCTATGTAAAAATGAATAAAATGCTTTTCTTTTCCCAAATTCAAAAGCAAATGTTGAAATATTTCAAGGAAGGGGTATTATTCCTCATCTTTGATTCAACACTAAAATCAATGCAAAGCATGCTTGCAATACACTGAATTTGTATTGTGAGAATGAGACAGTTTTCAAAAATGATTCAACATCACACGGGCGCATCATTGCAGAGTAAGGAAAAGGCTTTATGCAAGTTCGCACGTCTGTCATAAAGAGTTTTAAAGTGTTTTGAAATATAGCCACTTGTGGGAACCTTACACAGTAACTCTGTGCTAATATTCGGAGTATGTAAATAACATGATAGCCTTACCCTCACATAAGATTTTTCCAGAACATGTGCACTGATAAGAATTGTTGATAAGTTTCTTGATCTGTAGCATGTTAGAGTTCTGTCAGTTTATGGACAACTCGGGCTCAAAGGCAGCGCTCATCATTGCATAAAAAGAGGGGGCATGGTCTCATGGTCCCCGCCACCCACGGCAGCGTGTCGGGATGGCCGAGCGGACCAAGGCGCTGCGTTCAGGTCGCAGTCTCGTCTAGAGGCGTGGGTTCGAATCCAACTTCTGACAAGCTTTTCTCACTCGACATTTCATGCGTTGCGTCGGTGCTCTTCAGCTTCAGAGCTGTGCAGTATCGACCTGCGGCACGTGGTAGTCATGGCCGAGAGGTTAAGGCGATGGACTAGAAATCCATTGGGTTTTCCCGCGCAGGTTCGAGTCCTGCTGACCACGTGAGTGTTCTCTGCTGTTCATGAGCTTTGAGTCTGCCTGCAAAACTGCCTTTCCTATCTGGGAGGGAGTCTAAGCCCTCTTCTCTCTCTGAGTTTCCATGTGCGGAGCTCTCTTATTTGTCCATCAAAGGCATGATCATTTCAGGCCTTTGCTATGCTGTGTTTCCACCGTAGCCGGCTTTCTTACTTCACCCAATTGTTACCAACAGGTGTATCTGTAATAGGTGATGAAGAACAACCCAGTTCTTGTCCTGTAGTTCTTCCGCCCTACAGAATCTAGTTGCCTGCCTAATATAACTTGACTGTTACGTCACAGCCAGTCCTTCGATGTCATCTTTACATAGCCTTTGAAAAGAACACTCCTAAGGCCTGCACACCAGTGCTTGGACCTATCGGTACCAAACTCGCTGGCTCTAATCTAAGCCTTGACCAGATGGTGCACGGAGCTTTTCGTGGTGCTGCATCATTCGGCCTCAAGTTTTTTAGCCTCTGAAATACACATTGGAAATGACAGGGCAAAATGCACTTAAAAAAAAAAAAAAAAAAAAACACGACCGCGAGGCCTGTGCATCAATGATTTCACTTAGCCACACCAAACTCAATGGCTTTAACCTATCCTTTGGACAGAGGGAGGTCATCGACTTTTAAAGCCCCATTCTTTAAAGTTGGACCTAGGGCGACCCGTTTCTCTTTAGACGTAGACATTGCTTTAAGGTGAGGGTTGCCGCTGTAAATTCCTAAAAACATAACAAGCCAATTTTGCACCAGGAGAGTTTCTTCTTAAACCCAATGTAGCGCAATTGTTAGATTTACTGCACTCTTTCAATTATTTTAGAGTAAACTATACTAAAGGTATTCTCTGTGGGACACTGGATCACCAGGAAAGGACTTGGGCACCATTGCTTGGTCTGAAGTTGAACTTCACTCAGCAAAATTAAACACAAACCTAAATGCTCTCACAGCAAGAAGAGTTTCAAGGTCAAGGTGGGCTTTTGCGCCAGTTGAACATAATAACTCTTGCACCCAAAGCTGCTATCGCAAGCCTTAAATACCAAGCCTCTTAGTAGGGCAATCTAGTGCCATTTTCACTGGACACTCGTAAGAAGCAGAAGTCATTTATTTTGCTCATTTCATAAGGAGACAACGAAGCATGGTGCAGCGCAACTGTGGATCAGAAGTTCGGATAAAGAGCTCATCCAGCAATTGAACCTGGGATCACTCACACCCTAAGCAAGAATCAGACACCTAGACCAACGAGCCCAGTTCCCGCAGCTTGCTTTGTTATTCTTTCGACGTTTGCCTCTTGTCCACATTCTGCTCAATTGGCATTATTGATTTGTTACAATTTTCCTTTGATCAATTTAGAGTTCATTTGATGACTTTATTGGCAAGAGATCAGCACGCTGTTTAAAAATGAGCTGTCCCAGAGAAAGGTCTCACTCCTGCTTCAAAATGTATACCATTTTCTTTTTTATTCCGTTGAAAGCGAAAGCTCGTCAGACGCTGGTATATAAATTTGAACACCTAGCGCGCTATGTAAAAATGAATAAAATGCTTTTCTTTTCCCAAATTCAAAAGCAAATGTTGAAATATTTCAAGGAAGGGGTATTATTCCTCATCTTTGATTCAACACTAAAATCAATGCAAAGCATGCTTGCAATACACTGAATTTGTATTGTGAGAATGAGACAGTTTTCAAAAATGATTCAACATCACACGGGCGCATCATTGCAGAGTAAGGAAAAGGCTTTATGCAAGTTCGCACGTCTGTCATAAAGAGTTTTAAAGTGTTTTGAAATATAGCCACTTGTGGGAACCTTACACAGTAACTCTGTGCTAATATTCGGAGTATGTAAATAACATGATAGCCTTACCCTCACATAAGATTTTTCCAGAACATGTGCACTGATAAGAATTGTTGATAAGTTTCTTGATCTGTAGCATGTTAGAGTTCTGTCAGTTTATGGACAACTCGGGCTCAAAGGCAGCGCTCATCATTGCATAAAAAGAGGGGGCGTGGTCTCATGGTCCCCGCCACCCACGGAAGCGTGTCGGGATGGCCGAGCGGACCAAGGCGCTGCGTTCAGGTCGCAGTCTCGTCTAGAGGCGTGGGTTCGAATCCAACTTCTGACAAGCTTTTCTCACTCGACATTTCATGCGTTGCGTCGGTGCTCTTCAGCTTCAGAGCTGTGCAGTATCGACCTGCGGCACGTGGTAGTCATGGCCGAGAGGTTAAGGCGATGGACTAGAAATCCATTGGGTTTTCCCGCGCAGGTTCGAGTCCTGCTGACTACGTGAGTGTTCTCTGCTGTTCATGAGCTTTGAGTCTGCCTGCAAAACTGCCTTTCCTATCTGGGAGGGAGTCTAAGCCCTCTTCTCTCTCTGAGTTTCCATGTGCGGAGCTCTCTTATTTGTCCATCAAAGGCATGATCATTTCAGGCCTTTGCTATGCTGTGTTTCCACCGTAGCCGGCTTTCTTACTTCACCCAATTGTTACCAACAGGTGTATCTGTAATAGGTGATGAAGAACAACCCAGTTCTTGTCCTGTAGTTCTTCCGCCCTACAGAATCTAGTTGCCTGCCTAATATAACTTGACTGTTACGTCACAGCCAGTCCTTCGATGTCATCTTTACATAGCCTTTGAAAAGAACACTCCTAAGGCCTGCACACCAGTGCTTGGACCTATCGGTACCAAACTCGCTGGCTCTAATCTAAGCCTTGACCAGATGGTGCACGGAGCTTTTCGTGGTGCTGCATCATTCGGCCTCAAGTTTTTTAGCCTCTGAAATACACATTGGAAATGACAGGGCAAAATGCACTTTAAAAAAAACAAAAAAAAAAACACGACCGCGAGGCCTGTGCATCAATGATTTCACTTAGCCACACCAAACTCAATGGCTTTAACCTATCCTTTGGACAGAGGGAGGTCATCGACTTTTAAAGCCCCATTCTTTAAAGTTGGACCTAGGGCGACCCGTTTCTCTTTAGACGTAGACATTGCTTTAAGGTGAGGGTTGCCGCTGTAAATTCCTAAAAACATAACAAGCCAATTTTGCACCAGGAGAGTTTCTTCTTAAACCCAATGTAGCGCAATTGTTAGATTTACTGCACTCTTTCAATTATTTTAGAGTAAACTATACTAAAGGTATTCTCTGTGGGACACTGGATCACCAGGAAAGGACTTGGGCACCATTGCTTGGTCTGAAGTTGAACTTCACTCAGCAAAATTAAACACAAACCTAAATGCTCTCACAGCAAGAAGAGTTTCAAGGTCAAGGTGGGCTTTTGCGCCAGTTGAACATAATAACTCTTGCACCCAAAGCTGCTATCGCAAGCCTTAAATACCAAGCCTCTTAGTAGGGCAATCTAGTGCCATTTTCACTGGACACTCGTAAGAAGCAGAAGTCATTTATTTTGCTCATTTCATAAGGAGACAACGAAGCATGGTGCAGCGCAACTGTGGATCAGAAGTACGGATAAAGAGCTCATCCAGCAGTTGAACCTGGGATCACTCACACCCTAAGCAAGAATCAGACACCTAGACCAACGAGCCCAGTTCCCGCAGCTTGCTTTGTTATTCTTTCGACGTTTGCCTCTTGTCCACATTCTGCTCAATTGGCATTATTGATTTGTTACAATTTTCCTTTGATCAATTTAGAGTTCATTTGATGACTTTATTGGCAAGAGATCAGCACGCTGTTTAAAAATGAGCTGTCCCAGAGAAAGGTCTCACTCCTGCTTCAAAATGTATACCATTTTCTTTTTTATTCCGTTGAAAGCGAAAGCTCGTCAGACGCTGGTATATAAATTTGAACACCTAGCGCGCTATGTAAAAATGAATAAAATGCTTTTCTTTTCCCAAATTCAAAAGCAAATGTTGAAATATTTCAAGGAAGGGGTATTATTCCTCATCTTTGATTCAACACTAAAATCAATGCAAAGCATGCTTGCAATACACTGAATTTGTATTGTGAGAATGAGACAGTTTTCAAAAATGATTCAACATCACACGGGCGCATCATTGCAGAGTAAGGAAAAGGCTTTATGCAAGTTCGCACGTCTGTCATAAAGAGTTTTAAAGTGTTTTGAAATATAGCCACTTGTGGGAACCTTACACAGTAACTCTGTGCTAATATTCGGAGTATGTAAATAACATGATAGCCTTACCCTCACATAAGATTTTTCCAGAACATGTGCACTGATAAGAATTGTTGATAAGTTTCTTGATCTGTAGCATGTTAGAGTTCTGTCAGTTTATGGACAACTCGGGCTCAAAGGCAGCGCTCATCATTGCATAAAAAGAGGGGGCGTGGTCTCATGGTCCCCGCCACCCACGGAAGCGTGTCGGGATGGCCGAGCGGACCAAGGCGCTGCATTCAGGTCGCAGTCTCGTCTAGAGGCGTGGGTTCGAATCCAACTTCTGACAAGCTTTTCTCACTCGACATTTCATGCGTTGCGTCGGTGCTCTTCAGCTTCAGAGCTGTGCAGTATCGACCTGCGGCACGTGGTAGTCATGGCCGAGAGGTTAAGGCGATGGACTAGAAATCCATTGGGTTTTCCCGCGCAGGTTCGAGTCCTGCTGACTACGTGAGTGTTCTCTGCTGTTCATGAGCTTTGAGTCTGCCTGCAAAACTGCCTTTCCTATCTGGGAGGGAGTCTAAGCCCTCTTCTCTCTCTGAGTTTCCATGTGCGGAGCTCTCTTATTTGTCCATCAAAGGCATGATCATTTCAGGCCTTTGCTATGCTGTGTTTCCACCGTAGCCGGCTTTCTTACTTCACCCAATTGTTACCAACAGGTGTATCTGTAATAGGTGATGAAGAACAACCCAGTTCTTGTCCTGTAGTTCTTCCGCCCTACAGAATCTAGTTGCCTGCCTAATATAACTTGACTGTTACGTCACAGCCAGTCCTTCGATGTCATCTTTACATAGCCTTTGAAAAGAACACTCCTAAGGCCTGCACACCAGTGCTTGGACCTATCGGTACCAAACTCGCTGGCTCTAATCTAAGCCTTGACCAGATGGTGCACGGAGCTTTTCGTGGTGCTGCATCATTCGGCCTCAAGTTTTTTAGCCTCTGAAATACACATTGGAAATGACAGGGCAAAATGCACTTTAAAAAAAACAAAAAAAAAAACACGACCGCGAGGCCTGTGCATCAATGATTTCACTTAGCCACACCAAACTCAATGGCTTTAACCTATCCTTTGGACAGAGGGAGGTCATCGACTTTTAAAGCCCCATTCTTTAAAGTTGGACCTAGGGCGACCCGTTTCTCTTTAGACGTAGACATTGCTTTAAGGTGAGGGTTGCCGCTGTAAATTCCTAAAAACATAACAAGCCAATTTTGCACCAGGAGAGTTTCTTCTTAAACCCAATGTAGCGCAATTGTTAGATTTACTGCACTCTTTCAATTATTTTAGAGTAAACTATACTAAAGGTATTCTCTGTGGGACACTGGATCACCAGGAAAGGACTTGGGCACCATTGCTTGGTCTGAAGTTGAACTTCACTCAGCAAAATTAAACACAAACCTAAATGCTCTCACAGCAAGAAGAGTTTCAAGGTCAAGGTGGGCTTTTGCGCCAGTTGAACATAATAACTCTTGCACCCAAAGCTGCTATCGCAAGCCTTAAATACCAAGCCTCTTAGTAGGGCAATCTAGTGCCATTTTCACTGGACACTCGTAAGAAGCAGAAGTCATTTATTTTGCTCATTTCATAAGGAGACAACGAAGCATGGTGCAGCGCAACTGTGGATCAGAAGTACGGATAAAGAGCTCATCCAGCAGTTGAACCTGGGATCACTCACACCCTAAGCAAGAATCAGACACCTAGACCAACGAGCCCAGTTCCCGCAGCTTGCTTTGTTATTCTTTCGACGTTTGCCTCTTGTCCACATTCTGCTCAATTGGCATTATTGATTTGTTACAATTTTCCTTTGATCAATTTAGAGTTCATTTGATGACTTTATTGGCAAGAGATCAGCACGCTGTTTAAAAATGAGCTGTCCCAGAGAAAGGTCTCACTCCTGCTTCAAAATGTATACCATTTTCTTTTTTATTCCGTTGAAAGCGAAAGCTCGTCAGACGCTGGTATATAAATTTGAACACCTAGCGCGCTATGTAAAAATGAATAAAATGCTTTTCTTTTCCCAAATTCAAAAGCAAATGTTGAAATATTTCAAGGAAGGGGTATTATTCCTCATCTTTGATTCAACACTAAAATCAATGCAAAGCATGCTTGCAATACACTGAATTTGTATTGTGAGAATGAGACAGTTTTCAAAAATGATTCAACATCACACGGGCGCATCATTGCAGAGTAAGGAAAAGGCTTTATGCAAGTTCGCACGTCTGTCATAAAGAGTTTTAAAGTGTTTTGAAATATAGCCACTTGTGGGAACCTTACACAGTAACTCTGTGCTAATATTCGGAGTATGTAAATAACATGATAGCCTTACCCTCACATAAGATTTTTCCAGAACATGTGCACTGATAAGAATTGTTGATAAGTTTCTTGATCTGTAGCATGTTAGAGTTCTGTCAGTTTATGGACAACTCGGGCTCAAAGGCAGCGCTCATCATTGCATAAAAAGAGGGGGCGTGGTCTCATGGTCCCCGCCACCCACGGAAGCGTGTCGGGATGGCCGAGCGGACCAAGGCGCTGCGTTCAGGTCGCAGTCTCGTCTAGAGGCGTGGGTTCGAATCCAACTTCTGACAAGCTTTTCTCACTCGACATTTCATGCGTTGCGTCGGTGCTCTTCAGCTTCAGAGCTGTGCAGTATCGACCTGCGGCACGTGGTAGTCATGGCCGAGAGGTTAAGGCGATGGACTAGAAATCCATTGGGTTTTCCCGCGCAGGTTCGAGTCCTGCTGACTACGTGAGTGTTCTCTGCTGTTCATGAGCTTTGAGTCTGCCTGCAAAACTGCCTTTCCTATCTGGGAGGGAGTCTAAGCCCTCTTCTCTCTCTGAGTTTCCATGTGCGGAGCTCTCTTATTTGTCCATCAAAGGCATGATCATTTCAGGCCTTTGCTATGCTGTGTTTCCACCGTAGCCGGCTTTCTTACTTCACCCAATTGTTACCAACAGGTGTATCTGTAATAGGTGATGAAGAACAACCCAGTTCTTGTCCTGTAGTTCTTCCGCCCTACAGAATCTAGTTGCCTGCCTAATATAACTTGACTGTTACGTCACAGCCAGTCCTTCGATGTCATCTTTACATAGCCTTTGAAAAGAACACTCCTAAGGCCTGCACACCAGTGCTTGGACCTATCGGTACCAAACTCGCTGGCTCTAATCTAAGCCTTGACCAGATGGTGCACGGAGCTTTTCGTGGTGCTGCATCATTCGGCCTCAAGTTTTTTAGCCTCTGAAATACACATTGGAAATGACAGGGCAAAATGCACTTTAAAAAAAACAAAAAAAAAAACACGACCGCGAGGCCTGTGCATCAATGATTTCACTTAGCCACACCAAACTCAATGGCTTTAACCTATCCTTTGGACAGAGGGAGGTCATCGACTTTTAAAGCCCCATTCTTTAAAGTTGGACCTAGGGCGACCCGTTTCTCTTTAGACGTAGACATTGCTTTAAGGTGAGGGTTGCCGCTGTAAATTCCTAAAAACATAACAAGCCAATTTTGCACCAGGAGAGTTTCTTCTTAAACCCAATGTAGCGCAATTGTTAGATTTACTGCACTCTTTCAATTATTTTAGAGTAAACTATACTAAAGGTATTCTCTGTGGGACACTGGATCACCAGGAAAGGACTTGGGCACCATTGCTTGGTCTGAAGTTGAACTTCACTCAGCAAAATTAAACACAAACCTAAATGCTCTCACAGCAAGAAGAGTTTCAAGGTCAAGGTGGGCTTTTGCGCCAGTTGAACATAATAACTCTTGCACCCAAAGCTGCTATCGCAAGCCTTAAATACCAAGCCTCTTAGTAGGGCAATCTAGTGCCATTTTCACTGGACACTCGTAAGAAGCAGAAGTCATTTATTTTGCTCATTTCATAAGGAGACAACGAAGCATGGTGCAGCGCAACTGTGGATCAGAAGTACGGATAAAGAGCTCATCCAGCAGTTGAACCTGGGATCACTCACACCCTAAGCAAGAATCAGACACCTAGACCAACGAGCCCAGTTCCCGCAGCTTGCTTTGTTATTCTTTCGACGTTTGCCTCTTGTCCACATTCTGCTCAATTGGCATTATTGATTTGTTACAATTTTCCTTTGATCAATTTAGAGTTCATTTGATGACTTTATTGGCAAGAGATCAGCACGCTGTTTAAAAATGAGCTGTCCCAGAGAAAGGTCTCACTCCTGCTTCAAAATGTATACCATTTTCTTTTTTATTCCGTTGAAAGCGAAAGCTCGTCAGACGCTGGTATATAAATTTGAACACCTAGCGCGCTATGTAAAAATGAATAAAATGCTTTTCTTTTCCCAAATTCAAAAGCAAATGTTGAAATATTTCAAGGAAGGGGTATTATTCCTCATCTTTGATTCAACACTAAAATCAATGCAAAGCATGCTTGCAATACACTGAATTTGTATTGTGAGAATGAGACAGTTTTCAAAAATGATTCAACATCACACGGGCGCATCATTGCAGAGTAAGGAAAAGGCTTTATGCAAGTTCGCACGTCTGTCATAAAGAGTTTTAAAGTGTTTTGAAATATAGCCACTTGTGGGAACCTTACACAGTAACTCTGTGCTAATATTCGGAGTATGTAAATAACATGATAGCCTTACCCTCACATAAGATTTTTCCAGAACATGTGCACTGATAAGAATTGTTGATAAGTTTCTTGATCTGTAGCATGTTAGAGTTCTGTCAGTTTATGGACAACTCGGGCTCAAAGGCAGCGCTCATCATTGCATAAAAAGAGGGGGCGTGGTCTCATGGTCCCCGCCACCCACGGAAGCGTGTCGGGATGGCCGAGCGGACCAAGGCGCTGCATTCAGGTCGCAGTCTCGTCTAGAGGCGTGGGTTCGAATCCAACTTCTGACAAGCTTTTCTCACTCGACATTTCATGCGTTGCGTCGGTGCTCTTCAGCTTCAGAGCTGTGCAGTATCGACCTGCGGCACGTGGTAGTCATGGCCGAGAGGTTAAGGCGATGGACTAGAAATCCATTGGGTTTTCCCGCGCAGGTTCGAGTCCTGCTGACTACGTGAGTGTTCTCTGCTGTTCATGAGCTTTGAGTCTGCCTGCAAAACTGCCTTTCCTATCTGGGAGGGAGTCTAAGCCCTCTTCTCTCTCTGAGTTTCCATGTGCGGAGCTCTCTTATTTGTCCATCAAAGGCATGATCATTTCAGGCCTTTGCTATGCTGTGTTTCCACCGTAGCCGGCTTTCTTACTTCACCCAATTGTTACCAACAGGTGTATCTGTAATAGGTGATGAAGAACAACCCAGTTCTTGTCCTGTAGTTCTTCCGCCCTACAGAATCTAGTTGCCTGCCTAATATAACTTGACTGTTACGTCACAGCCAGTCCTTCGATGTCATCTTTACATAGCCTTTGAAAAGAACACTCCTAAGGCCTGCACACCAGTGCTTGGACCTATCGGTACCAAACTCGCTGGCTCTAATCTAAGCCTTGACCAGATGGTGCACGGAGCTTTTCGTGGTGCTGCATCATTCGGCCTCAAGTTTTTTAGCCTCTGAAATACACATTGGAAATGACAGGGCAAAATGCACTTTAAAAAAAACAAAAAAAAAAACACGACCGCGAGGCCTGTGCATCAATGATTTCACTTAGCCACACCAAACTCAATGGCTTTAACCTATCCTTTGGACAGAGGGAGGTCATCGACTTTTAAAGCCCCATTCTTTAAAGTTGGACCTAGGGCGACCCGTTTCTCTTTAGACGTAGACATTGCTTTAAGGTGAGGGTTGCCGCTGTAAATTCCTAAAAACATAACAAGCCAATTTTGCACCAGGAGAGTTTCTTCTTAAACCCAATGTAGCGCAATTGTTAGATTTACTGCACTCTTTCAATTATTTTAGAGTAAACTATACTAAAGGTATTCTCTGTGGGACACTGGATCACCAGGAAAGGACTTGGGCACCATTGCTTGGTCTGAAGTTGAACTTCACTCAGCAAAATTAAACACAAACCTAAATGCTCTCACAGCAAGAAGAGTTTCAAGGTCAAGGTGGGCTTTTGCGCCAGTTGAACATAATAACTCTTGCACCCAAAGCTGCTATCGCAAGCCTTAAATACCAAGCCTCTTAGTAGGGCAATCTAGTGCCATTTTCACTGGACACTCGTAAGAAGCAGAAGTCATTTATTTTGCTCATTTCATAAGGAGACAACGAAGCATGGTGCAGCGCAACTGTGGATCAGAAGTACGGATAAAGAGCTCATCCAGCAGTTGAACCTGGGATCACTCACACCCTAAGCAAGAATCAGACACCTAGACCAACGAGCCCAGTTCCCGCAGCTTGCTTTGTTATTCTTTCGACGTTTGCCTCTTGTCCACATTCTGCTCAATTGGCATTATTGATTTGTTACAATTTTCCTTTGATCAATTTAGAGTTCATTTGATGACTTTATTGGCAAGAGATCAGCACGCTGTTTAAAAATGAGCTGTCCCAGAGAAAGGTCTCACTCCTGCTTCAAAATGTATACCATTTTCTTTTTTATTCCGTTGAAAGCGAAAGCTCGCCAGACGCTGGTATATAAATTTGAACACCTAGCGCGCTATGTAAAAATGAATAAAATGCTTTTCTTTTCCCAAATTCAAAAGCAAATGTTGAAATATTTCAAGGAAGGGGTATTATTCCTCATCTTTGATTCAACACTAAAATCAATGCAAAGCATGCTTGCAATACACTGAATTTGTATTGTGAGAATGAGACAGTTTTCAAAAATGATTCAACATCACACGGGCGCATCATTGCAGAGTAAGGAAAAGGCTTTATGCAAGTTCGCACGTCTGTCATAAAGAGTTTTAAAGTGTTTTGAAATATAGCCACTTGTGGGAACCTTACACAGTAACTCTGTGCTAATATTCGGAGTATGTAAATAACATGATAGCCTTACCCTCACATAAGATTTTTCCAGAACATGTGCACTGATAAGAATTGTTGATAAGTTTCTTGATCTGTAGCATGTTAGAGTTCTGTCAGTTTATGGACAACTCGGGCTCAAAGGCAGCGCTCATCATTGCATAAAAAGAGGGGGCGTGGTCTCGTGGTCCCCGCCACCCACGGAAGCGTGTCGGGATGGCCGAGCGGACCAAGGCGCTGCGTTCAGGTTGCAGTCTCGTCTAGAGGCGTGGGTTCGAATCCCACTTCTGACAAGCTTTTCTCACTCGACATTTCATGCGTTGCGTCGGTGCTCTTCAGCTTCAGAGCTGTGCAGTATCGACCTGCGGCACGTGGTAGTCATGGCCGAGAGGTTAAGGCGATGGACTAGAAATCCATTGGGTTTTCCCGCGCAGGTTCGAGTCCTGCTGACTACGTGAGTGTTCTCTGCTGTTCATGAGCTTTGAGTCTGCCTGCAAAACTGCCTTTCCTATCTGGGAGGGAGTCTAAGCCCTCTTCTCTCTCTGAGTTTCCATGTGTGGAGCTCTCTTATTTGTCCATCAAAGGCATGATCATTTCAGGCCTTTGCTATGCTGTGTTTCCACCGTAGCCGGCTTTCTTACTTCACCCAATTGTTACCAACAGGTGTATCTGTAATAGGTGATGAAGAACAACCCAGTTCTTGTCCTGTAGTTCTTCCGCCCTACAGAATCTAGTTGCCTGCCTAATATAACTTGACTGTTACGTCACAGCCAGTCCTTCGATGTCATCTTTACATAGCCTTTGAAAAGAACACTCCTAAGGCCTGCACACCAGTGCTTGGACCTATCGGTACCAAACTCGCTGGCTCTAATCTAAGCCTTGACCAGATGGTGCACGGAGCTTTTCGTGGTGCTGCATCATTCGGCCTCAAGTTTTTTAGCCTCTGAAATACACATTGGAAATGACAGGGCAAAATGCACTTAAAAAAAAAAAAAAAAAAAAACACGACCGCGAGGCCTGTGCATCAATGATTTCACTTAGCCACACCAAACTCAATGGCTTTAACCTATCCTTTGGAAAGAGGGAGGTCATCGACTTTTAAAGCCCCATTCTTTAAAGTTGGACCTAGGGCGACCCGTTTCTCTTTAGACGTAGACATTGCTTTAAGGTGAGGGTTGCCGCTGTAAATTCCTAGAAACATAACAAGCCAATTTTGCACCAGGAGAGTTTCTTCTTAAACCCAATGTAGCGCAATTGTTAGATTTACTGCACTCTTTCAATTATTTTAGAGTAAACTATACTAAAGGTATTCTCTGTGGGACACTGGATCACCAGGAAAGGACTTGGGCACCATTGCTTGGTCTGAAGTTGAACTTCACTCAGCAAAATTAAACACAAACCTAAATGCTCTCACAGCAAGAAGAGTTTCAAGGTCAAGGTGGGCTTTTGCGCCAGTTGAACATAATAACTCTTGCACCCAAAGCTGCTATCGCAAGCCTTAAATACCAAGCCTCTTAGTAGGGCAATCTAGTGCCATTTTCACTGGACACTCGTAAGAAGCAGAAGTCATTTATTTTGCTCATTTCATAAGGAGACAACGAAGCATGGTGCAGCGCAACTGTGGATCAGAAGTACGGATAAAGAGCTCATCCAGCAGTTGAACCTGGGATCACTCACACCCTAAGCAAGAATCAGACACCTAGACCAACGAGCCCAGTTCCCGCAGCTTGCTTTGTTATTCTTTCGACGTTTGCCTCTTGTCCACATTCTGCTCAATTGGCATTATTGATTTGTTACAATTTTCCTTTGATCAATTTAGAGTTCATTTGATGACTTTATTGGCAAGAGATCAGCACGCTGTTTAAAAATGAGCTGTCCCAGAGAAAGGTCTCACTCCTGCTTCAAAATGTATACCATTTTCTTTTTTATTCCGTTGAAAGCGAAAGCTCGTCAGACGCTGGTATATAAATTTGAACACCTAGCGCGCTATGTAAAAATGAATAAAATGCTTTTCTTTTCCCAAATTCAAAAGCAAATGTTGAAATATTTCAAGGAAGGGGTATTATTCCTCATCTTTGATTCAACACTAAAATCAATGCAAAGCATGCTTGCAATACACTGAATTTGTATTGTGAGAATGAGACAGTTTTCAAAAATGATTCAACATCACACGGGCGCATCATTGCAGAGTAAGGAAAAGGCTTTATGCAAGTTCGCACGTCTGTCATAAAGAGTTTTAAAGTGTTTTGAAATATAGCCACTTGTGGGAACCTTACACAGTAACTCTGTGCTAATATTCGGAGTATGTAAATAACATGATAGCCTTACCCTCACATAAGATTTTTCCAGAACATGTGCACTGATAAGAATTGTTGATAAGTTTCTTGATCTGTAGCATGTTAGAGTTCTGTCAGTTTATGGACAACTCGGGCTCAAAGGCAGCGCTCATCATTGCATAAAAAGAGGGGGCGTGGTCTCGTGGTCCCCGCCACCCACGGAAGCGTGTCAGGATGGCCGAGCGGACCAAGGCGCTGCGTTCAGGTCGCAGTCTCGTCTAGAGGCGTGGGTTCGAATCCCACTTCTGACAAGCTTTTCTCACTCGACATTTCATGCGTTGCGTCGGAGATCTCCAGCTTCAGAGCTGTGCAGTATCGACCTGCGGCACGTGGTAGTCATGGCCGAGAGGTTAAGGCGATGGACTAGAAATCCATTGGGTTTTCCCGCGCAGGTTCGAGTCCTGCTGACTACGTGAGTGTTCTCTGCTGTTCATGAGCTTTGAGTCTGCCTGCAAAACTGCCTTTCCTATCTGGGAGGGAGTCTAAGCCCTCTTCTCTCTCTGAGTTTCCATGTGCGGAGCTCTCTTATTTGTCCATCAAAGGCATGATCATTTCAGGCCTTTGCTATGCTGTGTTTCCACCGTAGCCGGCTTTCTTACTTCACCCAATTGTTACCAACAGGTGTATCTGTAATAGGTGATGAAGAACAACCCAGTTCTTGTCCTGTAGTTCTTCCGCCCTACAGAATCTAGTTGCCTGCCTAATATAACTTGACTGTTACGTCACAGCCAGTCCTTCGATGTCATCTTTACATAGCCTTTGAAAAGAACACTCCTAAGGCCTGCACACCAGTGCTTGGACCTATCGGTACCAAACTCGCTGGCTCTAATCTAAGCCTTGACCAGATGGTGCACGGAGCTTTTCGTGGTGCTGCATCATTCGGCCTCAAGTTTTTTAGCCTCTGAAATACACATTGGAAATGACAGGGCAAAATGCACTTAAAAAAAAAAAAAAAAAAAACACGACCGCGAGGCCTGTGCATCAATGATTTCACTTAGCCACACCAAACTCAATGGCTTTAACCTATCCTTTGGAAAGAGGGAGGTCATCGACTTTTAAAGCCCCATTCTTTAAAGTTGGACCTAGGGCGACCCGTTTCTCTTTAGACGTAGACATTGCTTTAAGGTGAGGGTTGCCGCTGTAAATTCCTAGAAACATAACAAGCCAATTTTGCACCAGGAGAGTTTCTTCTTAAACCCAATGTAGCGCAATTGTTAGATTTACTGCACTCTTTCAATTATTTTAGAGTAAACTATACTAAAGGTATTCTCTGTGGGACACTGGATCACCAGGAAAGGACTTGGGCACCATTGCTTGGTCTGAAGTTGAACTTCACTCAGCAAAATTAAACACAAACCTAAATGCTCTCACAGCAAGAAGAGTTTCAAGGTCAAGGTGGGCTTTTGCGCCAGTTGAACATAATAACTCTTGCACCCAAAGCTGCTATCGCAAGCCTTAAATACCAAGCCTCTTAGTAGGGCAATCTAGTGCCATTTTCACTGGACACTCGTAAGAAGCAGAAGTCATTTATTTTGCTCATTTCATAAGGAGACAACGAAGCATGGTGCAGCGCAACTGTGGATCAGAAGTACGGATAAAGAGCTCATCCAGCAGTTGAACCTGGGATCACTCACACCCTAAGCAAGAATCAGACACCTAGACCAACGAGCCCAGTTCCCGCAGCTTGCTTTGTTATTCTTTCGACGTTTGCCTCTTGTCCACATTCTGCTCAATTGGCATTATTGATTTGTTACAATTTTCCTTTGATCAATTTAGAGTTCATTTGATGACTTTATTGGCAAGAGATCAGCACGCTGTTTAAAAATGAGCTGTCCCAGAGAAAGGTCTCACTCCTGCTTCAAAATGTATACCATTTTCTTTTTTATTCCGTTGAAAGCGAAAGCTCGTCAGACGCTGGTATATAAATTTGAACACCTAGCGCGCTATGTAAAAATGAATAAAATGCTTTTCTTTTCCCAAATTCAAAAGCAAATGTTGAAATATTTCAAGGAAGGGGTATTATTCCTCATCTTTGATTCAACACTAAAATCAATGCAAAGCATGCTTGCAATACACTGAATTTGTATTGTGAGAATGAGACAGTTTTCAAAAATGATTCAACATCACACGGGCGCATCATTGCAGAGTAAGGAAAAGGCTTTATGCAAGTTCGCACGTCTGTCATAAAGAGTTTTAAAGTGTTTTGAAATATAGCCACTTGTGGGAACCTTACACAGTAACTCTGTGCTAATATTCGGAGTATGTAAATAACATGATAGCCTTACCCTCACATAAGATTTTTCCAGAACATGTGCACTGATAAGAATTGTTGATAAGTTTCTTGATCTGTAGCATGTTAGAGTTCTGTCAGTTTATGGACAACTCGGGCTCAAAGGCAGCGCTCATCATTGCATAAAAAGAGGGGGCGTGGTCTCGTGGTCCCCGCCACCCACGGAAGCGTGTCAGGATGGCCGAGCGGACCAAGGCGCTGCGTTCAGGTCGCAGTCTCGTCTAGAGGCGTGGGTTCGAATCCCACTTCTGACAAGCTTTTCTCACTCGACATTTCATGCGTTGCGTCGGAGATCTCCAGCTTCAGAGCTGTGCAGTATCGACCTGCGGCACGTGGTAGTCATGGCCGAGAGGTTAAGGCGATGGACTAGAAATCCATTGGGTTTTCCCGCGCAGGTTCGAGTCCTGCTGACTACGTGAGTGTTCTCTGCTGTTCATGAGCTTTGAGTCTGCCTGCAAAACTGCCTTTCCTATCTGGGAGGGAGTCTAAGCCCTCTTCTCTCTCTGAGTTTCCATGTGCGGAGCTCTCTTATTTGTCCATCAAAGGCATGATCATTTCAGGCCTTTGCTATGCTGTGTTTCCACCGTAGCCGGCTTTCTTACTTCACCCAATTGTTACCAACAGGTGTATCTGTAATAGGTGATGAAGAACAACCCAGTTCTTGTCCTGTAGTTCTTCCGCCCTACAGAATCTAGTTGCCTGCCTAATATAACTTGACTGTTACGTCACAGCCAGTCCTTCGATGTCATCTTTACATAGCCTTTGAAAAGAACACTCCTAAGGCCTGCACACCAGTGCTTGGACCTATCGGTACCAAACTCGCTGGCTCTAATCTAAGCCTTGACCAGATGGTGCACGGAGCTTTTCGTGGTGCTGCATCATTCGGCCTCAAGTTTTTTAGCCTCTGAAATACACATTGGAAATGACAGGGCAAAATGCACTTAAAAAAAAAAAAAAAAAAAACACGACCGCGAGGCCTGTGCATCAATGATTTCACTTAGCCACACCAAACTCAATGGCTTTAACCTATCCTTTGGACAGAGGGAGGTCATCGACTTTTAAAGCCCCATTCTTTAAAGTTGGACCTAGGGCAACCCGTTTCTCTTTAGACGTAGACATTGCTTTAAGGTGAGGGTTGCCGCTGTAAATTCCTAAAAACATAACAAGCCAATTTTGCACCAGGAGAGTTTCTTCTTAAACCCAATGTAGCGCAATTGTTAGATTTACTGCACTCTTTCAATTATTTTAGAGTAAACTATACTAAAGGTATTCTCTGTGGGACACTGGATCACCAGGAAAGGACTTGGGCACCATTGCTTGGTCTGAAGTTGAACTTCACTCAGCAAAATTAAACACAAACCTAAATGCTCTCACAGCAAAAAGAGTTTCAAGGTCAAGGTGGGCTTTTGCGCCAGTTGAACATAATAACTCTTGCACCCAAAGCTACTATCGCAAGCCTTAAATACCAAGCCTCTTAGTAGGGCAATCTAGTGCCATTTTCACTGGACACTCGTAAGAAGCAGAAGTCATTTATTTTGCTCATTTCATAAGGAGACAACGAAGCATGGTGCAGCGCAACTGTGGATCAGAAGTACGGATAAAGAGCTCATCCAGCAGTTGAACCTGGGATCACTCACACCCTAAGCAAGAATCAGACACCTAGACCAACGAGCCCAGTTCCCGCACCTTGCTTTGTTATTCTTTCGACGTTTGCTTCTTGTCCACATTCTGCTCAATTGGCATTATTGATTTGTTACAATTTTCCTTTGATCAATTTAGAGTTCATTTGATGACTTTATTGGCAAGAGATCAGCACACTGTTTAAAAATGAGCTGTCCCAGAGAAAGGTCTCACTCCTGCTTCAAAATGTATACCATTTTCTTTTTTATTCCGTTGAAAGCGAAAGCTCGTCAGACGCTGGTATATAAATTTGAACACCTAGCGCGCTATGTAAAAATGAATAAAATGCTTTTCTTTTCCCAAATTCAAAAGCAAATGTTGAAATATTTCAAGGAAGGGGTATTATTCCTCATCTTTGATTCAACACTAAAATCAATGCAAAGCATGCTTGCAATACACTGAATTTGTATTGTGAGAATGAGACAGTTTTCAAAAATGATTCAACATCACACGGGCGCATCATTGCAGAGTAAGGAAAAGGCTTTATGCAAGTTCGCACGTCTGTCATAAAGAGTTTTAAAGTGTTTTGAAATATAGCCACTTGTGGGAACCTTACACAGTAACTCTGTGCTAATATTCGGAGTATGTAAATAACATGATAGCCTTACCCTCACATAAGATTTTTCCAGAACATGTGCACTGATAAGAATTGTTGATAAGTTTCTTGATCTGTAGCATGTTAGAGTTCTGTCAGTTTATGGACAACTCGGGCTCAAAGGCAGCGCTCATCATTGCATAAAAAGAGGGGGCGTGGTCTCGTGGTCCCCGCCACCCACGGAAGCGTGTCAGGATGGCCGAGCGGACCAAGGCGCTGCGTTCAGGTCGCAGTCTCGTCTAGAGGCGTGGGTTCGAATCCCACTTCTGACAAGCTTTTCTCACTCGACATTTCATGCGTTGCGTCGGTGCTCTTCAGCTTCAGAGCTGTGCAGTATCGACCTGCGGCACGTGGTAGTCATGGCCGAGAGGTTAAGGCGATGGACTAGAAATCCATTGGGTTTTCCCGCGCAGGTTCGAGTCCTGCTGACTACGTGAGTGTTCTCTGCTGTTCATGAGCTTTGAGTCTGCCTGCAAAACTGCCTTTCCTATCTGGGAGGGAGTCTAAGCCCTCTTCTCTCTCTGAGTTTCCATGTGCGGAGCTCTCTTATTTGTCCATCAAAGGCATGATCATTTCAGGCCTTTGCTATGCTGTGTTTCCACCGTAGCCGGCTTTCTTACTTCACCCAATTGTTACCAACAGGTGTATCTGTAATAGGTGATGAAGAACAACCCAGTTCTTGTCCTGTAGTTCTTCCGCCCTACAGAATCTAGTTGCCTGCCTAATATAACTTGACTGTTACGTCACAGCCAGTCCTTCGATGTCATCTTTACATAGCCTTTGAAAAGAACACTCCTAAGGCCTGCACACCAGTGCTTGGACCTATCGGTACCAAACTCGCTGGCTCTAATCTAAGCCTTGACCAGATGGTGCACGGAGCTTTTCGTGGTGCTGCATCATTCGGCCTCAAGTTTTTTAGCCTCTGAAATACACATTGGAAATGACAGGGCAAAATGCACTTAAAAAAAAAAAAAAAAAAAAACACGACCGCGAGGCCTGTGCATCAATGATTTCACTTAGCCACACCAAACTCAATGGCTTTAACCTATCCTTTGGACAGAGGGAGGTCATCGACTTTTAAAGCCCCATTCTTTAAAGTTGGACCTAGGGCGACCCGTTTCTCTTTAGACGTAGACATTGCTTTAAGGTGAGGGTTGCCGCTGTAAATTCCTAAAAACATAACAAGCCAATTTTGCACCAGGAGAGTTTCTTCTTAAACCCAATGTAGCGCAATTGTTAGATTTACTGCACTCTTTCAATTATTTTAGAGTAAACTATACTAAAGGTATTCTCTGTGGGACACTGGATCACCAGGAAAGGACTTGGGCACCATTGCTTGGTCTGAAGTTGAACTTCACTCAGCAAAATTAAACACAATCCTAAATGCTCTCACAGCAAGAAGAGTTTCAAGGTCAAGGTGGGCTTTTGCGCCAGTTGAACATAATAACTCTTGCACCCAAAGCTACTATCGCAAGCCTTAAATACCAAGCCTCTTAGTAGGGCAATCTAGTGCCATTTTCACTGGACACTCGTAAGAAGCAGAAGTCATTTATTTTGCTCATTTCATAAGGAGACAACGAAGCATGGTGCAGCGCAACTGTGGATCAGAAGTACGGATAAAGAACTCATCCAGCAGTTGAACCTGGGATCACTCACACCCTAAGCAAGAATCAGACACCTAGACCAACGAGCCCAGTTCCCGCAGCTTGCTTTGTTATTCTTTCGACGTTTGCCTCTTGTCCACATTCTGCTCAATTGGCATTATTGATTTGTTACAATTTTCCTTTGATCAATTTAGAGTTCATTTGATGACTTTATTGGCAAGAGATCAGCACGCTGTTTAAAAATGAGCTGTCCCAGAGAAAGGTCTCACTCCTGCTTCAAAATGTATACCATTTTCTTTTTTATTCCGTTGAAAGCGAAAGCTCGTCAGACGCTGGTATATAAATTTGAACACCTAGCGCGCTATGTAAAAATGAATAAAATGCTTTTCTTTTCCCAAATTCAAAAGCAAATGTTGAAATATTTCAAGGAAGGGGTATTATTCCTCATCTTTGATTCAACACTAAAATCAATGCAAAGCATGCTTGCAATACACTGAATTTGTATTGTGAGAATGAGACAGTTTTCAAAAATGATTCAACATCACACGGGCGCATCATTGCAGAGTAAGGAAAAGGCTTTATGCAAGTTCGCACGTCTGTCATAAAGAGTTTTAAAGTGTTTTGAAATATAGCCACTTGTGGGAACCTTACACAGTAACTCTGTGCTAATATTCGGAGTATGTAAATAACATGATAGCCTTACCCTCACATAAGATTTTTCCAGAACATGTGCACTGATAAGAATTGTTGATAAGTTTCTTGATCTGTAGCATGTTAGAGTTCTGTCAGTTTATGGACAACTCGGGCTCAAAGGCAGCGCTCATCATTGCATAAAAAGAGGGGGCGTGGTCTCGTGGTCCCCGCCACCCACGGAAGCGTGTCAGGATGGCCGAGCGGACCAAGGCGCTGCGTTCAGGTCGCAGTCTCGTCTAGAGGCGTGGGTTCGAATCCCACTTCTGACAAGCTTTTCTCACTCGACATTTCATGCGTTGCGTCGGTGCTCTTCAGCTTCAGAGCTGTGCAGTATCGACCTGCGGCACGTGGTAGTCATGGCCGAGAGGTTAAGGCGATGGACTAGAAATCCATTGGGTTTTCCCGCGCAGGTTCGAGTCCTGCTGACTACGTGAGTGTTCTCTGCTGTTCATGAGCTTTGAGTCTGCCTGCAAAACTGCCTTTCCTATCTGGGAGGGAGTCTAAGCCCTCTTCTCTCTCTGAGTTTCCATGTGCGGAGCTCTCTTATTTGTCCATCAAAGGCATGATCATTTCAGGCCTTTGCTATGCTGTGTTTCCACCGTAGCCGGCTTTCTTACTTCACCCAATTGTTACCAACAGGTGTATCTGTAATAGGTGATGAAGAACAACCCAGTTCTTGTCCTGTAGTTCTTCCGCCCTACAGAATCTAGTTGCCTGCCTAATATAACTTGACTGTTACGTCACAGCCAGTCCTTCGATGTCATCTTTACATAGCCTTTGAAAAGAACACTCCTAAGGCCTGCACACCAGTGCTTGGACCTATCGGTACCAAACTCGCTGGCTCTAATCTAAGCCTTGACCAGATGGTGCACGGAGCTTTTCGTGGTGCTGCATCATTCGGCCTCAAGTTTTTTAGCCTCTGAAATACACATTGGAAATGACAGGGCAAAATGCACTTAAAAAAAAAAAAAAAAAAAAAACACGACCGCGAGGCCTGTGCATCAATGATTTCACTTAGCCACACCAAACTCAATGGCTTTAACCTATCCTTTGGACAGAGGGAGGTCATCGACTTTTAAAGCCCCATTCTTTAAAGTTGGACCTAGGGCGACCCGTTTCTCTTTAGACGTAGACATTGCTTTAAGGTGAGGGTTGCCGCTGTAAATTCCTAAAAACATAACAAGCCAATTTTGCACCAGGAGAGTTTCTTCTTAAACCCAATGTAGCGCAATTGTTAGATTTACTGCACTCTTTCAATTATTTTAGAGTAAACTATACTAAAGGTATTCTCTGTGGGACACTGGATCACCAGGAAAGGACTTGGGCACCATTACTTGGTCTGAAGTTGATCTTCACTCAGCAAAATTAAACACAATCCTAAATGCTCTCACAGCAAGAAGAGTTTCAAGGTCAAGGTGGGCTTTTGCGCCAGTTGAACATAATAACTCTTGCACCCAAAGCTACTATCGCAAGCCTTAAATACCAAGCCTCTTAGTAGGGCAATCTAGTGCCATTTTCACTGGACACTCGTAAGAAGCAGAAGTCATTTATTTTGCTCATTTCATAAGGAGACAACGAAGCATGGTGCAGCGCAACTGTGGATCAGAAGTACGGATAAAGAGCTCATCCAGCAGTTGAACCTGGGATCACTCACACCCTAAGCAAGAATCAGACACCTAGACCAACGAGCCCAGTTCCCGCAGCTTGCTTTGTTATTCTTTCGACGTTTGCCTCTTGTCCACATTCTGCTCAATTGGCATTATTGATTTGTTACAATTTTCCTTTGATCAATTTAGAGTTCATTTGATGACTTTATTGGCAAGAGATCAGCACGCTGTTTAAAAATGAGCTGTCCCAGAGAAAGGTCTCACTCCTGCTTCAAAATGTATACCATTTTCTTTTTTATTCCGTTGAAAGCGAAAGCTCGTCAGACGCTGGTATATAAATTTGAACACCTAGCGCGCTATGTAAAAATGAATAAAATGCTTTTCTTTTCCCAAATTCAAAAGCAAATGTTGAAATATTTCAAGGAAGGGGTATTATTCCTCATCTTTGATTCAACACTAAAATCAATGCAAAGCATGCTTGCAATACACTGAATTTGTATTGTGAGAATGAGACAGTTTTCAAAAATGATTCAACATCACACGGGCGCATCATTGCAGAGTAAGGAAAAGGCTTTATGCAAGTTCGCACGTCTGTCATAAAGAGTTTTAAAGTGTTTTGAAATATAGCCACTTGTGGGAACCTTACACAGTAACTCTGTGCTAATATTCGGAGTATGTAAATAACATGATAGCCTTACCCTCACATAAGATTTTTCCAGAACATGTGCACTGATAAGAATTGTTGATAAGTTTCTTGATCTGTAGCATGTTAGAGTTCTGTCAGTTTATGGACAACTCGGGCTCAAAGGCAGCGCTCATCATTGCATAAAAAGAGGGGGCGTGGTCTCGTGGTCCCCGCCACCCACGGAAGCGTGTCAGGATGGCCGAGCGGACCAAGGCGCTGCGTTCAGGTCGCAGTCTCGTCTAGAGGCGTGGGTTCGAATCCCACTTCTGACAAGCTTTTCTCACTCGACATTTCATGCGTTGCGTCGGTGCTCTTCAGCTTCAGAGCTGTGCAGTATCGACCTGCAGCACGTGGTAGTCATGGCCGAGAGGTTAAGGCGATGGACTAGAAATCCATTGGGTTTTCCCGCGCAGGTTCGAGTCCTGCTGACTACGTGAGTGTTCTCTGCTGTTCATGAGCTTTGAGTCTGCCTGCAAAACTGCCTTTCCTATCTGGGAGGGAGTCTAAGCCCTCTTCTCTCTCTGAGTTTCCATGTGCGGAGCTCTCTTATTTGTCCATCAAAGGCATGATCATTTCAGGCCTTTGCTATGCTGTGTTTCCACCGTAGCCGGCTTTCTTACTTCACCCAATTGTTACCAACAGGTGTATCTGTAATAGGTGATGAAGAACAACCCAGTTCTTGTCCTGTAGTTCTTCCGCCCTACAGAATCTAGTTGCCTGCCTAATATAACTTGACTGTTACGTCACAGCCAGTCCTTCGATGTCATCTTTACATAGCCTTTGAAAAGAACACTCCTAAGGCCTGCACACCAGTGCTTGGACCTATCGGTACCAAACTCGCTGGCTCTAATCTAAGCCTTGACCAGATGGTGCACGGAGCTTTTCGTGGTGCTGCATCATTCGGCCTCAAGTTTTTTAGCCTCTGAAATACACATTGGAAATGACAGGGCAAAATGCACTTAAAAAAAAAAAAAAAAAAAAACACGACCGCGAGGCCTGTGCATCAATGATTTCACTTAGCCACACCAAACTCAATGGCTTTAACCTATCCTTTGGACAGAGGGAGGTCATCGACTTTTAAAGCCCCATTCTTTAAAGTTGGACCTAGGGCGACCCGTTTCTCTTTAGACGTAGACATTGCTTTAAGGTGAGGGTTGCCGCTGTAAATTCCTAAAAACATAACAAGCCAATTTTGCACCAGGAGAGTTTCTTCTTAAACCCAATGTAGCGCAATTGTTAGATTTACTGCACTCTTTCAATTATTTTAGAGTAAACTATACTAAAGGTATTCTCTGTGGGACACTGGATCACCAGGAAAGGACTTGGGCACCATTGCTTGGTCTGAAGTTGAACTTCACTCAGCAAAATTAAACACAATCCTAAATGCTCTCACAGCAAGAAGAGTTTCAAGGTCAAGGTGAGCTTTTGCGCCAGTTGAACATAATAACTCTTGCACCCAAAGCTACTATCGCAAGCCTTAAATACCAAGCCTCTTAGTAGGGCAATCTAGTGCCATTTTCACTGGACACTCGTAAGAAGCAGAAGTCATTTATTTTGCTCATTTCATAAGGAGACAACGAAGCATGGTGCAGCGCAACTGTGGATCAGAAGTACGGATAAAGAGCTCATCCAGCAGTTGAACCTGGGATCACTCACACCCTAAGCAAGAATCAGACACCTAGACCAACGAGCCCAGTTCCCGCAGCTTGCTTTGTTATTCTTTCGACGTTTGCCTCTTGTCCACATTCTGCTCAATTGGCATTATTGATTTGTTACAATTTTCCTTTGATCAATTTAGAGTTCATTTGATGACTTTATTGGCAAGAGATCAGCACGCTGTTTAAAAATGAGCTGTCCCAGAGAAAGGTCTCACTCCTGCTTCAAAATGTATACCATTTTCTTTTTTATTCCGTTGAAAGCGAAAGCTCGTCAGACGCTGGTATATAAATTTGAACACCTAGCGCGCTATGTAAAAATGAATAAAATGCTTTTCTTTTCCCAAATTCAAAAGCAAATGTTGAAATATTTCAAGGAAGGGGTATTATTCCTCATCTTTGATTCAACACTAAAATCAATGCAAAGCATGCTTGCAATACACTGAATTTGTATTGTGAGAATGAGACAGTTTTCAAAAATGATTCAACATCACACGGGCGCATCATTGCAGAGTAAGGAAAAGGCTTTATGCAAGTTCGCACGTCTGTCATAAAGAGTTTTAAAGTGTTTTGAAATATAGCCACTTGTGGGAACCTTACACAGTAACTCTGTGCTAATATTCGGAGTATGTAAATAACATGATAGCCTTACCCTCACATAAGATTTTTCCAGAACATGTGCACTGATAAGAATTGTTGATAAGTTTCTTGATCTGTAGCATGTTAGAGTTCTGTCAGTTTATGGACAACTCGGGCTCAAAGGCAGCGCTCATCATTGCATAAAAAGAGGGGGCGTGGTCTCGTGGTCCCCGCCACCCACGGAAGCGTGTCAGGATGGCCGAGCGGACCAAGGCGCTGCGTTCAGGTTGCAGTCTCGTCTAGAGGCGTGGGTTCGAATCCCACTTCTGACAAGCTTTTCTCACTCGACATTTCATGCGTTGCGTCGGTGCTCTTCAGCTTCAGAGCTGTGCAGTATCGACCTGCGGCACGTGGTAGTCATGGCCGAGAGGTTAAGGCGATGGACTAGAAATCCATTGGGTTTTCCCGCGCAGGTTCGAGTCCTGCTGACTACGTGAGTGTTCTCTGCTGTTCATGAGCTTTGAGTCTGCCTGCAAAACTGCCTTTCCTATCTGGGAGGGAGTCTAAGCCCTCTTCTCTCTCTGAGTTTCCATGTGCGGAGCTCTCTTATTTGTCCATCAAAGGCATGATCATTTCAGGCCTTTGCTATGCTGTGTTTCCACCGTAGCCGGCTTTCTTACTTCACCCAATTGTTACCAACAGGTGTATCTGTAATAGGTGATGAAGAACAACCCAGTTCTTGTCCTGTAGTTCTTCCGCCCTACAGAATCTAGTTGCCTGCCTAATATAACTTGACTGTTACGTCACAGCCAGTCCTTCGATGTCATCTTTACATAGCCTTTGAAAAGAACACTCCTAAGGCCTGCACACCAGTGCTTGGACCTATCGGTACCAAACTCGCTGGCTCTAATCTAAGCCTTGACCAGATGGTGCACGGAGCTTTTCGTGGTGCTGCATCATTCGGCCTCAAGTTTTTTAGCCTCTGAAATACACATTGGAAATGACAGGGCAAAATGCACTTAAAAAAAAAAAAAAAAAAAACACGACCGCGAGGCCTGTGCATCAATGATTTCACTTAGCCACACCAAACTCAATGGCTTTAACCTATCCTTTGGACAGAGGGAGGTCATCGACTTTTAAAGCCCCATTCTTTAAAGTTGGACCTAGGGCGACCCGTTTCTCTTTAGACGTAGACATTGCTTTAAGGTGAGGGTTGCCGCTGTAAATTCCTAAAAACATAACAAGCCAATTTTGCACCAGGAGAGTTTCTTCTTAAACCCAATGTAGCGCAATTGTTAGATTTACTGCACTCTTTCAATTATTTTAGAGTAAACTATACTAAAGGTATTCTCTGTGGGACACTGGATCACCAGGAAAGGACTTGGGCACCATTGCTTGGTCTGAAGTTGAACTTCACTCAGCAAAATTAAACACAATCCTAAATGCTCTCACAGCAAGAAGAGTTTCAAGGTCAAGGTGGGCTTTTGCGCCAGTTGAACATAATAACTCTTGCACCCAAAGCTACTATCGCAAGCCTTAAATACCAAGCCTCTTAGTAGGGCAATCTAGTGCCATTTTCACTGGACACTCGTAAGAAGCAGAAGTCATTTATTTTGCTCATTTCATAAGGAGACAACGAAGCATGGTGCAGCGCAACTGTGGATCAGAAGTACGGATAAAGAACTCATCCAGCAGTTGAACCTGGGATCACTCACACCCTAAGCAAGAATCAGACACCTAGACCAACGAGCCCAGTTCCCGCAGCTTGCTTTGTTATTCTTTCGACGTTTGCCTCTTGTCCACATTCTGCTCAATTGGCATTATTGATTTGTTACAATTTTCCTTTGATCAATTTAGAGTTCATTTGATGACTTTATTGGCAAGAGATCAGCACGCTGTTTAAAAATGAGCTGTCCCAGAGAAAGGTCTCACTCCTGCTTCAAAATGTATACCATTTTCTTTTTTATTCCGTTGAAAGCGAAAGCTCGTCAGACGCTGGTATATAAATTTGAACACCTAGCGCGCTATGTAAAAATGAATAAAATGCTTTTCTTTTCCCAAATTCAAAAGCAAATGTTGAAATATTTCAAGGAAGGGGTATTATTCCTCATCTTTGATTCAACACTAAAATCAATGCAAAGCATGCTTGCAATACACTGAATTTGTATTGTGAGAATAAGACAGTTTTCAAAAATGATTCAACATCACACGGGCGCATCATTGCAGAGTAAGGAAAAGGCTTTATGCAAGTTCGCACGTCTGTCATAAAGAGTTTTAAAGTGTTTTGAAATATAGCCACTTGTGGGAACCTTACACAGTAACTCTGTGCTAATATTCGGAGTATGTAAATAACATGATAGCCTTACCCTCACATAAGATTTTTCCAGAACATGTGCACTGATAAGAATTGTTGATAAGTTTCTTGATCTGTAGCATGTTAGAGTTCTGTCAGTTTATGGACAACTCGGGCTCAAAGGCAGCGCTCATCATTGCATAAAAAGAGGGGGCGTGGTCTCGTGGTCCCCGCCACCCACGGAAGCGTGTCAGGATGGCCGAGCGGACCAAGGCGCTGCGTTCAGGTCGCAGTCTCGTCTAGAGGCGTGGGTTCGAATCCCACTTCTGACAAGCTTTTCTCACTCGACATTTCATGCGTTGCGTCGGTGCTCTTCAGCTTCAGAGCTGTGCAGTATCGACCTGCGGCACGTGGTAGTCATGGCCGAGAGGTTAAGGCGATGGACTAGAAATCCATTGGGTTTTCCCGCGCAGGTTCGAGTCCTGCTGACTACGTGAGTGTTCTCTGCTGTTCATGAGCTTTGAGTCTGCCTGCAAAACTGCCTTTCCTATCTGGGAGGGAGTCTAAGCCCTCTTCTCTCTCTGAGTTTCCATGTGTGGAGCTCTCTTATTTGTCCATCAAAGGCATGATCATTTCAGGCCTTTTCTATGCTGTGTTTCCACCGTAGCCGGCTTTCTTACTTCACCCAATTGTTACCAACAGGTGTATCTGTAATAGGTGATGAAGAACAACCCAGTTCTTGTCCTGTAGTTCTTCCGCCCTACAGAATCTAGTTGCCTGCCTAATATAACTTGACTGTTACGTCACAGCCAGTCCTTCGATGTCATCTTTACATAGCCTTTGAAAAGAACACTCCTAAGGCCTGCACACCAGTGCTTGGACCTATCGGTACCAAACTCGCTGGCTCTAATCTAAGCCTTGACCAGATGGTGCACGGAGCTTTTCGTGGTGCTGCATCATTCGGCCTCAAGTTTTTTAGCCTCTGAAATACACATTGGAAATGACAGGGCAAAATGCACTTAAAAAAAAAAAAAAAAAAAAACACGACCGCGAGGCCTGTGCATCAATGATTTCACTTAGCCACACCAAACTCAATGGCTTTAACCTATCCTTTGGACAGAGGGAGGTCATCGACTTTTAAAGCCCCATTCTTTAAAGTTGGACCTAGGGCGACCCGTTTCTCTTTAGACGTAGACATTGCTTTAAGGTGAGGGTTGCCGCTGTAAATTCCTAAAAACATAACAAGCCAATTTTGCACCAGGAGAGTTTCTTCTTAAACCCAATGTAGCGCAATTGTTAGATTTACTGCACTCTTTCAATTATTTTAGAGTAAACTATACTAAAGGTATTCTCTGTGGGACACTGGATCACCAGGAAAGAACTTGGGCACCATTGCTTGGTCTGAAGTTGAACTTCACTCAGCAAAATTAAACACAAACCTAAATGCTCTCACAGCAAGAAGAGTTTCAAGGTCAAGGTGGGCTTTTGCGCCAGTTGAACATAATAACTCTTGCACCCAAAGCTACTATCGCAAGCCTTAAATACCAAGCCTCTTAGTAGGGCAATCTAGTGCCATTTTCACTGGACACTCGTAAGAAGCAGAAGTCATTTATTTTGCTCATTTCATAAGGAGACAACGAAGCATGGTGCAGCGCAACTGTGGATCAGAAGTACGGATAAAGAGCTCATCCAGCAGTTGAACCTGGGATCACTCACACCCTAAGCAAGAATCAGACACCTAGACCAACGAGCCCAGTTCCCGCAGCTTGCTTTGTTATTCTTTCGACGTTTGCCTCTTGTCCACATTCTGCTCAATTGGCATTATTGATTTGTTACAATTTTCCTTTGATCAATTTAGAGTTCATTTGATGACTTTATTGGCAAGAGATCAGCACGCTGTTTAAAAATGAGCTGTCCCAGAGAAAGGTCTCACTCCTGCTTCAAAATGTATACCATTTTCTTTTTTATTCCGTTGAAAGCGAAAGCTCGTCAGACGCTGGTATATAAATTTGAACACCTAGCGCGCTATGTAAAAATGAATAAAATGCTTTTCTTTTCCCAAATTCAAAAGCAAATGTTGAAATATTTCAAGGAAGGGGTATTATTCCTCATCTTTGATTCAACACTAAAATCAATGCAAAGCATGCTTGCAATACACTGAATTTGTATTGTGAGAATGAGACAGTTTTCAAAAATGATTCAACATCACACGGGCGCATCATTGCAGAGTAAGGAAAAGGCTTTATGCAAGTTCGCACGTCTGTCATAAAGAGTTTTAAAGTGTTTTGAAATATAGCCACTTGTGGGAACCTTACACAGTAACTCTGTGCTAATATTCGGAGTATGTAAATAACATGATAGCCTTACCCTCACATAAGATTTTTCCAGAACATGTGCACTGATAAGAATTGTTGATAAGTTTCTTGATCTGTAGCATGTTAGAGTTCTGTCAGTTTATGGACAACTCGGGCTCAAAGGCAGCGCTCATCATTGCATAAAAAGAGGGGGCGTGGTCTCGTGGTCCCCGCCACCCACGGAAGCGTGTCAGGATGGCCGAGCGGACCAAGGCGCTGCGTTCAGGTCGCAGTCTCGTCTAGAGGCGTGGGTTCGAATCCAACTTCTGACAAGCTTTTCTCACTCGACATTTCATGCGTTGCGTCGGTGCTCTTCAGCTTCAGAGCTGTGCAGTATCGACCTGCGGCACGTGGTAGTCATGGCCGAGAGGTTAAGGCGATGGACTAGAAATCCATTGGGTTTTCCCGCGCAGGTTCGAGTCCTGCTGACTACGTGAGTGTTCTCTGCTGTTCATGAGCTTTGAGTCTGCCTGCAAAACTGCCTTTCCTATCTGGGAGGGAGTCTAAGCCCTCTTCTCTCTCTGAGTTTCCATGTGTGGAGCTCTCTTATTTGTCCATCAAAGGCATGATCATTTCAGGCCTTTGCTATGCTGTGTTTCCACCGTAGCCGGCTTTCTTACTTCACCCAATTGTTACCAACAGGTGTATCTGTAATAGGTGATGAAGAACAACCCAGTCCTTGTCCTGTAGTTCTTCCGCCCTACAGAATCTAGTTGCCTGCCTAATATAACTTGACTGTTACGTCACAGCCAGTCCTTCGATGTCATCTTTACATAGCCTTTGAAAAGAACACTCCTAAGGCCTGCACACCAGTGCTTGGACCTATCGGTACCAAACTCGCTGGCTCTAATCTAAGCCTTGACCAGATGGTGCACGGAGCTTTTCGTGGTGCTGCATCATTCGGCCTCAACTTTTTTAGCCTCTGAAATACACATTGGAAATGACAGGGCAAAATGCACTTAAAAAAAAAAAAAAAAAAAAAACACGACCGCGAGGCCTGTGCATCAATGATTTCACTTAGCCACACCAAACTCAATGGCTTTAACCTATCCTTTGGAAAGAGGGAGGTCATCGACTTTTAAAGCCCCATTCTTTAAAGTTGGACCTAGGGCGACCCGTTTCTCTTTAGACGTAGACATTGCTTTAAGGTGAGGGTTGCCGCTGTAAATTCCTAGAAACATAACAAGCCAATTTTGCACCAGGAGAGTTTCTTCTTAAACCCAATGTAGCGCAATTGTTAGATTTACTGCACTCTTTCAATTATTTTAGAGTAAACTATACTAAAGGTATTCTCTGTGGGACACTGGATCACCAGGAAAGGACTTGGGCACCATTGCTTGGTCTGAAGTTGAACTTCACTCAGCAAAATTAAACACAAACCTAAATGCTCTCACAGCAAGAAGAGTTTCAAGGTCAAGGTGGGCTTTTGCGCCAGTTGAACATAATAACTCTTGCACCCAAAGCTGCTATCGCAAGCCTTAAATACCAAGCCTCTTAGTAGGGCAATCTAGTGCCATTTTCACTGGACACTCGTAAGAAGCAGAAGTCATTTATTTTGCTCATTTCATAAGGAGACAACGAAGCATGGTGCAGCGCAACTGTGGATCAGAAGTACGGATAAAGAGCTCATCCAGCAGTTGAACCTGGGATCACTCACACCCTAAGCAAGAATCAGACACCTAGACCAACGAGCCCAGTTCCCGCAGCTTGCTTTGTTATTCTTTCGACGTTTGCCTCTTGTCCACATTCTGCTCAATTGGCATTATTGATTTGTTACAATTTTCCTTTGATCAATTTAGAGTTCATTTGATGACTTTATTGGCAAGAGATCAGCACGCTGTTTAAAAATGAGCTGTCCCAGAGAAAGGTCTCACTCCTGCTTCAAAATGTATACCATTTTCTTTTTTATTCCGTTGAAAGCGAAAGCTCGTCAGACGCTGGTATATAAATTTGAACACCTAGCGCGCTATGTAAAAATGAATAAAATGCTTTTCTTTTCCCAAATTCAAAAGCAAATGTTGAAATATTTCAAGGAAGGGGTATTATTCCTCATCTTTGATTCAACACTAAAATCAATGCAAAGCATGCTTGCAATACACTGAATTTGTATTGTGAGAATGAGACAGTTTTCAAAAATGATTCAACATCACACGGGCGCATCATTGCAGAGTAAGGAAAAGGCTTTATGCAAGTTCGCACGTCTGTCATAAAGAGTTTTAAAGTGTTTTGAAATATAGCCACTTGTGGGAACCTTACACAGTAACTCTGTGCTAATATTCGGAGTATGTAAATAACATGATAGCCTTACCCTCACATAAGATTTTTCCAGAACATGTGCACTGATAAGAATTGTTGATAAGTTTCTTGATCTGTAGCATGTTAGAGTTCTGTCAGTTTATGGACAACTCGGGCTCAAAGGCAGCGCTCATCATTGCATAAAAAGAGGGGGCGTGGTCTCGTGGTCCCCGCCACCCACGGAAGCGTGTCAGGATGGCCGAGCGGACCAAGGCGCTGCGTTCAGGTCGCAGTCTCGTCTAGAGGCGTGGGTTCGAATCCCACTTCTGACAAGCTTTTCTCACTCGACATTTCATGCGTTGCGTCGGTGCTCTTCAGCTTCAGAGCTGTGCAGTATCGACCTGCGGCACGTGGTAGTCATGGCCGAGAGGTTAAGGCGATGGACTAGAAATCCTTTGGGTTTTCCCGCGCAGGTTCGAGTCCTGCTGACTACGTGAGTGTTCTCTGCTGTTCATGAGCTTTGAGTCTGCCTGCAAAACTGCCTTTCCTATCTGGGAGGGAGTCTAAGCCCTCTTCTCTCTCTGAGTTTCCATGTGCGGAGCTCTCTTATTTGTCCATCAAAGGCATGATCATTTCAGGCCTTTGCTATGCTGTGTTTCCACCGTAGCCGGCTTTCTTACTTCACCCAATTGTTACCAACAGGTGTATCTGTAATAGGTGATGAAGAACAACCCAGTTCTTGTCCTGTAGTTCTTCCGCCCTACAGAATCTAGTTGCCTGCCTAATATAACTTGACTGTTACGTCACAGCCAGTCCTTCGATGTCATCTTTACATAGCCTTTGAAAAGAACACTCCTAAGGCCTGCACACCAGTGCTTGGACCTATCGGTACCAAACTCGCTGGCTCTAATCTAAGCCTTGACCAGATGGTGCACGGAGCTTTTCGTGGTGCTGCATCATTCGGCCTCAACTTTTTTAGCCTCTGAAATACACATTGGAAATGACAGGGCAAAATGCACTTAAAAAAAAAAAAAAAAAAAAAACACGACCGCGAGGCCTGTGCATCAATGATTTCACTTAGCCACACCAAACTCAATGGCTTTAACCTATCCTTTGGAAAGAGGGAGGTCATCGACTTTTAAAGCCCCATTCTTTAAAGTTGGACCTAGGGCGACCCGTTTCTCTTTAGACGTAGACATTGCTTTAAGGTGAGGGTTGCCGCTGTAAATTCCTAGAAACATAACAAGCCAATTTTGCACCAGGAGAGTTTCTTCTTAAACCCAATGTAGCGCAATTGTTAGATTTACTGCACTCTTTCAATTATTTTAGAGTAAACTATACTAAAGGTATTCTCTGTGGGACACTGGATCACCAGGAAAGGACTTGGGCACCATTGCTTGGTCTGAAGTTGAACTTCACTCAGCAAAATTAAACACAAACCTAAATGCTCTCACAGCAAGAAGAGTTTCAAGGTCAAGGTGGGCTTTTGCGCCAGTTGAACATAATAACTCTTGCACCCAAAGCTGCTATCGCAAGCCTTAAATACCAAGCCTCTTAGTAGGGCAATCTAGTGCCATTTTCACTGGACACTCGTAAGAAGCAGAAGTCATTTATTTTGCTCATTTCATAAGGAGACAACGAAGCATGGTGCAGCGCAACTGTGGATCAGAAGTACGGATAAAGAGCTCATCCAGCAGTTGAACCTGGGATCACTCACACCCTAAGCAAGAATCAGACACCTAGACCAACGAGCCCAGTTCCCGCAGCTTGCTTTGTTATTCTTTCGACGTTTGCCTCTTGTCCACATTCTGCTCAATTGGCATTATTGATTTGTTACAATTTTCCTTTGATCAATTTAGAGTTCATTTGATGACTTTATTGGCAAGAGATCAGCACGCTGTTTAAAAATGAGCTGTCCCAGAGAAAGGTCTCACTCCTGCTTCAAAATGTATACCATTTTCTTTTTTATTCCGTTGAAAGCGAAAGCTCGTCAGACGCTGGTATATAAATTTGAACACCTAGCGCGCTATGTAAAAATGAATAAAATGCTTTTCTTTTCCCAAATTCAAAAGCAAATGTTGAAATATTTCAAGGAAGGGGTATTATTCCTCATCTTTGATTCAACACTAAAATCAATGCAAAGCATGCTTGCAATACACTGAATTTGTATTGTGAGAATGAGACAGTTTTCAAAAATGATTCAACATCACACGGGCGCATCATTGCAGAGTAAGGAAAAGGCTTTATGCAAGTTCGCACGTCTGTCATAAAGAGTTTTAAAGTGTTTTGAAATATAGCCACTTGTGGGAACCTTACACAGTAACTCTGTGCTAATATTCGGAGTATGTAAATAACATGATAGCCTTACCCTCACATAAGATTTTTCCAGAACATGTGCACTGATAAGAATTGTTGATAAGTTTCTTGATCTGTAGCATGTTAGAGTTCTGTCAGTTTATGGACAACTCGGGCTCAAAGGCAGCGCTCATCATTGCATAAAAAGAGGGGGCGTGGTCTCGTGGTCCCCGCCACCCACAGAAGCGTGTCAGGATGGCCGAGCGGACCAAGGCGCTGCGTTCAGGTCGCAGTCTCGTCTAGAGGCGTGGGTTCGAATCCCACTTCTGACAAGCTTTTCTCACTCGACATTTCATGCGTTGCGTCGGTGCTCTTCAGCTTCAGAGCTGTGCAGTATCGACCTGCGGCACGTGGTAGTCATGGCCGAGAGGTTAAGGCGATGGACTAGAAATCCATTGGGTTTTCCCGCGCAGGTTCGAGTCCTGCTGACTACGTGAGTGTTCTCTGCTGTTCATGAGCTTTGAGTCTGCCTGCAAAACTGCCTTTCCTATCTGGGAGGGAGTCTAAGCCCTCTTCTCTCTCTGAGTTTCCATGTGCGGAGCTCTCTTATTTGTCCATCAAAGGCATGATCATTTCAGGCCTTTGCTATGCTGTGTTTCCACCGTAGCCGGCTTTCTTACTTCACCCAATTGTTACCAACAGGTGTATCTGTAATAGGTGATGAAGAACAACCCAGTTCTTGTCCTGTAGTTCTTCCGCCCTACAGAATCTAGTTGCCTGCCTAATATAACTTGACTGTTACGTCACAGCCAGTCCTTCGATGTCATCTTTACATAGCCTTTGAAAAGAACACTCCTAAGGCCTGCACACCAGTGCTTGGACCTATCGGTACCAAACTCGCTGGCTCTAATCTAAGCCTTGACCAGATGGTGCACGGAGCTTTTCGTGGTGCTGCATCATTCGGCCTCAAGTTTTTTAGCCTCTGAAATACACATTGGAAATGACAGGGCAAAATGCACTTAAAAAAAAAAAAAAAAAAAAACACGACCGCGAGGCCTGTGCATCAATGATTTCACTTAGCCACACCAAACTCAATGGCTTTAACCTATCCTTTGGACAGAGGGAGGTCATCGACTTTTAAAGCCCCATTCTTTAAAGTTGGACCTAGGGCGACCCGTTTCTCTTTAGACGTAGACATTGCTTTAAGGTGAGGGTTGCCGCTGTAAATTCCTAAAAACATAACAAGCCAATTTTGCACCAGGAGAGTTTCTTCTTAAACCCAATGTAGCGCAATTGTTAGATTTACTGCACTCTTTCAATTATTTTAGAGTAAACTATACTAAAGGTATTCTCTGTGGGACACTGGATCACCAGGAAAGGACTTGGGCACCATTGCTTGGTCTGAAGTTGAACTTCACTCAGCAAAATTAAACACAAACCTAAATGCTCTCACAGCAAGAAGAGTTTCAAGGTCAAGATGGGCTTTTGCGCCAGTTGAACATAATAACTCTTGCACCCAAAGCTGCTATCGCAAGCCTTAAATACCAAGCCTCTTAGTAGGGCAATCTAGTGCCATTTTCACTGGACACTCGTAAGAAGCAGAAGTCATTTATTTTGCTCATTTCATAAGGAGACAACGAAGCATGGTGCAGCGCAACTGTGGATCAGAAGTTCGGATAAAGAGCTCATCCAGCAATTGAACCTGGGATCACTCACACCCTAAGCAAGAATCAGACACCTAGACCAACGAGCCCAGTTCCCGCAGCTTGCTTTGTTATTCTTTCGACGTTTGCCTCTTGTCCACATTCTGCTCAATTGGCATTATTGATTTGTTACAATTTTCCTTTGATCAATTTAGAGTTCATTTGATGACTTTATTGGCAAGAGATCAGCACGCTGTTTAAAAATGAGCTGTCCCAGAGAAAGGTCTCACTCCTGCTTCAAAATGTATACCATTTTCTTTTTTATTCCGTTGAAAGCGAAAGCTCGTCAGACGCTGGTATATAAATTTGAACACCTAGCGCGCTATGTAAAAATGAATAAAATGCTTTTCTTTTCCCAAATTCAAAAGCAAATGTTGAAATATTTCAAGGAAGGGGTATTATTCCTCATCTTTGATTCAACACTAAAATCAATGCAAAGCATGCTTGCAATACACTGAATTTGTATTGTGAGAATGAGACAGTTTTCAAAAATGATTCAACATCACACGGGCGCATCATTGCAGAGTAAGGAAAAGGCTTTATGCAAGTTCGCACGTCTGTCATAAAGAGTTTTAAAGTGTTTTGAAATATAGCCACTTGTGGGAACCTTACACAGTAACTCTGTGCTAATATTCGGAGTATGTAAATAACATGATAGCCTTACCCTCACATAAGATTTTTCCAGAACATGTGCACTGATAAGAATTGTTGATAAGTTTCTTGATCTGTAGCATGTTAGAGTTCTGTCAGTTTATGGACAACTCGGGCTCAAAGGCAGCGCTCATCATTGCATAAAAAGAGGGGGCGTGGTCTCGTGGTCCCCGCCACCCACGGAAGCGTGTCAGGATGGCCGAGCGGACCAAGGCGCTGCGTTCAGGTCGCAGTCTCGTCTAGAGGCGTGGGTTCGAATCCCACTTCTGACAAGCTCTTCTCACTCGACATTTCATGCGTTGCGTCGGTGCTCTTCAGCTTCAGAGCTGTGCAGTATCGACCTGCGGCACGTGGTAGTCATGGCCGAGAGGTTAAGGCGATGGACTAGAAATCCATTGGGTTTTCCCGCGCAGGTTCGAGTCCTGCTGATTACGTGAGTGTTCTCTGCTGTTCATGAGCTTTGAGTCTGCCTGCAAAACTGCCTTTCCTATCTGGGAGGGAGTCTAAGCCCTCTTCTCTCTCTGAGTTTCCATGTGCGGAGCTCTCTTATTTGTCCATCAAAGGCATGATCATTTCAGGCCTTTGCTATGCTGTGTTTCCACCGTAGCCGGCTTTCTTACTTCACCCAATTGTTACCAACAGGTGTATCTGTAATAGGTGATGAAGAACAACCCAGTTCTTGTCCTGTAGTTCTTCCGCCCTACAGAATCTAGTTGCCTGCCTAATATAACTTGACTGTTACGTCACAGCCAGTCCTTCGATGTCATCTTTACATAGCCTTTGAAAAGAACACTCCTAAGGCCTGCACACCAGTGCTTGGACCTATCGGTACCAAACTCGCTGGCTCTAATCTAAGCCTTGACCAGATGGTGCACGGAGCTTTTCGTGGTGCTGCATCATTCGGCCTCAAGTTTTTTAGCCTCTGAAATACACATTGGAAATGACAGGGCAAAATGCACTTAAAAAAAAAAAAAAAAAAAAACACGACCGCGAGGCCTGTGCATCAATGATTTCACTTAGCCACACCAAACTCAATGGCTTTAACCTATCCTTTGGACAGAGGGAGGTCATCGACTTTTAAAGCCCCATTCTTTAAAGTTGGACCTAGGGCGACCCGTTTCTCTTTAGACGTAGACATTGCTTTAAGGTGAGGGTTGCCGCTGTAAATTCCTAAAAACATAACAAGCCAATTTTGCACCAGGAGAGTTTCTTCTTAAACCCAATGTAGCGCAATTGTTAGATTTACTGCACTCTTTCAATTATTTTAGAGTAAACTATACTAAAGGTATTCTCTGTGGGACACTGGATCACCAGGAAAGGACTTGGGCACCATTGCTTGGTCTGAAGTTGAACTTCACTCAGCAAAATTAAACACAAACCTAAATGCTCTCACAGCAAGAAGAGTTTCAAGGTCAAGGTGGGCTTTTGCGCCAGTTGAACATAATAACTCTTGCACCCAAAGCTGCTATCGCAAGCCTTAAATACCAAGCCTCTTAGTAGGGCAATCTAGTGCCATTTTCACTGGACACTCGTAAGAAGCAGAAGTCATTTATTTTGCTCATTTCATAAGGAGACAACGAAGCATGGTGCAGCGCAACTGTGGATCAGAAGTTCGGATAAAGAGCTCATCCAGCAATTGAACCTGGGATCACTCACACCCTAAGCAAGAATCAGACACCTAGACCAACGAGCCCAGTTCCCGCAGCTTGCTTTGTTATTCTTTCGACGTTTGCCTCTTGTCCACATTCTGCTCAATTGGCATTATTGATTTGTTACAATTTTCCTTTGATCAATTTAGAGTTCATTTGATGACTTTATTGGCAAGAGATCAGCACGCTGTTTAAAAATGAGCTGTCCCAGAGAAAGGTCTCACTCCTGCTTCAAAATGTATACCATTTTCTTTTTTATTCCGTTGAAAGCGAAAGCTCGTCAGACGCTGGTATATAAATTTGAACACCTAGCGCGCTATGTAAAAATGAATAAAATGCTTTTCTTTTCCCAAATTCAAAAGCAAATGTTGAAATATTTCAAGGAAGGGGTATTATTCCTCATCTTTGATTCAACACTAAAATCAATGCAAAGCATGCTTGCAATACACTGAATTTGTATTGTGAGAATGAGACAGTTTTCAAAAATGATTCAACATCACACGGGCGCATCATTGCAGAGTAAGGAAAAGGCTTTATGCAAGTTCGCACGTCTGTCATAAAGAGTTTTAAAGTGTTTTGAAATATAGCCACTTGTGGGAACCTTACACAGTAACTCTGTGCTAATATTCGGAGTATGTAAATAACATGATAGCCTTACCCTCACATAAGATTTTTCCAGAACATGTGCACTGATAAGAATTGTTGATAAGTTTCTTGATCTGTAGCATGTTAGAGTTCTGTCAGTTTATGGACAACTCGGGCTCAAAGGCAGCGCTCATCATTGCATAAAAAGAGGGGGCGTGGTCTCATGGTCCCCGCCACCCACGGAAGCGTGTCGGGATGGCCGAGCGGACCAAGGCGCTGCGTTCAGGTCGCAGTCTCGTCTAGAGGCGTGGGTTCGAATCCAACTTCTGACAAGCTTTTCTCACTCGACATTTCATGCGTTGCGTCGGTGCTCTTCAGCTTCAGAGCTGTGCAGTATCGACCTGCGGCACGTGGTAGTCATGGCCGAGAGGTTAAGGCGATGGACTAGAAATCCATTGGGTTTTCCCGCGCAGGTTCGAGTCCTGCTGACTACGTGAGTGTTCTCTGCTGTTCATGAGCTTTGAGTCTGCCTGCAAAACTGCCTTTCCTATCTGGGAGGGAGTCTAAGCCCTCTTCTCTCTCTGAGTTTCCATGTGCGGAGCTCTCTTATTTGTCCATCAAAGGCATGATCATTTCAGGCCTTTGCTATGCTGTGTTTCCACCGTAGCCGGCTTTCTTACTTCACCCAATTGTTACCAACAGGTGTATCTGTAATAGGTGATGAAGAACAACCCAGTTCTTGTCCTGTAGTTCTTCCGCCCTACAGAATCTAGTTGCCTGCCTAATATAACTTGACTGTTACGTCACAGCCAGTCCTTCGATGTCATCTTTACATAGCCTTTGAAAAGAACACTCCTAAGGCCTGCACACCAGTGCTTGGACCTATCGGTACCAAACTCGCTGGCTCTAATCTAAGCCTTGACCAGATGGTGCACGGAGCTTTTCGTGGTGCTGCATCATTCGGCCTCAAGTTTTTTAGCCTCTGAAATACACATTGGAAATGACAGGGCAAAATGCACTTAAAAAAAAAACAAAAAAAAAACACGACCGCGAGGCCTGTGCATCAATGATTTCACTTAGCCACACCAAACTCAATGGCTTTAACCTATCCTTTGGACAGAGGGAGGTCATCGACTTTTAAAGCCCCATTCTTTAAAGTTGGACCTAGGGCGACCCGTTTCTCTTTAGACGTAGACATTGCTTTAAGGTGAGGGTTGCCGCTGTAAATTCCTAAAAACATAACAAGCCAATTTTGCACCAGGAGAGTTTCTTCTTAAACCCAATGTAGCGCAATTGTTAGATTTACTGCACTCTTTCAATTATTTTAGAGTAAACTATACTAAAGGTATTCTCTGTGGGACACTGGATCACCAGGAAAGGACTTGGGCACCATTGCTTGGTCTGAAGTTGAACTTCACTCAGCAAAATTAAACACAAACCTAAATGCTCTCACAGCAAGAAGAGTTTCAAGGTCAAGGTGGGCTTTTGCGCCAGTTGAACATAATAACTCTTGCACCCAAAGCTGCTATCGCAAGCCTTAAATACCAAGCCTCTTAGTAGGGCAATCTAGTGCCATTTTCACTGGACACTCGTAAGAAGCAGAAGTCATTTATTTTGCTCATTTCATAAGGAGACAACGAAGCATGGTGCAGCGCAACTGTGGATCAGAAGTACGGATAAAGAGCTCATCCAGCAGTTGAACCTGGGATCACTCACACCCTAAGCAAGAATCAGACACCTAGACCAACGAGCCCAGTTCCCGCAGCTTGCTTTGTTATTCTTTCGACGTTTGCCTCTTGTCCACATTCTGCTCAATTGGCATTATTGATTTGTTACAATTTTCCTTTGATCAATTTAGAGTTCATTTGATGACTTTATTGGCAAGAGATCAGCACGCTGTTTAAAAATGAGCTGTCCCAGAGAAAGGTCTCACTCCTGCTTCAAAATGTATACCATTTTCTTTTTTATTCCGTTGAAAGCGAAAGCTCGTCAGACGCTGGTATATAAATTTGAACACCTAGCGCGCTATGTAAAAATGAATAAAATGCTTTTCTTTTCCCAAATTCAAAAGCAAATGTTGAAATATTTCAAGGAAGGGGTATTATTCCTCATCTTTGATTCAACACTAAAATCAATGCAAAGCATGCTTGCAATACACTGAATTTGTATTGTGAGAATGAGACAGTTTTCAAAAATGATTCAACATCACACGGGCGCATCATTGCAGAGTAAGGAAAAGGCTTTATGCAAGTTCGCACGTCTGTCATAAAGAGTTTTAAAGTGTTTTGAAATATAGCCACTTGTGGGAACCTTACACAGTAACTCTGTGCTAATATTCGGAGTATGTAAATAACATGATAGCCTTACCCTCACATAAGATTTTTCCAGAACATGTGCACTGATAAGAATTGTTGATAAGTTTCTTGATCTGTAGCATGTTAGAGTTCTGTCAGTTTATGGACAACTCGGGCTCAAAGGCAGCGCTCATCATTGCATAAAAAGAGGGGGCGTGGTCTCGTGGTCCCCGCCACCCACGGAAGCGTGTCAGGATGGCCGAGCGGACCAAGGCGCTGCGTTCAGGTCGCAGTCTCGTCTAGAGGCGTGGGTTCGAATCCCACTTCTGACAAGCTCTTCTCACTCGACATTTCATGCGTTGTGTCGGTGCTCTTCAGCTTCAGAGCTGTGCAGTATCGACCTGCGGCACGTGGTAGTCATGGCCGAGAGGTTAAGGCGATGGACTAGAAATCCATTGGGTTTTCCCGCGCAGGTTCGAGTCCTGCTGATTACGTGAGTGTTCTCTGCTGTTCATGAGCTTTGAGTCTGCCTGCAAAACTGCCTTTCCTATCTGGGAGGGAGTCTAAGCCCTCTTCTCTCTCTGAGTTTCCATGTGCGGAGCTCTCTTATTTGTCCATCAAAGGCATGATCATTTCAGGCCTTTGCTATGCTGTGTTTCCACCGTAGCCGGCTTTCTTACTTCACCCAATTGTTACCAACAGGTGTATCTGTAATAGGTGATGAAGAACAACCCAGTTCTTGTCCTGTAGTTCTTCCGCCCTACAGAATCTAGTTGCCTGCCTAATATAACTTGACTGTTACGTCACAGCCAGTCCTTCGATGTCATCTTTACATAGCCTTTGAAAAGAACACTCCTAAGGCCTGCACACCAGTGCTTGGACCTATCGGTACCAAACTCGCTGGCTCTAATCTAAGCCTTGACCAGATGGTGCACGGAGCTTTTCGTGGTGCTGCATCATTCGGCCTCAAGTTTTTTAGCCTCTGAAATACACATTGGAAATGACAGGGCAAAATGCACTTAAAAAAAAAACAAAAAAAAAACACGACCGCGAGGCCTGTGCATCAATGATTTCACTTAGCCACACCAAACTCAATGGCTTTAACCTATCCTTTGGACAGAGGGAGGTCATCGACTTTTAAAGCCCCATTCTTTAAAGTTGGACCTAGGGCGACCCGTTTCTCTTTAGACGTAGACATTGCTTTAAGGTGAGGGTTGCCGCTGTAAATTCCTAAAAACATAACAAGCCAATTTTGCACCAGGAGAGTTTCTTCTTAAACCCAATGTAGCGCAATTGTTAGATTTACTGCACTCTTTCAATTATTTTAGAGTAAACTATACTAAAGGTATTCTCTGTGGGACACTGGATCACCAGGAAAGGACTTGGGCACCATTGCTTGGTCTGAAGTTGAACTTCACTCAGCAAAATTAAACACAAACCTAAATGCTCTCACAGCAAGAAGAGTTTCAAGGTCAAGGTGGGCTTTTGCGCCAGTTGAACATAATAACTCTTGCACCCAAAGCTACTATCGCAAGCCTTAAATACCAAGCCTCTTAGTAGGGCAATCTAGTGCCATTTTCACTGGACACTCGTAAGAAGCAGAAGTCATTTATTTTGCTCATTTCATAAGGAGACAACGAAGCATGGTGCAGCGCAACTGTGGATCAGAAGTACGGATAAAGAGCTCATCCAGCAGTTGAACCTGGGATCACTCACACCCTAAGCAAGAATCAGACACCTAGACCAACGAGCCCAGTTCCCGCAGCTTGCTTTGTTATTCTTTCGACGTTTGCCTCTTGTCCACATTCTGCTCAATTGGCATTATTGATTTGTTACAATTTTCCTTTGATCAATTTAGAGTTCATTTGATGACTTTATTGGCAAGAGATCAGCACGCTGTTTAAAAATGAGCTGTCCCAGAGAAAGGTCTCACTCCTGCTTCAAAATGTATACCATTTTCTTTTTTATTCCGTTGAAAGCGAAAGCTCGTCAGACGCTGGTATATAAATTTGAACACCTAGCGCGCTATGTAAAAATGAATAAAATGCTTTTCTTTTCCCAAATTCAAAAGCAAATGTTGAAATATTTCAAGGAAGGGGTATTATTCCTCATCTTTGATTCAACACTAAAATCAATGCAAAGCATGCTTGCAATACACTGAATTTGTATTGTGAGAATGAGACAGTTTTCAAAAATGATTCAACATCACACGGGCGCATCATTGCAGAGTAAGGAAAAGGCTTTATGCAAGTTCGCACGTCTGTCATAAAGAGTTTTAAAGTGTTTTGAAATATAGCCACTTGTGGGAACCTTACACAGTAACTCTGTGCTAATATTCGGAGTATGTAAATAACATGATAGCCTTACCCTCACATAAGATTTTTCCAGAACATGTGCACTGATAAGAATTGTTGATAAGTTTCTTGATCTGTAGCATGTTAGAGTTCTGTCAGTTTATGGACAACTCGGGCTCAAAGGCAGCGCTCATCATTGCATAAAAAGAGGGGGCGTGGTCTCGTGGTCCCCGCCACCCACGGAAGCGTGTCAGGATGGCCGAGCGGACCAAGGCGCTGCGTTCAGGTCGCAGTCTCGTCTAGAGGCGTGGGTTCGAATCCCACTTCTGACAAGCTTTTCTCACTCGACATTTCATGCGTTGCGTCGGTGCTCTTCAGCTTCAGAGCTGTGCAGTATCGACCTGCGGCACGTGGTAGTCATGGCCGAGAGGTTAAGGCGATGGACTAGAAATCCATTGGGTTTTCCCGCGCAGGTTTTCGAGTCCTGCTGACTACGTGAGTGTTCTCTGCTGTTCATGAGCTTTGAGTCTGCCTGCAAAACTGCCTTTCCTATCTGGGAGGGAGTCTAAGCCCTCTTCTCTCTCTGAGTTTCCATGTGCGGAGCTCTCTTATTTGTCCATCAAAGGCATGATCATTTCAGGCCTTTGCTATGCTGTGTTTCCACCGTAGCCGGCTTTCTTACTTCACCCAATTGTTACCAACAGGTGTATCTGTAATAGGTGATGAAGAACAACCCAGTTCTTGTCCTGTAGTTCTTCCGCCCTACAGAATCTAGTTGCCTGCCTAATATAACTTGACTGTTACGTCACAGCCAGTCCTTCGATGTCATCTTTACATAGCCTTTGAAAAGAACACTCCTAAGGCCTGCACACCAGTGCTTGGACCTATCGGTACCAAACTCGCTGGCTCTAATCTAAGCCTTGACCAGATGGTGCACGGAGCTTTTCGTGGTGCTGCATCATTCGGCCTCAAGTTTTTTAGCCTCTGAAATACACATTGGAAATGACAGGGCAAAATGCACTTAAAAAAAAAAAAAAAAAAAAACACGACCGCGAGGCCTGTGCATCAATGATTTCACTTAGCCACACCAAACTCAATGGCTTTAACCTATCCTTTGGACAGAGGGAGGTCATCGACTTTTAAAGCCCCATTCTTTAAAGTTGGACCTAGGGCGACCCGTTTCTCTTTAGACGTAGACATTGCTTTAAGGTGAGGGTTGCCGCTGTAAATTCCTAAAAACATAACAAGCCAATTTTGCACCAGGAGAGTTTCTTCTTAAACCCAATGTAGCGCAATTGTTAGATTTACTGCACTCTTTCAATTATTTTAGAGTAAACTATACTAAAGGTATTCTCTGTGGGACACTGGATCACCAGGAAAGGACTTGGGCACCATTGCTTGGTCTGAAGTTGAACTTCACTCAGCAAAATTAAACACAAACCTAAATGCTCTCACAGCAAGAAGAGTTTCAAGGTCAAGGTGGGCTTTTGCGCCAGTTGAACATAATAACTCTTGCACCCAAAGCTGCTATCGCAAGCCTTAAATACCAAGCCTCTTAGTAGGGCAATCTAGTGCCATTTTCACTGGACACTCGTAAGAAGCAGAAGTCATTTATTTTGCTCATTTCATAAGGAGACAACGAAGCATGGTGCAGCGCAACTGTGGATCAGAAGTTCGGATAAAGAGCTCATCCAGCAATTGAACCTGGGATCACTCACACCCTAAGCAAGAATCAGACACCTAGACCAACGAGCCCAGTTCCCGCAGCTTGCTTTGTTATTCTTTCGACGTTTGCCTCTTGTCCACATTCTGCTCAATTGGCATTATTGATTTGTTACAATTTTCCTTTGATCAATTTAGAGTTCATTTGATGACTTTATTGGCAAGAGATCAGCACGCTGTTTAAAAATGAGCTGTCCCAGAGAAAGGTCTCACTCCTGCTTCAAAATGTATACCATTTTCTTTTTTATTCCGTTGAAAGCGAAAGCTCGTCAGACGCTGGTATATAAATTTGAACACCTAGCGCGCTATGTAAAAATGAATAAAATGCTTTTCTTTTCCCAAATTCAAAAGCAAATGTTGAAATATTTCAAGGAAGGGGTATTATTCCTCATCTTTGATTCAACACTAAAATCAATGCAAAGCATGCTTGCAATACACTGAATTTGTATTGTGAGAATGAGACAGTTTTCAAAAATGATTCAACATCACACGGGCGCATCATTGCAGAGTAAGGAAAAGGCTTTATGCAAGTTCGCACGTCTGTCATAAAGAGTTTTAAAGTGTTTTGAAATATAGCCACTTGTGGGAACCTTACACAGTAACTCTGTGCTAATATTCGGAGTATGTAAATAACATGATAGCCTTACCCTCACATAAGATTTTTCCAGAACATGTGCACTGATAAGAATTGTTGATAAGTTTCTTGATCTGTAGCATGTTAGAGTTCTGTCAGTTTATGGACAACTCGGGCTCAAAGGCAGCGCTCATCATTGCATAAAAAGAGGGGGCGTGGTCTCATGGTCCCCGCCACCCACGGAAGCGTGTCGGGATGGCCGAGCGGACCAAAGCGCTGCGTTCAGGTCGCAGTCTCGTCTAGAGGCGTGGGTTCGAATCCAACTTCTGACAAGCTTTTCTCACTCGACATTTCATGCGTTGCGTCGGTGCTCTTCAGCTTCAGAGCTGTGCAGTATCGACCTGCGGCACGTGGTAGTCATGGCCGAGAGGTTAAGGCGATGGACTAGAAATCCATTGGGTTTTCCCGCGCAGGTTCGAGTCCTGCTGACTACGTGAGTGTTCTCTGCTGTTCATGAGCTTTGAGTCTGCCTGCAAAACTGCCTTTCCTATCTGGGAGGGAGTCTAAGCCCTCTTCTCTCTCTGAGTTTCCATGTGCGGAGCTCTCTTATTTGTCCATCAAAGGCATGATCATTTCAGGCCTTTGCTATGCTGTGTTTCCACCGTAGCCGGCTTTCTTACTTCACCCAATTGTTACCAACAGGTGTATCTGTAATAGGTGATGAAGAACAACCCAGTTCTTGTCCTGTAGTTCTTCCGCCCTACAGAATCTAGTTGCCTGCCTAATATAACTTGACTGTTACGTCACAGCCAGTCCTTCGATGTCATCTTTACATAGCCTTTGAAAAGAACACTCCTAAGGCCTGCACACCAGTGCTTGGACCTATCGGTACCAAACTCGCTGGCTCTAATCTAAGCCTTGACCAGATGGTGCACGGAGCTTTTCGTGGTGCTGCATCATTCGGCCTCAAGTTTTTTAGCCTCTGAAATACACATTGGAAATGACAGGGCAAAATGCACTTAAAAAAAAAACAAAAAAAAAACACGACCGCGAGGCCTGTGCATCAATGATTTCACTTAGCCACACCAAACTCAATGGCTTTAACCTATCCTTTGGACAGAGGGAGGTCATCGACTTTTAAAGCCCCATTCTTTAAAGTTGGACCTAGGGCGACCCGTTTCTCTTTAGACGTAGACATTGCTTTAAGGTGAGGGTTGCCGCTGTAAATTCCTAAAAACATAACAAGCCAATTTTGCACCAGGAGAGTTTCTTCTTAAACCCAATGTAGCGCAATTGTTAGATTTACTGCACTCTTTCAATTATTTTAGAGTAAACTATACTAAAGGTATTCTCTGTGGGACACTGGATCACCAGGAAAGGACTTGGGCACCATTGCTTGGTCTGAAGTTGAACTTCACTCAGCAAAATTAAACACAAACCTAAATGCTCTCACAGCAAGAAGAGTTTCAAGGTCAAGGTGGGCTTTTGCGCCAGTTGAACATAATAACTCTTGCACCCAAAGCTACTATCGCAAGCCTTAAATACCAAGCCTCTTAGTAGGGCAATCTAGTGCCATTTTCACTGGACACTCGTAAGAAGCAGAAGTCATTTATTTTGCTCATTTCATAAGGAGACAACGAAGCATGGTGCAGCGCAACTGTGGATCAGAAGTACGGATAAAGAGCTCATCCAGCAGTTGAACCTGGGATCACTCACACCCTAAGCAAGAATCAGACACCTAGACCAACGAGCCCAGTTCCCGCAGCTTGCTTTGTTATTCTTTCGACGTTTGCCTCTTGTCCACATTCTGCTCAATTGGCATTATTGATTTGTTACAATTTTCCTTTGATCAATTTAGAGTTCATTTGATGACTTTATTGGCAAGAGATCAGCACGCTGTTTAAAAATGAGCTGTCCCAGAGAAAGGTCTCACTCCTGCTTCAAAATGTATACCATTTTCTTTTTTATTCCGTTGAAAGCGAAAGCTCGTCAGACGCTGGTATATAAATTTGAACACCTAGCGTGCTATGTAAAAATGAATAAAATGCTTTTCTTTTCCCAAATTCAAAAGCAAATGTTGAAATATTTCAAGGAAGGGGTATTATTCCTCATCTTTGATTCAACACTAAAATCAATGCAAAGCATGCTTGCAATACACTGAATTTGTATTGTGAGAATGAGACAGTTTTCAAAAATGATTCAACATCACACGGGCGCATCATTGCAGAGTAAGGAAAAGGCTTTATGCAAGTTCGCACGTCTGTCATAAAGAGTTTTAAAGTGTTTTGAAATATAGCCACTTGTGGGAACCTTACACAGTAACTCTGTGCTAATATTCGGAGTATGTAAATAACATGATAGCCTTACCCTCACATAAGATTTTTCCAGAACATGTGCACTGATAAGAATTGTTGATAAGTTTCTTGATCTGTAGCATGTTAGAGTTCTGTCAGTTTATGGACAACTCGGGCTCAAAGGCAGCGCTCATCATTGCATAAAAAGAGGGGGCGTGGTCTCGTGGTCCCCGCCACCCACGGAAGCGTGTCAGGATGGCCGAGCGGACCAAGGCGCTGCGTTCAGTCGCAGTCTCGTCTAGAGGCGTGGGTTCGAATCCCACTTCTGACAAGCTTTTCTCACTCGACATTTCATGCGTTGCGTCGGTGCTCTTCAGCTTCAGAGCTGTGCAGTATCGACCTGTGGCACGTGGTAGTCATGGCCGAGAGGTTAAGGCGATGGACTAGAAATCCATTGGGTTTTCCCGCGCAGGTTCGAGTCCTGCTGACTACGTGAGTGTTCTCTGCTGTTCATGAGCTTTGAGTCTGCCTGCAAAACTGCCTTTCCTATCTGGGAGGGAGTCTAAGCCCTCTTCTCTCTCTGAGTTTCCATGTGCGGAGCTCTCTTATTTGTCCATCAAAGGCATGATCATTTCAGGCCTTTGCTATGCTGTGTTTCCACCGTAGCCGGCTTTCTTACTTCACCCAATTGTTACCAACAGGTGTATCTGTAATAGGTGATGAAGAACAACCCAGTTCTTGTCCTGTAGTTCTTCCGCCCTACAGAATCTAGTTGCCTGCCTAATATAACTTGACTGTTACGTCACAGCCAGTCCTTCGATGTCATCTTTACATAGCCTTTGAAAAGAACACTCCTAAGGCCTGCACACCAGTGCTTGGACCTATCGGTACCAAACTCGCTGGCTCTAATCTAAGCCTTGACCAGATGGTGCACGGAGCTTTTCGTGGTGCTGCATCATTCGGCCTCAAGTTTTTTAGCCTCTGAAATACACATTGGAAATGACAGGGCAAAATGCACTTAAAAAAAAAAAAAAAAAAAAACACGACCGCGAGGCCTGTGCATCAATGATTTCACTTAGCCACACCAAACTCAATGGCTTTAACCTATCCTTTGGACAGAGGGAGGTCATCGACTTTTAAAGCCCCATTCTTTAAAGTTGGACCTAGGGCGACCCGTTTCTCTTTAGACGTAGACATTGCTTTAAGGTGAGGGTTGCCGCTGTAAATTCCTAAAAACATAACAAGCCAATTTTGCACCAGGAGAGTTTCTTCTTAAACCCAATGTAGCGCAATTGTTAGATTTACTGCACTCTTTCAATTATTTTAGAGTAAACTATACTAAAGGTATTCTCTGTGGGACACTGGATCACCAGGAAAGGACTTGGGCACCATTGCTTGGTCTGAAGTTGAACTTCACTCAGCAAAATTAAACACAAACCTAAATGCTCTCACAGCAAGAAGAGTTTCAAGGTCAAGGTGGGCTTTTGCGCCAGTTGAACATAATAACTCTTGCACCCAAAGCTACTATCGCAAGCCTTAAATACCAAGCCTCTTAGTAGGGCAATCTAGTGCCATTTTCACTGGACACTCGTAAGAAGCAGAAGTCATTTATTTTGCTCATTTCATAAGGAGACAACGAAGCATGGTGCAGCGCAACTGTGGATCAGAAGTACGGATAAAGAGCTCATCCAGCAGTTGAACCTGGGATCACTCACACCCTAAGCAAGAATCAGACACCTAGACCAACGAGCCCAGTTCCCGCAGCTTGCTTTGTTATTCTTTCGACGTTTGCCTCTTGTCCACATTCTGCTCAATTGGCATTATTGATTTGTTACAATTTTCCTTTGATCAATTTAGAGTTCATTTGATGACTTTATTGGCAAGAGATCAGCACGCTGTTTAAAAATGAGCTGTCCCAGAGAAAGGTCTCACTCCTGCTTCAAAATGTATACCATTTTCTTTTTTATTCCGTTGAAAGCGAAAGCTCGTCAGACGCTGGTATATAAATTTGAACACCTAGCGCGCTATGTAAAAATGAATAAAATGCTTTTCTTTTCCCAAATTCAAAAGCAAATGTTGAAATATTTCAAGGAAGGGGTATTATTCCTCATCTTTGATTCAACACTAAAATCAATGCAAAGCATGCTTGCAATACACTGAATTTGTATTGTGAGAATGAGACAGTTTTCAAAAATGATTCAACATCACACGGGCGCATCATTGCAGAGTAAGGAAAAGGCTTTATGCAAGTTCGCACGTCTGTCATAAAGAGTTTTAAAGTGTTTTGAAATATAGCCACTTGTGGGAACCTTACACAGTAACTCTGTGCTAATATTCGGAGTATGTAAATAACATGATAGCCTTACCCTCACATAAGATTTTTCCAGAACATGTGCACTGATAAGAATTGTTGATAAGTTTCTTGATCTGTAGCATGTTAGAGTTCTGTCAGTTTATGGACAACTCGGGCTCAAAGGCAGCGCTCATCATTGCATAAAAAGAGGGGGCGTGGTCTCGTGGTCCCCGCCACCCACGGAAGCGTGTCAGGATGGCCGAGCGGACCAAGGCGCTGCGTTCAGGTAGCAGTCTCGTCTAGAGGCGTGGGTTCGAATCCCACTACTGACAAGCTTTTCTCACTCGACATTTCATGCGTTGCGTCGGTGCTCTTCAGCTTCAGAGCTGTGCAGTATCGACCTGCGGCACGTGGTAGTCATGGCCGAGAGGTTAAGGCGATGGACTAGAAATCCATTGGGTTTTCCCGCGCAGGTTCGAGTCCTGCTGACTACGTGAGTGTTCTCTGCTGTTCATGAGCTTTGAGTCTGCCTGCAAAACTGCCTTTCCTATCTGGGAGGGAGTCTAAGCCCTCTTCTCTCTCTGAGTTTCCATGTGCGGAGCTCTCTTATTTGTCCATCAAAGGCATGATCATTTCAGGCCTTTGCTATGCTGTGTTTCCACCGTAGCCGGCTTTCTTACTTCACCCAATTGTTACCAACAGGTGTATCTGTAATAGGTGATGAAGAACAACCCAGTTCTTGTCCTGTAGTTCTTCCGCCCTACAGAATCTAGTTGCCTGCCTAATATAACTTGACTGTTACGTCACAGCCAGTCCTTCGATGTCATCTTTACATAGCCTTTGAAAAGAACACTCCTAAGGCCTGCACACCAGTGCTTGGACCTATCGGTACCAAACTCGCTGGCTCTAATCTAAGCCTTGACCAGATGGTGCACGGAGCTTTTCGTGGTGCTGCATCATTCGGCCTCAAGTTTTTTAGCCTCTGAAATACACATTGGAAATGACAGGGCAAAATGCACTTAAAAAAAAAACAAAAAAAAAAACACGACCGCGAGGCCTGTGCATCAATGATTTCACTTAGCCACACCAAACTCAATGGCTTTAACCTATCCTTTGGACAGAGGGAGGTCATCGACTTTTAAAGCCCCATTCTTTAAAGTTGGACCTAGGGCGACCCGTTTCTCTTTAGACGTAGACATTGCTTTAAGGTGAGGGTTGCCGCTGTAAATTCCTAAAAACATAACAAGCCAATTTTGCACCAGGAGAGTTTCTTCTTAAACCCAATGTAGCGCAATTGTTAGATTTACTGCACTCTTTCAATTATTTTAGAGTAAACTATACTAAAGGTATTCTCTGTGGGACACTGGATCACCAGGAAAGGACTTGGGCACCATTGCTTGGTCTGAAGTTGAACTTCACTCAGCAAAATTAAACACAAACCTAAATGCTCTCACAGCAAGAAGAGTTTCAAGGTCAAGGTGGGCTTTTGCGCCAGTTGAACATAATAACTCTTGCACCCAAAGCTACTATCGCAAGCCTTAAATACCAAGCCTCTTAGTAGGGCAATCTAGTGCCATTTTCACTGGACACTCGTAAGAAGCAGAAGTCATTTATTTTGCTCATTTCATAAGGAGACAACGAAGCATGGTGCAGCGCAACTGTGGATCAGAAGTACGGATAAAGAGCTCATCCAGCAGTTGAACCTGGGATCACTCACACCCTAAGCAAGAATCAGACACCTAGACCAACGAGCCCAGTTCCCGCAGCTTGCTTTGTTATTCTTTCGACGTTTGCCTCTTGTCCACATTCTGCTCAATTGGCATTATTGATTTGTTACAATTTTCCTTTGATCAATTTAGAGTTCATTTGATGACTTTATTGGCAAGAGATCAGCACGCTGTTTAAAAATGAGCTGTCCCAGAGAAAGGTCTCACTCCTGCTTCAAAATGTATACCATTTTCTTTTTTATTCCGTTGAAAGCGAAAGCTCGTCAGACGTTGGTATATAAATTTGAACACCTAGCGCGCTATGTAAAAATGAATAAAATGCTTTTCTTTTCCCAAATTCAAAAGCAAATGTTGAAATATTTCAAGGAAGGGGTATTATTCCTCATCTTTGATTCAACACTAAAATCAATGCAAAGCATGCTTGCAATACACTGAATTTGTATTGTGAGAATGAGACAGTTTTCAAAAATGATTCAACATCACACGGGCGCATCATTGCAGAGTAAGGAAAAGGCTTTATGCAAGTTCGCACGTCTGTCATAAAGAGTTTTAAAGTGTTTTGAAATATAGCCACTTGTGGGAACCTTACACAGTAACTCTGTGCTAATATTCGGAGTATGTAAATAACATGATAGCCTTACCCTCACATAAGATTTTTCCAGAACATGTGCACTGATAAGAATTGTTGATAAGTTTCTTGATCTGTAGCATGTTAGAGTTCTGTCAGTTTATGGACAACTCGGGCTCAAAGGCAGCGCTCATCATTGCATAAAAAGAGGGGGCGTGGTCTCGTGGTCCCCGCCACCCACGGAAGCGTGTCAGGATGGCCGAGCGGACCAAGGCGCTGCGTTCAGGTCGCAGTCTCGTCTAGAGGCGTGGGTTCGAATCCCACTTCTGACAAGCTTTTCTCACTCGACATTTCATGCGTTGCGTCGGTGCTCTTCAGCTTCAGAGCTGTGCAGTATCGACCTGCGGCACGTGGTAGTCATGGCCGAGAGGTTAAGGCGATGGACTAGAAATCCATTGGGTTTTCCCGTGCAGGTTCGAGTCCTGCTGACTACGTGAGTGTTCTCTGCTGTTCATGAGCTTTGAGTCTGCCTGCAAAACTGCCTTTCCTATCTGGGAGGGAGTCTAAGCCCTCTTCTCTCTCTGAGTTTCCATGTGCGGAGCTCTCTTATTTGTCCATCAAAGGCATGATCATTTCAGGCCTTTGCTATGCTGTGTTTCCACCGTAGCCGGCTTTCTTACTTCACCCAATTGTTACCAACAGGTGTATCTGTAATAGGTGATGAAGAACAACCCAGTTCTTGTCCTGTAGTTCTTCCGCCCTACAGAATCTAGTTGCCTGCCTAATATAACTTGACTGTTACGTCACAGCCAGTCCTTCGATGTCATCTTTACATAGCCTTTGAAAAGAACACTCCTAAGGCCTGCACACCAGTGCTTGGACCTATCGGTACCAAACTCGCTGGCTCTAATCTAAGCCTTGACCAGATGGTGCACGGAGCTTTTCGTGGTGCTGCATCATTCGGCCTCAAGTTTTTTAGCCTCTGAAATACACATTGGAAATGACAGGGCAAAATGCACTTAAAAAAAAAAAAAAAAAAAAACACGACCGCGAGGCCTGTGCATCAATGATTTCACTTAGCCACACCAAACTCAATGGCTTTAACCTATCCTTTGGACAGAGGGAGGTCATCGACTTTTAAAGCCCCATTCTTTAAAGTTGGACCTAGGGCGACCCGTTTCTCTTTAGACGTAGACATTGCTTTAAGGTGAGGGTTGCCGCTGTAAATTCCTAAAAACATAACAAGCCAATTTTGCACCAGGAGAGTTTCTTCTTAAACCCAATGTAGCGCAATTGTTAGATTTACTGCACTCTTTCAATTATTTTAGAGTAAACTATACTAAAGGTATTCTCTGTGGGACACTGGATCACCAGGAAAGGACTTGGGCACCATTGCTTGGTCTGAAGTTGAACTTCACTCAGCAAAATTAAACACAATCCTAAATGCTCTCACAGCAAGAAGAGTTTCAAGGTCAAGGTGGGCTTTTGCGCCAGTTGAACATAATAACTCTTGCACCCAAAGCTACTATCGCAAGCCTTAAATACCAAGCCTCTTAGTAGGGCAATCTAGTGCCATTTTCACTGGACACTCGTAAGAAGCAGAAGTCATTTATTTTGCTCATTTCATAAGGAGACAACGAAGCATGGTGCAGCGCAACTGTGGATCAGAAGTACGGATAAAGAGCTCATCCAGCAGTTGAACCTGGGATCACTCACACCCTAAGCAAGAATCAGACACCTAGACCAACGAGCCCAGTTCCCGCAGCTTGCTTTGTTATTCTTTCGACGTTTGCCTCTTGTCCACATTCTGCTCAATTGGCATTATTGATTTGTTACAATTTTCCTTTGATCAATTTAGAGTTCATTTGATGACTTTATTGGCAAGAGATCAGCACGCTGTTTAAAAATGAGCTGTCCCAGAGAAAGGTCTCACTCCTGCTTCAAAATGTATACCATTTTCTTTTTTATTCCGTTGAAAGCGAAAGCTCGTCAGACGCTGGTATATAAATTTGAACACCTAGCGCGCTATGTAAAAATGAATAAAATGCTTTTCTTTTCCCAAATTCAAAAGCAAATGTTGAAATATTTCAAGGAAGGGGTATTATTCCTCATCTTTGATTCAACACTAAAATCAATGCAAAGCATGCTTGCAATACACTGAATTTGTATTGTGAGAATGAGACAGTTTTCAAAAATGATTCAACATCACACGGGCGCATCATTGCAGAGTAAGGAAAAGGCTTTATGCAAGTTCGCACGTCTGTCATAAAGAGTTTTAAAGTGTTTTGAAATATAGCCACTTGTGGGAACCTTACACAGTAACTCTGTGCTAATATTCGGAGTATGTAAATAACATGATAGCCTTACCCTCACATAAGATTTTTCCAGAACATGTGCACTGATAAGAATTGTTGATAAGTTTCTTGATCTGTAGCATGTTAGAGTTCTGTCAGTTTATGGACAACTCGGGCTCAAAGGCAGCGCTCATCATTGCATAAAAAGAGGGGGCGTGGTCTCGTGGTCCCCGCCACCCACGGAAGCGTGTCAGGATGGCCGAGCGGACCAAGGCGCTGCGTTCAGGTCGCAGTCTCGTCTAGAGGCGTGGGTTCGAATCCCACTTCTGACAAGCTTTTCTCACTCGACATTTCATGCGTTGCGTCGGTGCTCTTCAGCTTCAGAGCTGTGCAGTATCGACCTGCGGCACGTGGTAGTCATGGCCGAGAGGTTAAGGCGATGGACTAGAAATTCATTGGGTTTTCCCGCGCAGGTTCGAGTCCTGCTGACTACGTGAGTGTTCTCTGCTGTTCATGAGCTTTGAGTCTGCCTGCAAAACTGCCTTTCCTATCTGGGAGGGAGTCTAAGCCCTCTTCTCTCTCTGAGTTTCCATGTGCGGAGCTCTCTTATTTGTCCATCAAAGGCATGATCATTTCAGGCCTTTGCTATGCTGTGTTTCCACCGTAGCCGGCTTTCTTACTTCACCCAATTGTTACCAACAGGTGTATCTGTAATAGGTGATGAAGAACAACCCAGTTCTTGTCCTGTAGTTCTTCCGCCCTACAGAATCTAGTTGCCTGCCTAATATAACTTGACTGTTACGTCACAGCCAGTCCTTCGATGTCATCTTTACATAGCCTTTGAAAAGAACACTCCTAAGGCCTGCACACCAGTGCTTGGACCTATCGGTACCAAACTCGCTGGCTCTAATCTAAGCCTTGACCAGATGGTGCACGGAGCTTTTCGTGGTGCTGCATCATTCGGCCTCAAGTTTTTTAGCCTCTGAAATACACATTGGAAATGACAGGGCAAAATGCACTTAAAAAAAAAAAAAAAAAAAAACACGACCGCGAGGCCTGTGCATCAATGATTTCACTTAGCCACACCAAACTCAATGGCTTTAACCTATCCTTTGGACAGAGGGAGGTCATCGACTTTTAAAGCCCCATTCTTTAAAGTTGGACCTAGGGCGACCCGTTTCTCTTTAGATGTAGACATTGCTTTAAGGTGAGGGTTGCCGCTGTAAATTCCTAAAAACATAACAAGCCAATTTTGCACCAGGAGAGTTTCTTCTTAAACCCAATGTAGCGCAATTGTTAGATTTACTGCACTCTTTCAATTATTTTAGAGTAAACTATACTAAAGGTATTCTCTGTGGGACACTGGATCACCAGGAAAGGACTTGGGCACCATTGCTTGGTCTGAAGTTGAACTTCACTCAGCAAAATTAAACACAATCCTAAATGCTCTCACAGCAAGAAGAGTTTCAAGGTCAAGGTGGGCTTTTGCGCCAGTTGAACATAATAACTCTTGCACCCAAAGCTACTATCGCAAGCCTTAAATACCAAGCCTCTTAGTAGGGCAATCTAGTGCCATTTTCACTGGACACTCGTAAGAAGCAGAAGTCATTTATTTTGCTCATTTCATAAGGAGACAACGAAGCATGGTGCAGCGCAACTGTGGATCAGAAGTACGGATAAAGAGCTCATCCAGCAGTTGAACCTGGGATCACTCACACCCTAAGCAAGAATCAGACACCTAGACCAACGAGCCCAGTTCCCGCAGCTTGCTTTGTTATTCTTTCGACGTTTGCCTCTTGTCCACATTCTGCTCAATTGGCATTATTGATTTGTTACAATTTTCCTTTGATCAATTTAGAGTTCATTTGATGACTTTATTGGCAAGAGATCAGCACGCTGTTTAAAAATGAGCTGTCCCAGAGAAAGGTCTCACTCCTGCTTCAAAATGTATACCATTTTCTTTTTTATTCCGTTGAAAGCGAAAGCTCGTCAGACGCTGGTATATAAATTTGAACACCTAGCGCGCTATGTAAAAATGAATAAAATGCTTTTCTTTTCCCAAATTCAAAAGCAAATGTTGAAATATTTCAAGGAAGGGGTATTATTCCTCATCTTTGATTCAACACTAAAATCAATGCAAAGCATGCTTGCAATACACTGAATTTGTATTGTGAGAATGAGACAGTTTTCAAAAATGATTCAACATCACACGGGCGCATCATTGCAGAGTAAGGAAAAGGCTTTATGCAAGTTCGCACGTCTGTCATAAAGAGTTTTAAAGTGTTTTGAAATATAGCCACTTGTGGGAACCTTACACAGTAACTCTGTGCTAATATTCGGAGTATGTAAATAACATGATAGCCTTACCCTCACATAAGATTTTTCCAGAACATGTGCACTGATAAGAATTGTTGATAAGTTTCTTGATCTGTAGCATGTTAGAGTTCTGTCAGTTTATGGACAACTCGGGCTCAAAGGCAGCGCTCATCATTGCATAAAAAGAGGGGGCGTGGTCTCGTGGTCCCCGCCACCCACGGAAGCGTGTCAGGATGGCCGAGCGGACCAAGGCGCTGCGTTCAGGTCGCAGTCTCGTCTAGAGGCGTGGGTTCGAATCCCACTTCTGACAAGCTTTTCTCACTCGACATTTCATGCGTTGCGTCGGTGCTCTTCAGCTTCAGAGCTGTGCAGTATCGACCTGCGGCACGTGGTAGTCATGGCCGAGAGGTTAAGGCGATGGGCTAGAAATCCATTGGGTTTTCCCGCGCAGGTTCGAGTCCTGCTGACTACGTGAGTGTTCTCTGCTGTTCATGAGCTTTGAGTCTGCCTGCAAAACTGCCTTTCCTATCTGGGAGGGAGTCTAAGCCCTCTTCTCTCTCTGAGTTTCCATGTGCGGAGCTCTCTTATTTGTCCATCAAAGGCATGATCATTTCAGGCCTTTGCTATGCTGTGTTTCCACCGTAGCCGGCTTTCTTACTTCACCCAATTGTTACCAACAGGTGTATCTGTAATAGGTGATGAAGAACAACCCAGTTCTTGTCCTGTAGTTCTTCCGCCCTACAGAATCTAGTTGCCTGCCTAATATAACTTGACTGTTACGTCACAGCCAGTCCTTCGATGTCATCTTTACATAGCCTTTGAAAAGAACACTCCTAAGGCCTGCACACCAGTGCTTGGACCTATCGGTACCAAACTCGCTGGCTCTAATCTAAGCCTTGACCAGATGGTGCACGGAGCTTTTCGTGGTGCTGCATCATTCGGCCTCAAGTTTTTTAGCCTCTGAAATACACATTGGAAATGACAGGGCAAAATGCACTTAAAAAAAAAAAAAAAAAAAAACACGACCGCGAGGCCTGTGCATCAATGATTTCACTTAGCCACACCAAACTCAATGGCTTTAACCTATCCTTTGGACAGAGGGAGGTCATCGACTTTTAAAGCCCCATTCTTTAAAGTTGGACCTAGGGCGACCCGTTTCTCTTTAGACGTAGACATTGCTTTAAGGTGAGGGTTGCCGCTGTAAATTCCTAAAAACATAACAAGCCAATTTTGCACCAGGAGAGTTTCTTCTTAAACCCAATGTAGCGCAATTGTTAGATTTACTGCACTCTTTCAATTATTTTAGAGTAAACTATACTAAAGGTATTCTCTGTGGGACACTGGATCACCAGGAAAGGACTTGGGCACCATTGCTTGGTCTGAAGTTGAACTTCACTCAGCAAAATTAAACACAATCCTAAATGCTCTCACAGCAAGAAGAGTTTCAAGGTCAAGGTGGGCTTTTGCGCCAGTTGAACATAATAACTCTTGCACCCAAAGCTACTATCGCAAGCCTTAAATACCAAGCCTCTTAGTAGGGCAATCTAGTGCCATTTTCACTGGACACTCGTAAGAAGCAGAAGTCATTTATTTTGCTCATTTCATAAGGAGACAACGAAGCATGGTGCAGCGCAACTGTGGATCAGAAGTACGGATAAAGAGCTCATCCAGCAGTTGAACCTGGGATCACTCACACCCTAAGCAAGAATCAGACACCTAGACCAAGGAGCCCAGTTCCCGCAGCTTGCTTTGTTATTCTTTCGACGTTTGCCTCTTGTCCACATTCTGCTCAATTGGCATTATTGATTTGTTACAATTTTCCTTTGATCAATTTAGAGTTCATTTGATGACTTTATTGGCAAGAGATCAGCACGCTGTTTAAAAATGAGCTGTCCCAGAGAAAGGTCTCACTCCTGCTTCAAAATGTATACCATTTTCTTTTTTATTCCGTTGAAAGCGAAAGCTCGTCAGACGCTGGTATATAAATTTGAACACCTAGCGCGCTATGTAAAAATGAATAAAATGCTTTTCTTTTCCCAAATTCAAAAGCAAATGTTGAAATATTTCAAGGAAGGGGTATTATTCCTCATCTTTGATTCAACACTAAAATCAATGCAAAGCATGCTTGCAATACACTGAATTTGTATTGTGAGAATGAGACAGTTTTCAAAAATGATTCAACATCACACGGGCGCATCATTGCAGAGTAAGGAAAAGGCTTTATGCAAGTTCGCACGTCTGTCATAAAGAGTTTTAAAGTGTTTTGAAATATAGCCACTTGTGGGAACCTTACACAGTAACTCTGTGCTAATATTCGGAGTATGTAAATAACATGATAGCCTTACCCTCACATAAGATTTTTCCAGAACATGTGCACTGATAAGAATTGTTGATAAGTTTCTTGATCTGTAGCATGTTAGAGTTCTGTCAGTTTATGGACAACTCGGGCTCAAAGGCAGCGCTCATCATTGCATAAAAAGAGGGGGCGTGGTCTCGTGGTCCCCGCCACCCACGGAAGCGTGTCAGGATGGCCGAGCGGACCAAGGCGCTGCGTTCAGGTCGCAGTCTCGTCTAGAGGCGTGGGTTCGAATCCCACTTCTGACAAGCTTTTCTCACTCGACATTTCATGCGTTGCGTCGGTGCTCTTCAGCTTCAGAGCTGTGCAGTATCGACCTGCGGCACGTGGTAGTCATGGCCGAGAGGTTAAGGCGATGGACTAGAAATTCATTGGGTTTTCCCGCGCAGGTTCGAGTCCTGCTGACTACGTGAGTGTTCTCTGCTGTTCATGAGCTTTGAGTCTGCCTGCAAAACTGCCTTTCCTATCTGGGAGGGAGTCTAAGCCCTCTTCTCTCTCTGAGTTTCCATGTGCGGAGCTCTCTTATTTGTCCATCAAAGGCATGATCATTTCAGGCCTTTGCTATGCTGTGTTTCCACCGTAGCCGGCTTTCTTACTTCACCCAATTGTTACCAGCAGGTGTATCTGTAATAGGTGATGAAGAACAACCCAGTTCTTGTCCTGTAGTTCTTCCGCCCTACAGAATCTAGTTGCCTGCCTAATATAACTTGACTGTTACGTCACAGCCAGTCCTTCGATGTCATCTTTACATAGCCTTTGAAAAGAACACTCCTAAGGCCTGCACACCAGTGCTTGGACCTATCGGTACCAAACTCGCTGGCTCTAATCTAAGCCTTGACCAGATGGTGCACGGAGCTTTTCGTGGTGCTGCATCATTCGGCCTCAAGTTTTTTAGCCTCTGAAATACACATTGGAAATGACAGGGCAAAATGCACTTAAAAAAAAACAAAAAAAAAAACACGACCGCGAGGCCTGTGCATCAATGATTTCACTTAGCCACACCAAACTCAATGGCTTTAACCTATCCTTTGGACAGAGGGAGGTCATCGACTTTTAAAGCCCCATTCTTTAAAGTTGGACCTAGGGCGACCCGTTTCTCTTTAGACGTAGACATTGCTTTAAGGTGAGGGTTGCCGCTGTAAATTCCTAAAAACATAACAAGCCAATTTTGCACCAGGAGAGTTTCTTCTTAAACCCAATGTAGCGCAATTGTTAGATTTACTGCACTCTTTCAATTATTTTAGAGTAAACTATACTAAAGGTATTCTCTGTGGGACACTGGATCACCAGGAAAGGACTTGGGCACCATTGCTTGGTCTGAAGTTGAACTTCACTCAGCAAAATTAAACACAATCCTAAATGCTCTCACAGCAAGAAGAGTTTCAAGGTCAAGGTGGGCTTTTGCGCCAGTTGAACATAATAACTCTTGCACCCAAAGCTACTATCGCAAGCCTTAAATACCAAGCCTCTTAGTAGGGCAATCTAGTGCCATTTTCACTGGACACTCGTAAGAAGCAGAAGTCATTTATTTTGCTCATTTCATAAGGAGACAACGAAGCATGGTGCAGCGCAACTGTGGATCAGAAGTACGGATAAAGAGCTCATCCAGCAGTTGAACCTGGGATCACTCACACCCTAAGCAAGAATCAGACACCTAGACCAACGAGCCCAGTTCCCGCAGCTTGCTTTGTTATTCTTTCGACGTTTGCCTCTTGTCCACATTCTGCTCAATTGGCATTATTGATTTGTTACAATTTTCCTTTGATCAATTTAGAGTTCATTTGATGACTTTATTGGCAAGAGATCAGCACGCTGTTTAAAAATGAGCTGTCCCAGAGAAAGGTCTCACTCCTGCTTCAAAATGTATACCATTTTCTTTTTTATTCCGTTGAAAGCGAAAGCTCGTCAGACGCTGGTATATAAATTTGAACACCTAGCGTGCTATGTAAAAATGAATAAAATGCTTTTCTTTTCCCAAATTCAAAAGCAAATGTTGAAATATTTCAAGGAAGGGGTATTATTCCTCATCTTTGATTCAACACTAAAATCAATGCAAAGCATGCTTGCAATACACTGATTTTGTATTGTGAGAATGAGACAGTTTTCAAAAATGATTCAACATCACACGGGCGCATCATTGCAGAGTAAGGAAAAGGCTTTATGCAAGTTCGCACGTCTGTCATAAAGAGTTTTAAAGTGTTTTGAAATATAGCCACTTGTGGGAACCTTACACAGTAACTCTGTGCTAATATTCGGAGTATGTAAATAACATGATAGCCTTACCCTCACATAAGATTTTTCCAGAACATGTGCACTGATAAGAATTGTTGATAAGTTTCTTGATCTGTAGCATGTTAGAGTTCTGTCAGTTTATGGACAACTCGGGCTCAAAGGCAGCGCTCATCATTGCATAAAAAGAGGGGGCGTGGTCTCGTGGTCCCCGCCACCCACGGAAGCGTGTCAGGATGGCCGAGCGGACCAAGGCGCTGCGTTCAGGTCGCAGTCTCGTCTAGAGGCGTGGGTTCGAATCCCACTTCTGACAAGCTTTTCTCACTCGACATTTCATGCGTTGCGTCGGTGCTCTTCAGCTTCAGAGCTGTGCAGTATCGACCTGCGGCACGTGGTAGTCATGGCCGAGAGGTTAAGGCGATGGACTAGAAATCCATTGGGTTTTCCCGCGCAGGTTCGAGTCCTGCTGACTACGTGAGTGTTCTCTGCTGTTCATGAGCTTTGAGTCTGCCTGCAAAACTGCCTTTCCTATCTGGGAGGGAGTCTAAGCCCTCTTCTCTCTCTGAGTTTCCATGTGCGGAGCTCTCTTATTTGTCCATCAAAGGCATGATCATTTCAGGCCTTTGCTATGCTGTGTTTCCACCGTAGCCGGCTTTCTTACTTCACCCAATTGTTACCAACAGGTGTATCTGTAATAGGTGATGAAGAACAACCCAGTTCTTGTCCTGTAGTTCTTCCGCCCTACAGAATCTAGTTGCCTGCCTAATATAACTTGACTGTTACGTCACAGCCAGTCCTTCGATGTCATCTTTACATAGCCTTTGAAAAGAACACTCCTAAGGCCTGCACACCAGTGCTTGGACCTATCGGTACCAAACTCGCTGGCTCTAATCTAAGCCTTGACCAGATGGTGCACGGAGCTTTTCGTGGTGCTGCATCATTCGGCCTCAAGTTTTTTAGCCTCTGAAATACACATTGGAAATGACAGGGCAAAATGCACTTAAAAAAAAAAAAAAAAAAAAACACGACCGCGAGGCCTGTGCATCAATGATTTCACTTAGCCACACCAAACTCAATGGCTTTAACCTATCCTTTGGACAGAGGGAGGTCATCGACTTTTAAAGCCCCATTCTTTAAAGTTGGACCTAGGGCGACCCGTTTCTCTTTAGACGTAGACATTGCTTTAAGGTGAGGGTTGCCGCTGTAAATTCCTAAAAACATAACAAGCCAATTTTGCACCAGGAGAGTTTCTTCTTAAACCCAATGTAGCGCAATTGTTAGATTTACTGCACTCTTTCAATTATTTTAGAGTAAACTATACTAAAGGTATTCTCTGTGGGACACTGGATCACCAGGAAAGGACTTGGGCACCATTGCTTGGTCTGAAGTTGAACTTCACTCAGCAAAATTAAACACAATCCTAAATGCTCTCACAGCAAGAAGAGTTTCAAGGTCAAGGTGGGCTTTTGCGCCAGTTGAACATAATAACTCTTGCACCCAAAGCTACTATCGCAAGCCTTAAATACCAAGCCTCTTAGTAGGGCAATCTAGTGCCATTTTCACTGGACACTCGTAAGAAGCAGAAGTCATTTATTTTGCTCATTTCATAAGGAGACAACGAAGCATGGTGCAGCGCAACTGTGGATCAGAAGTACGGATAAAGAGCTCATCCAGCAGTTGAACCTGGGATCACTCACACCCTAAGCAAGAATCAGACACCTAGACCAAGGAGCCCAGTTCCCGCAGCTTGCTTTGTTATTCTTTCGACGTTTGCCTCTTGTCCACATTCTGCTCAATTGGCATTATTGATTTGTTACAATTTTCCTTTGATCAATTTAGAGTTCATTTGATGACTTTATTGGCAAGAGATCAGCACGCTGTTTAAAAATGAGCTGTCCCAGAGAAAGGTCTCACTCCTGCTTCAAAATGTATACCATTTTCTTTTTTATTCCGTTGAAAGCGAAAGCTCGTCAGACGCTGGTATATAAATTTGAACACCTAGCGCGCTATGTAAAAATGAATAAAATGCTTTTCTTTTCCCAAATTCAAAAGCAAATGTTGAAATATTTCAAGGAAGGGGTATTATTCCTCATCTTTGATTCAACACTAAAATCAATGCAAAGCATGCTTGCAATACACTGAATTTGTATTGTGAGAATGAGACAGTTTTCAAAAATGATTCAACATCACACGGGCGCATCATTGCAGAGTAAGGAAAAGGCTTTATGCAAGTTCGCACGTCTGTCATAAAGAGTTTTAAAGTGTTTTGAAATATAGCCACTTGTGGGAACCTTACACAGTAACTCTGTGCTAATATTCGGAGTATGTAAATAACATGATAGCCTTACCCTCACATAAGATTTTTCCAGAACATGTGCACTGATAAGAATTGTTGATAAGTTTCTTGATCTGTAGCATGTTAGAGTTCTGTCAGTTTATGGACAACTCGGGCTCAAAGGCAGCGCTCATCATTGCATAAAAAGAGGGGGCGTGGTCTCGTGGTCCCCGCCACCCACGGAAGCGTGTCAGGATGGCCGAGCGGACCAAGGCGCTGCGTTCAGGTCGCAGTCTCGTCTAGAGGCGTGGGTTCGAATCCCACTTCTGACAAGCTTTTCTCACTCGACATTTCATGCGTTGCGTCGGTGCTCTTCAGCTTCAGAGCTGTGCAGTATCGACCTGCGGCACGTGGTAGTCATGGCCGAGAGGTTAAGGCGATGGACTAGAAATTCATTGGGTTTTCCCGCGCAGGTTCGAGTCCTGCTGACTACGTGAGTGTTCTCTGCTGTTCATGAGCTTTGAGTCTGCCTGCAAAACTGCCTTTCCTATCTGGGAGGGAGTCTAAGCCCTCTTCTCTCTCTGAGTTTCCATGTGCGGAGCTCTCTTATTTGTCCATCAAAGGCATGATCATTTCAGGCCTTTGCTATGCTGTGTTTCCACCGTAGCCGGCTTTCTTACTTCACCCAATTGTTACCAGCAGGTGTATCTGTAATAGGTGATGAAGAACAACCCAGTTCTTGTCCTGTAGTTCTTCCGCCCTACAGAATCTAGTTGCCTGCCTAATATAACTTGACTGTTACGTCACAGCCAGTCCTTCGATGTCATCTTTACATAGCCTTTGAAAAGAACACTCCTAAGGCCTGCACACCAGTGCTTGGACCTATCGGTACCAAACTCGCTGGCTCTAATCTAAGCCTTGACCAGATGGTGCACGGAGCTTTTCGTGGTGCTGCATCATTCGGCCTCAAGTTTTTTAGCCTCTGAAATACACATTGGAAATGACAGGGCAAAATGCACTTAAAAAAAAACAAAAAAAAAAACACGACCGCGAGGCCTGTGCATCAATGATTTCACTTAGCCACACCAAACTCAATGGCTTTAACCTATCCTTTGGACAGAGGGAGGTCATCGACTTTTAAAGCCCCATTCTTTAAAGTTGGACCTAGGGCGACCCGTTTCTCTTTAGACGTAGACATTGCTTTAAGGTGAGGGTTGCCGCTGTAAATTCCTAAAAACATAACAAGCCAATTTTGCACCAGGAGAGTTTCTTCTTAAACCCAATGTAGCGCAATTGTTAGATTTACTGCACTCTTTCAATTATTTTAGAGTAAACTATACTAAAGGTATTCTCTGTGGGACACTGGATCACCAGGAAAGGACTTGGGCACCATTGCTTGGTCTGAAGTTGAACTTCACTCAGCAAAATTAAACACAATCCTAAATGCTCTCACAGCAAGAAGAGTTTCAAGGTCAAGGTGGGCTTTTGCGCCAGTTGAACATAATAACTCTTGCACCCAAAGCTACTATCGCAAGCCTTAAATACCAAGCCTCTTAGTAGGGCAATCTAGTGCCATTTTCACTGGACACTCGTAAGAAGCAGAAGTCATTTATTTTGCTCATTTCATAAGGAGACAACGAAGCATGGTGCAGCGCAACTGTGGATCAGAAGTACGGATAAAGAGCTCATCCAGCAGTTGAACCTGGGATCACTCACACCCTAAGCAAGAATCAGACACCTAGACCAACGAGCCCAGTTCCCGCAGCTTGCTTTGTTATTCTTTCGACGTTTGCCTCTTGTCCACATTCTGCTCAATTGGCATTATTGATTTGTTACAATTTTCCTTTGATCAATTTAGAGTTCATTTGATGACTTTATTGGCAAGAGATCAGCACGCTGTTTAAAAATGAGCTGTCCCAGAGAAAGGTCTCACTCCTGCTTCAAAATGTATACCATTTTCTTTTTTATTCCGTTGAAAGCGAAAGCTCGTCAGACGCTGGTATATAAATTTGAACACCTAGCGTGCTATGTAAAAATGAATAAAATGCTTTTCTTTTCCCAAATTCAAAAGCAAATGTTGAAATATTTCAAGGAAGGGGTATTATTCCTCATCTTTGATTCAACACTAAAATCAATGCAAAGCATGCTTGCAATACACTGATTTTGTATTGTGAGAATGAGACAGTTTTCAAAAATGATTCAACATCACACGGGCGCATCATTGCAGAGTAAGGAAAAGGCTTTATGCAAGTTCGCACGTCTGTCATAAAGAGTTTTAAAGTGTTTTGAAATATAGCCACTTGTGGGAACCTTACACAGTAACTCTGTGCTAATATTCGGAGTATGTAAATAACATGATAGCCTTACCCTCACATAAGATTTTTCCAGAACATGTGCACTGATAAGAATTGTTGATAAGTTTCTTGATCTGTAGCATGTTAGAGTTCTGTCAGTTTATGGACAACTCGGGCTCAAAGGCAGCGCTCATCATTGCATAAAAAGAGGGGGCGTGGTCTCGTGGTCCCCGCCACCCACGGAAGCGTGTCAGGATGGCCGAGCGGACCAAGGCGCTGCGTTCAGGTCGCAGTCTCGTCTAGAGGCGTGGGTTCGAATCCCACTTCTGACAAGCTTTTCTCACTCGACATTTCATGCGTTGCGTCGGTGCTCTTCAGCTTCAGAGCTGTGCAGTATCGACCTGCGGCACGTGGTAGTCATGGCCGAGAGGTTAAGGCGATGGACTAGAAATCCATTGGGTTTTCCCGTGCAGGTTCGAGTCCTGCTGACTACGTGAGTGTTCTCTGCTGTTCATGAGCTTTGAGTCTGCCTGCAAAACTGCCTTTCCTATCTGGGAGGGAGTCTAAGCCCTCTTCTCTCTCTGAGTTTCCATGTGCGGAGCTCTCTTATTTGTCCATCAAAGGCATGATCATTTCAGGCCTTTGCTATGCTGTGTTTCCACCGTAGCCGGCTTTCTTACTTCACCCAATTGTTACCAACAGGTGTATCTGTAATAGGTGATGAAGAACAACCCAGTTCTTGTCCTGTAGTTCTTCCGCCCTACAGAATCTAGTTGCCTGCCTAATATAACTTGACTGTTACGTCACAGCCAGTCCTTCGATGTCATCTTTACATAGCCTTTGAAAAGAACACTCCTAAGGCCTGCACACCAGTGCTTGGACCTATCGGTACCAAACTCGCTGGCTCTAATCTAAGCCTTGACCAGATGGTGCACGGAGCTTTTCGTGGTGCTGCATCATTCGGCCTCAAGTTTTTTAGCCTCTGAAATACACATTGGAAATGACAGGGCAAAATGCACTTAAAAAAAAAAAAAAAAAAAAAACACGACCGCGAGGCCTGTGCATCAATGATTTCACTTAGCCACACCAAACTCAATGGCTTTAACCTATCCTTTGGACAGAGGGAGGTCATCGACTTTTAAAGCCCCATTCTTTAAAGTTGGACCTAGGGCGACCCGTTTCTCTTTAGACGTAGACATTGCTTTAAGGTGAGGGTTGCCGCTGTAAATTCCTAAAAACATAACAAGCCAATTTTGCACCAGGAGAGTTTCTTCTTAAACCCAATGTAGCGCAATTGTTAGATTTACTGCACTCTTTCAATTATTTTAGAGTAAACTATACTAAAGGTATTCTCTGTGGGACACTGGATCACCAGGAAAGGACTTGGGCACCATTGCTTGGTCTGAAGTTAAACTTCACTCAGCAAAATTAAACACAATCCTAAATGCTCTCACAGCAAGAAGAGTTTCAAGGTCAAGGTGGGCTTTTGCGCCAGTTGAACATAATAACTCTTGCACCCAAAGCTACTATCGCAAGCCTTAAATACCAAGCCTCTTAGTAGGGCAATCTAGTGCCATTTTCACTGGACACTCGTAAGAAGCAGAAGTCATTTATTTTGCTCATTTCATAAGGAGACAACGAAGCATGGTGCAGCGCAACTGTGGATCAGAAGTACGGATAAAGAGCTCATCCAGCAGTTGAACCTGGGATCACTCACACCCTAAGCAAGAATCAGACACCTAGACCAACGAGCCCAGTTCCCGCAGCTTGCTTTGTTATTCTTTCGACGTTTGCCTCTTGTCCACATTCTGCTCAATTGGCATTATTGATTTGTTACAATTTTCCTTTGATCAATTTAGAGTTCATTTGATGACTTTATTGGCAAGAGATCAGCACGCTGTTTAAAAATGAGCTGTCCCAGAGAAAGGTCTCACTCCTGCTTCAAAATGTATACCATTTTCTTTTTTATTCCGTTGAAAGCGAAAGCTCGTCAGACGCTGGTATATAAATTTGAACACCTAGCGCGCTATGTAAAAATGAATAAAATGCTTTTCTTTTCCCAAATTCAAAAGCAAATGTTGAAATATTTCAAGGAAGGGGTATTATTCCTCATCTTTGATTCAACACTAAAATCAATGCAAAGCATGCTTGCAATACACTGAATTTGTATTGTGAGAATGAGACAGTTTTCAAAAATGATTCAACATCACACGGGCGCATCATTGCAGAGTAAGGAAAAGGCTTTATGCAAGTTCGCACGTCTGTCATAAAGAGTTTTAAAGTGTTTTGAAATATAGCCACTTGTGGGAACCTTACACAGTAACGCTGTGCTAATATTCGGAGTATGTAAATAACATGATAGCCTTACCCTCACATAAGATTTTTCCAGAACATGTGCACTGATAAGAATTGTTGATAAGTTTCTTGATCTGTAGCATGTTAGAGTTCTGTCAGTTTATGGACAACTCGGGCTCAAAGGCAGCGCTCATCATTGCATAAAAAGAGGGGGCGTGGTCTCGTGGTCCCCGCCACCCACGGAAGCGTGTCAGGATGGCCGAGCGGACCAAGGCGCTGCGTTCAGGTCGCAGTCTCGTCTAGAGGCGTGGGTTCGAATCCCACTTCTGACAAGCTTTTCTCACTCGACATTTCATGCGTTGCGTCGGTGCTCTTCAGCTTCAGAGCTGTGCAGTATCGACCTGCGGCACGTGGTAGTCATGGCCGAGAGGTTAAGGCGATGGACTAGAAATTCATTGGGTTTTCCCGCGCAGGTTCGAGTCCTGCTGACTACGTGAGTGTTCTCTGCTGTTCATGAGCTTTGAGTCTGCCTGCAAAACTGCCTTTCCTATCTGGGAGGGAGTCTAAGCCCTCTTCTCTCTCTGAGTTTCCATGTGCGGAGCTCTCTTATTTGTCCATCAAAGGCATGATCATTTCAGGCCTTTGCTATGCTGTGTTTCCACCGTAGCCGGCTTTCTTACTTCACCCAATTGTTACCAACAGGTGTATCTGTAATAGGTGATGAAGAACAACCCAGTTCTTGTCCTGTAGTTCTTCCGCCCTACAGAATCTAGTTGCCTGCCTAATATAACTTGACTGTTACGTCACAGCCAGTCCTTCGATGTCATCTTTACATAGCCTTTGAAAAGAACACTCCTAAGGCCTGCACACCAGTGCTTGGACCTATCGGTACCAAACTCGCTGGCTCTAATCTAAGCCTTGACCAGATGGTGCACGGAGCTTTTCGTGGTGCTGCATCATTCGGCCTCAAGTTTTTTAGCCTCTGAAATACACATTGGAAATGACAGGGCAAAATGCACTTAAAAAAAAAAAAAAAAAAAAACACGACCGCGAGGCCTGTGCATCAATGATTTCACTTAGCCACACCAAACTCAATGGCTTTAACCTATCCTTTGGACAGAGGGAGGTCATCGACTTTTAAAGCCCCATTCTTTAAAGTTGGACCTAGGGCGACCCGTTTCTCTTTAGATGTAGACATTGCTTTAAGGTGAGGGTTGCCGCTGTAAATTCCTAAAAACATAACAAGCCAATTTTGCACCAGGAGAGTTTCTTCTTAAACCCAATGTAGCGCAATTGTTAGATTTACTGCACTCTTTCAATTATTTTAGAGTAAACTATACTAAAGGTATTCTCTGTGGGACACTGGATCACCAGGAAAGGACTTGGGCACCATTGCTTGGTCTGAAGTTGAACTTCACTCAGCAAAATTAAACACAATCCTAAATGCTCTCACAGCAAGAAGAGTTTCAAGGTCAAGGTGGGCTTTTGCGCCAGTTGAACATAATAACTCTTGCACCCAAAGCTACTATCGCAAGCCTTAAATACCAAGCCTCTTAGTAGGGCAATCTAGTGCCATTTTCACTGGACACTCGTAAGAAGCAGAAGTCATTTATTTTGCTCATTTCATAAGGAGACAACGAAGCATGGTGCAGCGCAACTGTGGATCAGAAGTACGGATAAAGAGCTCATCCAGCAGTTGAACCTGGGATCACTCACACCCTAAGCAAGAATCAGACACCTAGACCAACGAGCCCAGTTCCCGCAGCTTGCTTTGTTATTCTTTCGACGTTTGCCTCTTGTCCACATTCTGCTCAATTGGCATTATTGATTTGTTACAATTTTCCTTTGATCAATTTAGAGTTCATTTGATGACTTTATTGGCAAGAGATCAGCACGCTGTTTAAAAATGAGCTGTCCCAGAGAAAGGTCTCACTCCTGCTTCAAAATGTATACCATTTTCTTTTTTATTCCGTTGAAAGCGAAAGCTCGTCAGACGCTGGTATATAAATTTGAACACCTAGCGCGCTATGTAAAAATGAATAAAATGCTTTTCTTTTCCCAAATTCAAAAGCAAATGTTGAAATATTTCAAGGAAGGGGTATTATTCCTCATCTTTGATTCAACACTAAAATCAATGCAAAGCATGCTTGCAATACACTGAATTTGTATTGTGAGAATGAGACAGTTTTCAAAAATGATTCAACATCACACGGGCGCATCATTGCAGAGTAAGGAAAAGGCTTTATGCAAGTTCGCACGTCTGTCATAAAGAGTTTTAAAGTGTTTTGAAATATAGCCACTTGTGGGAACCTTACACAGTAACTCTGTGCTAATATTCGGAGTATGTAAATAACATGATAGCCTTACCCTCACATAAGATTTTTCCAGAACATGTGCACTGATAAGAATTGTTGATAAGTTTCTTGATCTGTAGCATGTTAGAGTTCTGTCAGTTTATGGACAACTCGGGCTCAAAGGCAGCGCTCATCATTGCATAAAAAGAGGGGGCGTGGTCTCGTGGTCCCCGCCACCCACGGAAGCGTGTCAGGATGGCCGAGCGGACCAAGGCGCTGCGTTCAGGTCGCAGTCTCGTCTAGAGGCGTGGGTTCGAATCCCACTTCTGACAAGCTTTTCTCACTCGACATTTCATGCGTTGCGTCGGTGCTCTTCAGCTTCAGAGCTGTGCAGTATCGACCTGCGGCACGTGGTAGTCATGGCCGAGAGGTTAAGGCGATGGACTAGAAATCCATTGGGTTTTCCCGCGCAGGTTCGAGTCCTGCTGACTACGTGAGTGTTCTCTGCTGTTCATGAGCTTTGAGTCTGCCTGCAAAACTGCCTTTCCTATCTGGGAGGGAGTCTAAGCCCTCTTCTCTCTCTGAGTTTCCATGTGCGGAGCTCTCTTATTTGTCCATCAAAGGCATGATCATTTCAGGCCTTTGCTATGCTGTGTTTCCACCGTAGCCGGCTTTCTTACTTCACCCAATTGTTACCAACAGGTGTATCTGTAATAGGTGATGAAGAACAACCCAGTTCTTGTCCTGTAGTTCTTCCGCCCTACAGAATCTAGTTGCCTGCCTAATATAACTTGACTGTTACGTCACAGCCAGTCCTTCGATGTCATCTTTACATAGCCTTTGAAAAGAACACTCCTAAGGCCTGCACACCAGTGCTTGGACCTATCGGTACCAAACTCGCTGGCTCTAATCTAAGCCTTGACCAGATGGTGCACGGAGCTTTTCGTGGTGCTGCATCATTCGGCCTCAAGTTTTTTAGCCTCTGAAATACACATTGGAAATGACAGGGCAAAATGCACTTAAAAAAAAAAAAAAAAAAAAACACGACCGCGAGGCCTGTGCATCAATGATTTCACTTAGCCACACCAAACTCAATGGCTTTAACCTATCCTTTGGACAGAGGGAGGTCATCGACTTTTAAAGCCCCATTCTTTAAAGTTGGACCTAGGGCGACCCGTTTCTCTTTAGATGTAGACATTGCTTTAAGGTGAGGGTTGCCGCTGTAAATTCCTAAAAACATAACAAGCCAATTTTGCACCAGGAGAGTTTCTTCTTAAACCCAATGTAGCGCAATTGTTAGATTTACTGCACTCTTTCAATTATTTTAGAGTAAACTATACTAAAGGTATTCTCTGTGGGACACTGGATCACCAGGAAAGGACTTGGGCACCATTGCTTGGTCTGAAGTTGAACTTCACTCAGCAAAATTAAACACAATCCTAAATGCTCTCACAGCAAGAAGAGTTTCAAGGTCAAGGTGGGCTTTTGCGCCAGTTGAACATAATAACTCTTGCACCCAAAGCTACTATCGCAAGCCTTAAATACCAAGCCTCTTAGTAGGGCAATCTAGTGCCATTTTCACTGGACACTCGTAAGAAGCAGAAGTCATTTATTTTGCTCATTTCATAAGGAGACAACGAAGCATGGTGCAGCGCAACTGTGGATCAGAAGTACGGATAAAGAGCTCATCCAGCAGTTGAACCTGGGATCACTCACACCCTAAGCAAGAATCAGACACCTAGACCAACGAGCCCAGTTCCCGCAGCTTGCTTTGTTATTCTTTCGACGTTTGCCTCTTGTCCACATTCTGCTCAATTGGCATTATTGATTTGTTACAATTTTCCTTTGATCAATTTAGAGTTCATTTGATGACTTTATTGGCAAGAGATCAGCACGCTGTTTAAAAATGAGCTGTCCCAGAGAAAGGTCTCACTCCTGCTTCAAAATGTATACCATTTTCTTTTTTATTCCGTTGAAAGCGAAAGCTCGTCAGACGCTGGTATATAAATTTGAACACCTAGCGTGCTATGTAAAAATGAATAAAATGCTTTTCTTTTCCCAAATTCAAAAGCAAATGTTGAAATATTTCAAGGAAGGGGTATTATTCCTCATCTTTGATTCAACACTAAAATCAATGCAAAGCATGCTTGCAATACACTGATTTTGTATTGTGAGAATGAGACAGTTTTCAAAAATGATTCAACATCACACGGGCGCATCATTGCAGAGTAAGGAAAAGGCTTTATGCAAGTTCGCACGTCTGTCATAAAGAGTTTTAAAGTGTTTTGAAATATAGCCACTTGTGGGAACCTTACACAGTAACTCTGTGCTAATATTCGGAGTATGTAAATAACATGATAGCCTTACCCTCACATAAGATTTTTCCAGAACATGTGCACTGATAAGAATTGTTGATAAGTTTCTTGATCTGTAGCATGTTAGAGTTCTGTCAGTTTATGGACAACTCGGGCTCAAAGGCAGCGCTCATCATTGCATAAAAAGAGGGGGCGTGGTCTCGTGGTCCCCGCCACCCACGGAAGCGTGTCAGGATGGCCGAGCGGACCAAGGCGCTGCGTTCAGGTCGCAGTCTCGTCTAGAGGCGTGGGTTCGAATCCCACTTCTGACAAGCTTTTCTCACTCGACATTTCATGCGTTGCGTCGGTGCTCTTCAGCTTCAGAGCTGTGCAGTATCGACCTGCGGCACGTGGTAGTCATGGCCGAGAGGTTAAGGCGATGGACTAGAAATCCATTGGGTTTTCCCGTGCAGGTTCGAGTCCTGCTGACTACGTGAGTGTTCTCTGCTGTTCATGAGCTTTGAGTCTGCCTGCAAAACTGCCTTTCCTATCTGGGAGGGAGTCTAAGCCCTCTTCTCTCTCTGAGTTTCCATGTGCGGAGCTCTCTTATTTGTCCATCAAAGGCATGATCATTTCAGGCCTTTGCTATGCTGTGTTTCCACCGTAGCCGGCTTTCTTACTTCACCCAATTGTTACCAACAGGTGTATCTGTAATAGGTGATGAAGAACAACCCAGTTCTTGTCCTGTAGTTCTTCCGCCCTACAGAATCTAGTTGCCTGCCTAATATAACTTGACTGTTACGTCACAGCCAGTCCTTCGATGTCATCTTTACATAGCCTTTGAAAAGAACACTCCTAAGGCCTGCACACCAGTGCTTGGACCTATCGGTACCAAACTCGCTGGCTCTAATCTAAGCCTTGACCAGATGGTGCACGGAGCTTTTCGTGGTGCTGCATCATTCGGCCTCAAGTTTTTTAGCCTCTGAAATACACATTGGAAATGACAGGGCAAAATGCACTTAAAAAAAAAAAAAAAAAAAAAACACGACCGCGAGGCCTGTGCATCAATGATTTCACTTAGCCACACCAAACTCAATGGCTTTAACCTATCCTTTGGACAGAGGGAGGTCATCGACTTTTAAAGCCCCATTCTTTAAAGTTGGACCTAGGGCGACCCGTTTCTCTTTAGACGTAGACATTGCTTTAAGGTGAGGGTTGCCGCTGTAAATTCCTAAAAACATAACAAGCCAATTTTGCACCAGGAGAGTTTCTTCTTAAACCCAATGTAGCGCAATTGTTAGATTTACTGCACTCTTTCAATTATTTTAGAGTAAACTATACTAAAGGTATTCTCTGTGGGACACTGGATCACCAGGAAAGGACTTGGGCACCATTGCTTGGTCTGAAGTTGAACTTCACTCAGCAAAATTAAACACAATCCTAAATGCTCTCACAGCAAGAAGAGTTTCAAGGTCAAGGTGGGCTTTTGCGCCAGTTGAACATAATAACTCTTGCACCCAAAGCTACTATCGCAAGCCTTAAATACCAAGCCTCTTAGTAGGGCAATCTAGTGCCATTTTCACTGGACACTCGTAAGAAGCAGAAGTCATTTATTTTGCTCATTTCATAAGGAGACAACGAAGCATGGTGCAGCGCAACTGTGGATCAGAAGTACGGATAAAGAGCTCATCCAGCAGTTGAACCTGGGATCACTCACACCCTAAGCAAGAATCAGACACCTAGACCAACGTGCCCAGTTCCCGCAGCTTGCTTTGTTATTCTTTCGACGTTTGCCTCTTGTCCACATTCTGCTCAATTGGCATTATTGATTTGTTACAATTTTCCTTTGATCAATTTAGAGTTCATTTGATGACTTTATTGGCAAGAGATCAGCACGCTGTTTAAAAATGAGCTGTCCCAGAGAAAGGTCTCACTCCTGCTTCAAAATGTATACCATTTTCTTTTTTATTCCGTTGAAAGCGAAAGCTCGTCAGACGCTGGTATATAAATTTGAACACCTAGCGCGCTATGTAAAAATGAATAAAATGCTTTTCTTTTCCCAAATTCAAAAGCAAATGTTGAAATATTTCAAGGAAGGGGTATTATTCCTCATCTTTGATTCAACACTAAAATCAATGCAAAGCATGCTTGCAATACACTGAATTTGTATTGTGAGAATGAGACAGTTTTCAAAAATGATTCAACATCACACGGGCGCATCATTGCAGAGTAAGGAAAAGGCTTTATGCAAGTTCGCACGTCTGTCATAAAGAGTTTTAAAGTGTTTTGAAATATAGCCACTTGTGGGAACCTTACACAGTAACTCTGTGCTAATATTCGGAGTATGTAAATAACATGATAGCCTTACCCTCACATAAGATTTTTCCAGAACATGTGCACTGATAAGAATTGTTGATAAGTTTCTTGATCTGTAGCATGTTAGAGTTCTGTCAGTTTATGGACAACTCGGGCTCAAAGGCAGCGCTCATCATTGCATAAAAAGAGGGGGCGTGGTCTCGTGGTCCCCGCCACCCACGGAAGCGTGTCAGGATGGCCGAGCGGACCAAGGCGCTGCGTTCAGGTCGCAGTCTCGTCTAGAGGCGTGGGTTCGAATCCCACTTCTGACAAGCTTTTCTCACTCGACATTTCATGCGTTGCGTCGGTGCTCTTCAGCTTCAGAGCTGTGCAGTATCGACCTGCGGCACGTGGTAGTCATGGCCGAGAGGTTAAGGCGATGGACTAGAAATCCATTGGGTTTTCCCGCGCAGGTTCGAGTCCTGCTGACTACGTGAGTGTTCTCTGCTGTTCATGAGCTTTGAGTCTGCCTGCAAAACTGCCTTTCCTATCTGGGAGGGAGTCTAAGCCCTCTTCTCTCTCTGAGTTTCCATGTGCGGAGCTCTCTTATTTGTCCATCAAAGGCATGATCATTTCAGGCCTTTGCTATGCTGTGTTTCCACCGTAGCCGGCTTTCTTACTTCACCCAATTGTTACCAACAGGTGTATCTGTAATAGGTGATGAAGAACAACCCAGTTCTTGTCCTGTAGTTCTTCCGCCCTACAGAATCTAGTTGCCTGCCTAATATAACTTGACTGTTACGTCACAGCCAGTCCTTCGATGTCATCTTTACATAGCCTTTGAAAAGAACACTCCTAAGGCCTGCACACCAGTGCTTGGACCTATCGGTACCAAACTCGCTGGCTCTAATCTAAGCCTTGACCAGATGGTGCACGGAGCTTTTCGTGGTGCTGCATCATTCGGCCTCAAGTTTTTTAGCCTCTGAAATACACATTGGAAATGACAGGGCAAAATGCACTTAAAAAAAAAAAAAAAAAAAAACACGACCGCGAGGCCTGTGCATCAATGATTTCACTTAGCCACACCAAACTCAATGGCTTTAACCTATCCTTTGGACAGAGGGAGGTCATCGACTTTTAAAGCCCCATTCTTTAAAGTTGGACCTAGGGCGACCCGTTTCTCTTTAGACGTAGACATTGCTTTAAGGTGAGGGTTGCCGCTGTAAATTCCTAAAAACATAACAAGCCAATTTTGCACCAGGAGAGTTTCTTCTTAAACCCAATGTAGCGCAATTGTTAGATTTACTGCACTCTTTCAATTATTTTAGAGTAAACTATACTAAAGGTATTCTCTGTGGGACACTGGATCACCAGGAAAGGACTTGGGCACCATTGCTTGGTCTGAAGTTGAACTTCACTCAGCAAAATTAAACACAATCCTAAATGCTCTCACAGCAAGAAGAGTTTCAAGGTCAAGGTGGGCTTTTGCGCCAGTTGAACATAATAACTCTTGCACCCAAAGCTACTATCGCAAGCCTTAAATACCAAGCCTCTTAGTAGGGCAATCTAGTGCCATTTTCACTGGACACTCGTAAGAAGCAGAAGTCATTTATTTTGCTCATTTCATAAGGAGACAACGAAGCATGGTGCAGCGCAACTGTGGATCAGAAGTACGGATAAAGAGCTCATCCAGCAGTTGAACCTGGGATCACTCACACCCTAAGCAAGAATCAGACACCTAGACCAAGGAGCCCAGTTCCCGCAGCTTGCTTTGTTATTCTTTCGACGTTTGCCTCTTGTCCACATTCTGCTCAATTGGCATTATTGATTTGTTACAATTTTCCTTTGATCAATTTAGAGTTCATTTGATGACTTTATTGGCAAGAGATCAGCACGCTGTTTAAAAATGAGCTGTCCCAGAGAAAGGTCTCACTCCTGCTTCAAAATGTATACCATTTTCTTTTTTATTCCGTTGAAAGCGAAAGCTCGTCAGACGCTGGTATATAAATTTGAACACCTAGCGCGCTATGTAAAAATGAATAAAATGCTTTTCTTTTCCCAAATTCAAAAGCAAATGTTGAAATATTTCAAGGAAGGGGTATTATTCCTCATCTTTGATTCAACACTAAAATCAATGCAAAGCATGCTTGCAATACACTGAATTTGTATTGTGAGAATGAGACAGTTTTCAAAAATGATTCAACATCACACGGGCGCATCATTGCAGAGTAAGGAAAAGGCTTTATGCAAGTTCGCACGTCTGTCATAAAGAGTTTTAAAGTGTTTTGAAATATAGCCACTTGTGGGAACCTTACACAGTAACTCTGTGCTAATATTCGGAGTATGTAAATAACATGATAGCCTTACCCTCACATAAGATTTTTCCAGAACATGTGCACTGATAAGAATTGTTGATAAGTTTCTTGATCTGTAGCATGTTAGAGTTCTGTCAGTTTATGGACAACTCGGGCTCAAAGGCAGCGCTCATCATTGCATAAAAAGAGGGGGCGTGGTCTCGTGGTCCCCGCCACCCACGGAAGCGTGTCAGGATGGCCGAGCGGACCAAGGCGCTGCGTTCAGGTCGCAGTCTCGTCTAGAGGCGTGGGTTCGAATCCCACTTCTGACAAGCTTTTCTCACTCGACATTTCATGCGTTGCGTCGGTGCTCTTCAGCTTCAGAGCTGTGCAGTATCGACCTGCGGCACGTGGTAGTCATGGCCGAGAGGTTAAGGCGATGGACTAGAAATTCATTGGGTTTTCCCGCGCAGGTTCGAGTCCTGCTGACTACGTGAGTGTTCTCTGCTGTTCATGAGCTTTGAGTCTGCCTGCAAAACTGCCTTTCCTATCTGGGAGGGAGTCTAAGCCCTCTTCTCTCTCTGAGTTTCCATGTGCGGAGCTCTCTTATTTGTCCATCAAAGGCATGATCATTTCAGGCCTTTGCTATGCTGTGTTTCCACCGTAGCCGGCTTTCTTACTTCACCCAATTGTTACCAGCAGGTGTATCTGTAATAGGTGATGAAGAACAACCCAGTTCTTGTCCTGTAGTTCTTCCGCCCTACAGAATCTAGTTGCCTGCCTAATATAACTTGACTGTTACGTCACAGCCAGTCCTTCGATGTCATCTTTACATAGCCTTTGAAAAGAACACTCCTAAGGCCTGCACACCAGTGCTTGGACCTATCGGTACCAAACTCGCTGGCTCTAATCTAAGCCTTGACCAGATGGTGCACGGAGCTTTTCGTGGTGCTGCATCATTCGGCCTCAAGTTTTTTAGCCTCTGAAATACACATTGGAAATGACAGGGCAAAATGCACTTAAAAAAAAACAAAAAAAAAAACACGACCGCGAGGCCTGTGCATCAATGATTTCACTTAGCCACACCAAACTCAATGGCTTTAACCTATCCTTTGGACAGAGGGAGGTCATCGACTTTTAAAGCCCCATTCTTTAAAGTTGGACCTAGGGCGACCCGTTTCTCTTTAGACGTAGACATTGCTTTAAGGTGAGGGTTGCCGCTGTAAATTCCTAAAAACATAACAAGCCAATTTTGCACCAGGAGAGTTTCTTCTTAAACCCAATGTAGCGCAATTGTTAGATTTACTGCACTCTTTCAATTATTTTAGAGTAAACTATACTAAAGGTATTCTCTGTGGGACACTGGATCACCAGGAAAGGACTTGGGCACCATTGCTTGGTCTGAAGTTGAACTTCACTCAGCAAAATTAAACACAATCCTAAATGCTCTCACAGCAAGAAGAGTTTCAAGGTCAAGGTGGGCTTTTGCGCCAGTTGAACATAATAACTCTTGCACCCAAAGCTACTATCGCAAGCCTTAAATACCAAGCCTCTTAGTAGGGCAATCTAGTGCCATTTTCACTGGACACTCGTAAGAAGCAGAAGTCATTTATTTTGCTCATTTCATAAGGAGACAACGAAGCATGGTGCAGCGCAACTGTGGATCAGAAGTACGGATAAAGAGCTCATCCAGCAGTTGAACCTGGGATCACTCACACCCTAAGCAAGAATCAGACACCTAGACCAACGAGCCCAGTTCCCGCAGCTTGCTTTGTTATTCTTTCGACGTTTGCCTCTTGTCCACATTCTGCTCAATTGGCATTATTGATTTGTTACAATTTTCCTTTGATCAATTTAGAGTTCATTTGATGACTTTATTGGCAAGAGATCAGCACGCTGTTTAAAAATGAGCTGTCCCAGAGAAAGGTCTCACTCCTGCTTCAAAATGTATACCATTTTCTTTTTTATTCCGTTGAAAGCGAAAGCTCGTCAGACGCTGGTATATAAATTTGAACACCTAGCGTGCTATGTAAAAATGAATAAAATGCTTTTCTTTTCCCAAATTCAAAAGCAAATGTTGAAATATTTCAAGGAAGGGGTATTATTCCTCATCTTTGATTCAACACTAAAATCAATGCAAAGCATGCTTGCAATACACTGATTTTGTATTGTGAGAATGAGACAGTTTTCAAAAATGATTCAACATCACACGGGCGCATCATTGCAGAGTAAGGAAAAGGCTTTATGCAAGTTCGCACGTCTGTCATAAAGAGTTTTAAAGTGTTTTGAAATATAGCCACTTGTGGGAACCTTACACAGTAACTCTGTGCTAATATTCGGAGTATGTAAATAACATGATAGCCTTACCCTCACATAAGATTTTTCCAGAACATGTGCACTGATAAGAATTGTTGATAAGTTTCTTGATCTGTAGCATGTTAGAGTTCTGTCAGTTTATGGACAACTCGGGCTCAAAGGCAGCGCTCATCATTGCATAAAAAGAGGGGGCGTGGTCTCGTGGTCCCCGCCACCCACGGAAGCGTGTCAGGATGGCCGAGCGGACCAAGGCGCTGCGTTCAGGTCGCAGTCTCGTCTAGAGGCGTGGGTTCGAATCCCACTTCTGACAAGCTTTTCTCACTCGACATTTCATGCGTTGCGTCGGTGCTCTTCAGCTTCAGAGCTGTGCAGTATCGACCTGCGGCACGTGGTAGTCATGGCCGAGAGGTTAAGGCGATGGACTAGAAATCCATTGGGTTTTCCCGTGCAGGTTCGAGTCCTGCTGACTACGTGAGTGTTCTCTGCTGTTCATGAGCTTTGAGTCTGCCTGCAAAACTGCCTTTCCTATCTGGGAGGGAGTCTAAGCCCTCTTCTCTCTCTGAGTTTCCATGTGCGGAGCTCTCTTATTTGTCCATCAAAGGCATGATCATTTCAGGCCTTTGCTATGCTGTGTTTCCACCGTAGCCGGCTTTCTTACTTCACCCAATTGTTACCAACAGGTGTATCTGTAATAGGTGATGAAGAACAACCCAGTTCTTGTCCTGTAGTTCTTCCGCCCTACAGAATCTAGTTGCCTGCCTAATATAACTTGACTGTTACGTCACAGCCAGTCCTTCGATGTCATCTTTACATAGCCTTTGAAAAGAACACTCCTAAGGCCTGCACACCAGTGCTTGGACCTATCGGTACCAAACTCGCTGGCTCTAATCTAAGCCTTGACCAGATGGTGCACGGAGCTTTTCGTGGTGCTGCATCATTCGGCCTCAAGTTTTTTAGCCTCTGAAATACACATTGGAAATGACAGGGCAAAATGCACTTAAAAAAAAAAAAAAAAAAAAAACACGACCGCGAGGCCTGTGCATCAATGATTTCACTTAGCCACACCAAACTCAATGGCTTTAACCTATCCTTTGGACAGAGGGAGGTCATCGACTTTTAAAGCCCCATTCTTTAAAGTTGGACCTAGGGCGACCCGTTTCTCTTTAGACGTAGACATTGCTTTAAGGTGAGGGTTGCCGCTGTAAATTCCTAAAAACATAACAAGCCAATTTTGCACCAGGAGAGTTTCTTCTTAAACCCAATGTAGCGCAATTGTTAGATTTACTGCACTCTTTCAATTATTTTAGAGTAAACTATACTAAAGGTATTCTCTGTGGGACACTGGATCACCAGGAAAGGACTTGGGCACCATTGCTTGGTCTGAAGTTGAACTTCACTCAGCAAAATTAAACACAATCCTAAATGCTCTCACAGCAAGAAGAGTTTCAAGGTCAAGGTGGGCTTTTGCGCCAGTTGAACATAATAACTCTTGCACCCAAAGCTACTATCGCAAGCCTTAAATACCAAGCCTCTTAGTAGGGCAATCTAGTGCCATTTTCACTGGACACTCGTAAGAAGCAGAAGTCATTTATTTTGCTCATTTCATAAGGAGACAACGAAGCATGGTGCAGCGCAACTGTGGATCAGAAGTACGGATAAAGAGCTCATCCAGCAGTTGAACCTGGGATCACTCACACCCTAAGCAAGAATCAGACACCTAGACCAACGAGCCCAGTTCCCGCAGCTTGCTTTGTTATTCTTTCGACGTTTGCCTCTTGTCCACATTCTGCTCAATTGGCATTATTGATTTGTTACAATTTTCCTTTGATCAATTTAGAGTTCATTTGATGACTTTATTGGCAAGAGATCAGCACGCTGTTTAAAAATGAGCTGTCCCAGAGAAAGGTCTCACTCCTGCTTCAAAATGTATACCATTTTCTTTTTTATTCCGTTGAAAGCGAAAGCTCGTCAGACGCTGGTATATAAATTTGAACACCTAGCGCGCTATGTAAAAATGAATAAAATGCTTTTCTTTTCCCAAATTCAAAAGCAAATGTTGAAATATTTCAAGGAAGGGGTATTATTCCTCATCTTTGATTCAACACTAAAATCAATGCAAAGCATGCTTGCAATACACTGAATTTGTATTGTGAGAATGAGACAGTTTTCAAAAATGATTCAACATCACACGGGCGCATCATTGCAGAGTAAGGAAAAGGCTTTATGCAAGTTCGCACGTCTGTCATAAAGAGTTTTAAAGTGTTTTGAAATATAGCCACTTGTGGGAACCTTACACAGTAACGCTGTGCTAATATTCGGAGTATGTAAATAACATGATAGCCTTACCCTCACATAAGATTTTTCCAGAACATGTGCACTGATAAGAATTGTTGATAAGTTTCTTGATCTGTAGCATGTTAGAGTTCTGTCAGTTTATGGACAACTCGGGCTCAAAGGCAGCGCTCATCATTGCATAAAAAGAGGGGGCGTGGTCTCGTGGTCCCCGCCACCCACGGAAGCGTGTCAGGATGGCCGAGCGGACCAAGGCGCTGCGTTCAGGTCGCAGTCTCGTCTAGAGGCGTGGGTTCGAATCCCACTTCTGACAAGCTTTTCTCACTCGACATTTCATGCGTTGCGTCGGTGCTCTTCAGCTTCAGAGCTGTGCAGTATCGACCTGCGGCACGTGGTAGTCATGGCCGAGAGGTTAAGGCGATGGACTAGAAATTCATTGGGTTTTCCCGCGCAGGTTCGAGTCCTGCTGACTACGTGAGTGTTCTCTGCTGTTCATGAGCTTTGAGTCTGCCTGCAAAACTGCCTTTCCTATCTGGGAGGGAGTCTAAGCCCTCTTCTCTCTCTGAGTTTCCATGTGCGGAGCTCTCTTATTTGTCCATCAAAGGCATGATCATTTCAGGCCTTTGCTATGCTGTGTTTCCACCGTAGCCGGCTTTCTTACTTCACCCAATTGTTACCAACAGGTGTATCTGTAATAGGTGATGAAGAACAACCCAGTTCTTGTCCTGTAGTTCTTCCGCCCTACAGAATCTAGTTGCCTGCCTAATATAACTTGACTGTTACGTCACAGCCAGTCCTTCGATGTCATCTTTACATAGCCTTTGAAAAGAACACTCCTAAGGCCTGCACACCAGTGCTTGGACCTATCGGTACCAAACTCGCTGGCTCTAATCTAAGCCTTGACCAGATGGTGCACGGAGCTTTTCGTGGTGCTGCATCATTCGGCCTCAAGTTTTTTAGCCTCTGAAATACACATTGGAAATGACAGGGCAAAATGCACTTAAAAAAAAAAAAAAAAAAAAACACGACCGCGAGGCCTGTGCATCAATGATTTCACTTAGCCACACCAAACTCAATGGCTTTAACCTATCCTTTGGACAGAGGGAGGTCATCGACTTTTAAAGCCCCATTCTTTAAAGTTGGACCTAGGGCGACCCGTTTCTCTTTAGATGTAGACATTGCTTTAAGGTGAGGGTTGCCGCTGTAAATTCCTAAAAACATAACAAGCCAATTTTGCACCAGGAGAGTTTCTTCTTAAACCCAATGTAGCGCAATTGTTAGATTTACTGCACTCTTTCAATTATTTTAGAGTAAACTATACTAAAGGTATTCTCTGTGGGACACTGGATCACCAGGAAAGGACTTGGGCACCATTGCTTGGTCTGAAGTTGAACTTCACTCAGCAAAATTAAACACAATCCTAAATGCTCTCACAGCAAGAAGAGTTTCAAGGTCAAGGTGGGCTTTTGCGCCAGTTGAACATAATAACTCTTGCACCCAAAGCTACTATCGCAAGCCTTAAATACCAAGCCTCTTAGTAGGGCAATCTAGTGCCATTTTCACTGGACACTCGTAAGAAGCAGAAGTCATTTATTTTGCTCATTTCATAAGGAGACAACGAAGCATGGTGCAGCGCAACTGTGGATCAGAAGTACGGATAAAGAGCTCATCCAGCAGTTGAACCTGGGATCACTCACACCCTAAGCAAGAATCAGACACCTAGACCAACGAGCCCAGTTCCCGCAGCTTGCTTTGTTATTCTTTCGACGTTTGCCTCTTGTCCACATTCTGCTCAATTGGCATTATTGATTTGTTACAATTTTCCTTTGATCAATTTAGAGTTCATTTGATGACTTTATTGGCAAGAGATCAGCACGCTGTTTAAAAATGAGCTGTCCCAGAGAAAGGTCTCACTCCTGCTTCAAAATGTATACCATTTTCTTTTTTATTCCGTTGAAAGCGAAAGCTCGTCAGACGCTGGTATATAAATTTGAACACCTAGCGCGCTATGTAAAAATGAATAAAATGCTTTTCTTTTCCCAAATTCAAAAGCAAATGTTGAAATATTTCAAGGAAGGGGTATTATTCCTCATCTTTGATTCAACACTAAAATCAATGCAAAGCATGCTTGCAATACACTGAATTTGTATTGTGAGAATGAGACAGTTTTCAAAAATGATTCAACATCACACGGGCGCATCATTGCAGAGTAAGGAAAAGGCTTTATGCAAGTTCGCACGTCTGTCATAAAGAGTTTTAAAGTGTTTTGAAATATAGCCACTTGTGGGAACCTTACACAGTAACTCTGTGCTAATATTCGGAGTATGTAAATAACATGATAGCCTTACCCTCACATAAGATTTTTCCAGAACATGTGCACTGATAAGAATTGTTGATAAGTTTCTTGATCTGTAGCATGTTAGAGTTCTGTCAGTTTATGGACAACTCGGGCTCAAAGGCAGCGCTCATCATTGCATAAAAAGAGGGGGCGTGGTCTCGTGGTCCCCGCCACCCACGGAAGCGTGTCAGGATGGCCGAGCGGACCAAGGCGCTGCGTTCAGGTCGCAGTCTCGTCTAGAGGCGTGGGTTCGAATCCCACTTCTGACAAGCTTTTCTCACTCGACATTTCATGCGTTGCGTCGGTGCTCTTCAGCTTCAGAGCTGTGCAGTATCGACCTGCGGCACGTGGTAGTCATGGCCGAGAGGTTAAGGCGATGGACTAGAAATCCATTGGGTTTTCCCGCGCAGGTTCGAGTCCTGCTGACTACGTGAGTGTTCTCTGCTGTTCATGAGCTTTGAGTCTGCCTGCAAAACTGCCTTTCCTATCTGGGAGGGAGTCTAAGCCCTCTTCTCTCTCTGAGTTTCCATGTGCGGAGCTCTCTTATTTGTCCATCAAAGGCATGATCATTTCAGGCCTTTGCTATGCTGTGTTTCCACCGTAGCCGGCTTTCTTACTTCACCCAATTGTTACCAACAGGTGTATCTGTAATAGGTGATGAAGAACAACCCAGTTCTTGTCCTGTAGTTCTTCCGCCCTACAGAATCTAGTTGCCTGCCTAATATAACTTGACTGTTACGTCACAGCCAGTCCTTCGATGTCATCTTTACATAGCCTTTGAAAAGAACACTCCTAAGGCCTGCACACCAGTGCTTGGACCTATCGGTACCAAACTCGCTGGCTCTAATCTAAGCCTTGACCAGATGGTGCACGGAGCTTTTCGTGGTGCTGCATCATTCGGCCTCAAGTTTTTTAGCCTCTGAAATACACATTGGAAATGACAGGGCAAAATGCACTTAAAAAAAAAAAAAAAAAAAAACACGACCGCGAGGCCTGTGCATCAATGATTTCACTTAGCCACACCAAACTCAATGGCTTTAACCTATCCTTTGGACAGAGGGAGGTCATCGACTTTTAAAGCCCCATTCTTTAAAGTTGGACCTAGGGCGACCCGTTTCTCTTTAGATGTAGACATTGCTTTAAGGTGAGGGTTGCCGCTGTAAATTCCTAAAAACATAACAAGCCAATTTTGCACCAGGAGAGTTTCTTCTTAAACCCAATGTAGCGCAATTGTTAGATTTACTGCACTCTTTCAATTATTTTAGAGTAAACTATACTAAAGGTATTCTCTGTGGGACACTGGATCACCAGGAAAGGACTTGGGCACCATTGCTTGGTCTGAAGTTGAACTTCACTCAGCAAAATTAAACACAATCCTAAATGCTCTCACAGCAAGAAGAGTTTCAAGGTCAAGGTGGGCTTTTGCGCCAGTTGAACATAATAACTCTTGCACCCAAAGCTACTATCGCAAGCCTTAAATACCAAGCCTCTTAGTAGGGCAATCTAGTGCCATTTTCACTGGACACTCGTAAGAAGCAGAAGTCATTTATTTTGCTCATTTCATAAGGAGACAACGAAGCATGGTGCAGCGCAACTGTGGATCAGAAGTACGGATAAAGAGCTCATCCAGCAGTTGAACCTGGGATCACTCACACCCTAAGCAAGAATCAGACACCTAGACCAACGAGCCCAGTTCCCGCAGCTTGCTTTGTTATTCTTTCGACGTTTGCCTCTTGTCCACATTCTGCTCAATTGGCATTATTGATTTGTTACAATTTTCCTTTGATCAATTTAGAGTTCATTTGATGACTTTATTGGCAAGAGATCAGCACGCTGTTTAAAAATGAGCTGTCCCAGAGAAAGGTCTCACTCCTGCTTCAAAATGTATACCATTTTCTTTTTTATTCCGTTGAAAGCGAAAGCTCGTCAGACGCTGGTATATAAATTTGAACACCTAGCGTGCTATGTAAAAATGAATAAAATGCTTTTCTTTTCCCAAATTCAAAAGCAAATGTTGAAATATTTCAAGGAAGGGGTATTATTCCTCATCTTTGATTCAACACTAAAATCAATGCAAAGCATGCTTGCAATACACTGATTTTGTATTGTGAGAATGAGACAGTTTTCAAAAATGATTCAACATCACACGGGCGCATCATTGCAGAGTAAGGAAAAGGCTTTATGCAAGTTCGCACGTCTGTCATAAAGAGTTTTAAAGTGTTTTGAAATATAGCCACTTGTGGGAACCTTACACAGTAACTCTGTGCTAATATTCGGAGTATGTAAATAACATGATAGCCTTACCCTCACATAAGATTTTTCCAGAACATGTGCACTGATAAGAATTGTTGATAAGTTTCTTGATCTGTAGCATGTTAGAGTTCTGTCAGTTTATGGACAACTCGGGCTCAAAGGCAGCGCTCATCATTGCATAAAAAGAGGGGGCGTGGTCTCGTGGTCCCCGCCACCCACGGAAGCGTGTCAGGATGGCCGAGCGGACCAAGGCGCTGCGTTCAGGTCGCAGTCTCGTCTAGAGGCGTGGGTTCGAATCCCACTTCTGACAAGCTTTTCTCACTCGACATTTCATGCGTTGCGTCGGTGCTCTTCAGCTTCAGAGCTGTGCAGTATCGACCTGCGGCACGTGGTAGTCATGGCCGAGAGGTTAAGGCGATGGACTAGAAATCCATTGGGTTTTCCCGTGCAGGTTCGAGTCCTGCTGACTACGTGAGTGTTCTCTGCTGTTCATGAGCTTTGAGTCTGCCTGCAAAACTGCCTTTCCTATCTGGGAGGGAGTCTAAGCCCTCTTCTCTCTCTGAGTTTCCATGTGCGGAGCTCTCTTATTTGTCCATCAAAGGCATGATCATTTCAGGCCTTTGCTATGCTGTGTTTCCACCGTAGCCGGCTTTCTTACTTCACCCAATTGTTACCAACAGGTGTATCTGTAATAGGTGATGAAGAACAACCCAGTTCTTGTCCTGTAGTTCTTCCGCCCTACAGAATCTAGTTGCCTGCCTAATATAACTTGACTGTTACGTCACAGCCAGTCCTTCGATGTCATCTTTACATAGCCTTTGAAAAGAACACTCCTAAGGCCTGCACACCAGTGCTTGGACCTATCGGTACCAAACTCGCTGGCTCTAATCTAAGCCTTGACCAGATGGTGCACGGAGCTTTTCGTGGTGCTGCATCATTCGGCCTCAAGTTTTTTAGCCTCTGAAATACACATTGGAAATGACAGGGCAAAATGCACTTAAAAAAAAAAAAAAAAAAAAAACACGACCGCGAGGCCTGTGCATCAATGATTTCACTTAGCCACACCAAACTCAATGGCTTTAACCTATCCTTTGGACAGAGGGAGGTCATCGACTTTTAAAGCCCCATTCTTTAAAGTTGGACCTAGGGCGACCCGTTTCTCTTTAGACGTAGACATTGCTTTAAGGTGAGGGTTGCCGCTGTAAATTCCTAAAAACATAACAAGCCAATTTTGCACCAGGAGAGTTTCTTCTTAAACCCAATGTAGCGCAATTGTTAGATTTACTGCACTCTTTCAATTATTTTAGAGTAAACTATACTAAAGGTATTCTCTGTGGGACACTGGATCACCAGGAAAGGACTTGGGCACCATTGCTTGGTCTGAAGTTGAACTTCACTCAGCAAAATTAAACACAATCCTAAATGCTCTCACAGCAAGAAGAGTTTCAAGGTCAAGGTGGGCTTTTGCGCCAGTTGAACATAATAACTCTTGCACCCAAAGCTACTATCGCAAGCCTTAAATACCAAGCCTCTTAGTAGGGCAATCTAGTGCCATTTTCACTGGACACTCGTAAGAAGCAGAAGTCATTTATTTTGCTCATTTCATAAGGAGACAACGAAGCATGGTGCAGCGCAACTGTGGATCAGAAGTACGGATAAAGAGCTCATCCAGCAGTTGAACCTGGGATCACTCACACCCTAAGCAAGAATCAGACACCTAGACCAACGTGCCCAGTTCCCGCAGCTTGCTTTGTTATTCTTTCGACGTTTGCCTCTTGTCCACATTCTGCTCAATTGGCATTATTGATTTGTTACAATTTTCCTTTGATCAATTTAGAGTTCATTTGATGACTTTATTGGCAAGAGATCAGCACGCTGTTTAAAAATGAGCTGTCCCAGAGAAAGGTCTCACTCCTGCTTCAAAATGTATACCATTTTCTTTTTTATTCCGTTGAAAGCGAAAGCTCGTCAGACGCTGGTATATAAATTTGAACACCTAGCGCGCTATGTAAAAATGAATAAAATGCTTTTCTTTTCCCAAATTCAAAAGCAAATGTTGAAATATTTCAAGGAAGGGGTATTATTCCTCATCTTTGATTCAACACTAAAATCAATGCAAAGCATGCTTGCAATACACTGAATTTGTATTGTGAGAATGAGACAGTTTTCAAAAATGATTCAACATCACACGGGCGCATCATTGCAGAGTAAGGAAAAGGCTTTATGCAAGTTCGCACGTCTGTCATAAAGAGTTTTAAAGTGTTTTGAAATATAGCCACTTGTGGGAACCTTACACAGTAACTCTGTGCTAATATTCGGAGTATGTAAATAACATGATAGCCTTACCCTCACATAAGATTTTTCCAGAACATGTGCACTGATAAGAATTGTTGATAAGTTTCTTGATCTGTAGCATGTTAGAGTTCTGTCAGTTTATGGACAACTCGGGCTCAAAGGCAGCGCTCATCATTGCATAAAAAGAGGGGGCGTGGTCTCGTGGTCCCCGCCACCCACGGAAGCGTGTCAGGATGGCCGAGCGGACCAAGGCGCTGCGTTCAGGTCGCAGTCTCGTCTAGAGGCGTGGGTTCGAATCCCACTTCTGACAAGCTTTTCTCACTCGACATTTCATGCGTTGCGTCGGTGCTCTTCAGCTTCAGAGCTGTGCAGTATCGACCTGCGGCACGTGGTAGTCATGGCCGAGAGGTTAAGGCGATGGACTAGAAATCCATTGGGTTTTCCCGCGCAGGTTCGAGTCCTGCTGACTACGTGAGTGTTCTCTGCTGTTCATGAGCTTTGAGTCTGCCTGCAAAACTGCCTTTCCTATCTGGGAGGGAGTCTAAGCCCTCTTCTCTCTCTGAGTTTCCATGTGCGGAGCTCTCTTATTTGTCCATCAAAGGCATGATCATTTCAGGCCTTTGCTATGCTGTGTTTCCACCGTAGCCGGCTTTCTTACTTCACCCAATTGTTACCAACAGGTGTATCTGTAATAGGTGATGAAGAACAACCCAGTTCTTGTCCTGTAGTTCTTCCGCCCTACAGAATCTAGTTGCCTGCCTAATATAACTTGACTGTTACGTCACAGCCAGTCCTTCGATGTCATCTTTACATAGCCTTTGAAAAGAACACTCCTAAGGCCTGCACACCAGTGCTTGGACCTATCGGTACCAAACTCGCTGGCTCTAATCTAAGCCTTGACCAGATGGTGCACGGAGCTTTTCGTGGTGCTGCATCATTCGGCCTCAAGTTTTTTAGCCTCTGAAATACACATTGGAAATGACAGGGCAAAATGCACTTAAAAAAAAAAAAAAAAAAAAACACGACCGCGAGGCCTGTGCATCAATGATTTCACTTAGCCACACCAAACTCAATGGCTTTAACCTATCCTTTGGACAGAGGGAGGTCATCGACTTTTAAAGCCCCATTCTTTAAAGTTGGACCTAGGGCGACCCGTTTCTCTTTAGACGTAGACATTGCTTTAAGGTGAGGGTTGCCGCTGTAAATTCCTAAAAACATAACAAGCCAATTTTGCACCAGGAGAGTTTCTTCTTAAACCCAATGTAGCGCAATTGTTAGATTTACTGCACTCTTTCAATTATTTTAGAGTAAACTATACTAAAGGTATTCTCTGTGGGACACTGGATCACCAGGAAAGGACTTGGGCACCATTGCTTGGTCTGAAGTTGAACTTCACTCAGCAAAATTAAACACAATCCTAAATGCTCTCACAGCAAGAAGAGTTTCAAGGTCAAGGTGGGCTTTTGCGCCAGTTGAACATAATAACTCTTGCACCCAAAGCTACTATCGCAAGCCTTAAATACCAAGCCTCTTAGTAGGGCAATCTAGTGCCATTTTCACTGGACACTCGTAAGAAGCAGAAGTCATTTATTTTGCTCATTTCATAAGGAGACAACGAAGCATGGTGCAGCGCAACTGTGGATCAGAAGTACGGATAAAGAGCTCATCCAGCAGTTGAACCTGGGATCACTCACACCCTAAGCAAGAATCAGACACCTAGACCAACGAGCCCAGTTCCCGCAGCTTGCTTTGTTATTCTTTCGACGTTTGCCTCTTGTCCACATTCTGCTCAATTGGCATTATTGATTTGTTACAATTTTCCTTTGATCAATTTAGAGTTCATTTGATGACTTTATTGGCAAGAGATCAGCACGCTGTTTAAAAATGAGCTGTCCCAGAGAAAGGTCTCACTCCTGCTTCAAAATGTATACCATTTTCTTTTTTATTCCGTTGAAAGCGAAAGCTCGTCAGACGCTGGTATATAAATTTGAACACCTAGCGCGCTATGTAAAAATGAATAAAATGCTTTTCTTTTCCCAAATTCAAAAGCAAATGTTGAAATATTTCAAGGAAGGGGTATTATTCCTCATCTTTGATTCAACACTAAAATCAATGCAAAGCATGCTTGCAATACACTGAATTTGTATTGTGAGAATGAGACAGTTTTCAAAAATGATTCAACATCACACGGGCGCATCATTGCAGAGTAAGGAAAAGGCTTTATGCAAGTTCGCACGTCTGTCATAAAGAGTTTTAAAGTGTTTTGAAATATAGCCACTTGTGGGAACCTTACACAGTAACTCTGTGCTAATATTCGGAGTATGTAAATAACATGATAGCCTTACCCTCACATAAGATTTTTCCAGAACATGTGCACTGATAAGAATTGTTGATAAGTTTCTTGATCTGTAGCATGTTAGAGTTCTGTCAGTTTATGGACAACTCGGGCTCAAAGGCAGCGCTCATCATTGCATAAAAAGAGGGGGCGTGGTCTCGTGGTCCCCGCCACCCACGGAAGCGTGTCAGGATGGCCGAGCGGACCAAGGCGCTGCGTTCAGGTCGCAGTCTCGTCTAGAGGCGTGGGTTCGAATCCCACTTCTGACAAGCTTTTCTCACTCGACATTTCATGCGTTGCGTCGGTGCTCTTCAGCTTCAGAGCTGTGCAGTATCGACCTGCGGCACGTGGTAGTCATGGCCGAGAGGTTAAGGCGATGGACTAGAAATCCATTGGGTTTTCCCGCGCAGGTTCGAGTCCTGCTGACTACGTGAGTGTTCTCTGCTGTTCATGAGCTTTGAGTCTGCCTGCAAAACTGCCTTTCCTATCTGGGAGGGAGTCTAAGCCCTCTTCTCTCTCTGAGTTTCCATGTGCGGAGCTCTCTTATTTGTCCATCAAAGGCATGATCATTTCAGGCCTTTGCTATGCTGTGTTTCCACCGTAGCCGGCTTTCTTACTTCACCCAATTGTTACCAACAGGTGTATCTGTAATAGGTGATGAAGAACAACCCAGTTCTTGTCCTGTAGTTCTTCCGCCCTACAGAATCTAGTTGCCTGCCTAATATAACTTGACTGTTACGTCACAGCCAGTCCTTCGATGTCATCTTTACATAGCCTTTGAAAAGAACACTCCTAAGGCCTGCACACCAGTGCTTGGACCTATCGGTACCAAACTCGCTGGCTCTAATCTAAGCCTTGACCAGATGGTGCACGGAGCTTTTCGTGGTGCTGCATCATTCGGCCTCAAGTTTTTTAGCCTCTGAAATACACATTGGAAATGACAGGGCAAAATGCACTTAAAAAAAAAAAAAAAAAAAAACACGACCGCGAGGCCTGTGCATCAATGATTTCACTTAGCCACACCAAACTCAATGGCTTTAACCTATCCTTTGGACAGAGGGAGGTCATCGACTTTTAAAGCCCCATTCTTTAAAGTTGGACCTAGGGCGACCCGTTTCTCTTTAGACGTAGACATTGCTTTAAGGTGAGGGTTGCCGCTGTAAATTCCTAAAAACATAACAAGCCAATTTTGCACCAGGAGAGTTTCTTCTTAAACCCAATGTAGCGCAATTGTTAGATTTACTGCACTCTTTCAATTATTTTAGAGTAAACTATACTAAAGGTATTCTCTGTGGGACACTGGATCACCAGGAAAGGACTTGGGCACCATTGCTTGGTCTGAAGTTGAACTTCACTCAGCAAAATTAAACACAATCCTAAATGCTCTCACAGCAAGAAGAGTTTCAAGGTCAAGGTGGGCTTTTGCGCCAGTTGAACATAATAACTCTTGCACCCAAAGCTACTATCGCAAGCCTTAAATACCAAGCCTCTTAGTAGGGCAATCTAGTGCCATTTTCACTGGACACTCGTAAGAAGCAGAAGTCATTTATTTTGCTCATTTCATAAGGAGACAACGAAGCATGGTGCAGCGCAACTGTGGATCAGAAGTACGGATAAAGAGCTCATCCAGCAGTTGAACCTGGGATCACTCACACCCTAAGCAAGAATCAGACACCTAGACCAAGGAGCCCAGTTCCCGCAGCTTGCTTTGTTATTCTTTCGACGTTTGTCTCTTGTCCACATTCTGCTCAATTGGCATTATTGATTTGTTACAATTTTCCTTTGATCAATTTAGAGTTCATTTGATGACTTTATTGGCAAGAGATCAGCACGCTGTTTAAAAATGAGCTGTCCCAGAGAAAGGTCTCACTCCTGCTTCAAAATGTATACCATTTTCTTTTTTATTCCGTTGAAAGCGAAAGCTCGTCAGACGCTGGTATATAAATTTGAACACCTAGCGCGCTATGTAAAAATGAATAAAATGCTTTTCTTTTCCCAAATTCAAAAGCAAATGTTGAAATATTTCAAGGAAGGGGTATTATTCCTCATCTTTGATTCAACACTAAAATCAATGCAAAGCATGCTTGCAATACACTGAATTTGTATTGTGAGAATGAGACAGTTTTCAAAAATGATTCAACATCACACGGGCGTATCATTGCAGAGTAAGGAAAAGGCTTTATGCAAGTTCGCACGTCTGTCATAAAGAGTTTTAAAGTGTTTTGAAATATAGCCACTTGTGGGAACCTTACACAGTAACTCTGTGCTAATATTCGGAGTATGTAAATAACATGATAGCCTTACCCTCACATAAGATTTTTCCAGAACATGTGCACTGATAAGAATTGTTGATAAGTTTCTTGATCTGTAGCATGTTAGAGTTCTGTCAGTTTATGGACAACTCGGGCTCAAAGGCAGCGCTCATCATTGCATAAAAAGAGGGGGCGTGGTCTCGTGGTCCCCGCCACCCACGGAAGCGTGTCAGGATGGCCGAGCGGACCAAGGCGCTGCGTTCAGGTCGCAGTCTCGTCTAGAGGCGTTGGTTCGAATCCCACTTCTGACAAGCTTTTCTCACTCGACATTTCATGCGTTGCGTCGGTGCTCTTCAGCTTCAGAGCTGTGCAGTATCGACCTGCGGCACGTGGTAGTCATGGCCGAGAGGTTAAGGCGATGGACTAGAAATTCATTGGGTTTTCCCGCGCAGGTTCGAGTCCTGCTGACTACGTGAGTGTTCTCTGCTGTTCATGAGCTTTGAGTCTGCCTGCAAAACTGCCTTTCCTATCTGGGAGGGAGTCTAAGCCCTCTTCTCTCTCTGAGTTTCCATGTGCGGAGCTCTCTTATTTGTCCATCAAAGGCATGATCATTTCAGGCCTTTGCTATGCTGTGTTTCCACCGTAGCCGGCTTTCTTACTTCACCCAATTGTTACCAGCAGGTGTATCTGTAATAGGTGATGAAGAACAACCCAGTTCTTGTCCTGTAGTTCTTCCGCCCTACAGAATCTAGTTGCCTGCCTAATATAACTTGACTGTTACGTCACAGCCAGTCCTTCGATGTCATCTTTACATAGCCTTTGAAAAGAACACTCCTAAGGCCTGCACACCAGTGCTTGGACCTATCGGTACCAAACTCGCTGGCTCTAATCTAAGCCTTGACCAGATGGTGCACGGAGCTTTTCGTGGTGCTGCATCATTCGGCCTCAAGTTTTTTAGCCTCTGAAATACACATTGGAAATGACAGGGCAAAATGCACTTAAAAAAAAAAAAAAAAAAAAACACGACCGCGAGGCCTGTGCATCAATGATTTCACTTAGCCACACCAAACTCAATGGCTTTAACCTATCCTTTGGACAGAGGGAGGTCATCGACTTTTAAAGCCCCATTCTTTAAAGTTGGACCTAGGGCGACCCGTTTCTCTTTAGACGTAGACATTGCTTTAAGGTGAGGGTTGCCGCTGTAAATTCCTAAAAACATAACAAGCCAATTTTGCACCAGGAGAGTTTCTTCTTAAACCCAATGTAGCGCAATTGTTAGATTTACTGCACTCTTTCAATTATTTTAGAGTAAACTATACTAAAGGTATTCTCTGTGGGACACTGGATCACCAGGAAAGGACTTGGGCACCATTGCTTGGTCTGAAGTTGAACTTCACTCAGCAAAATTAAACACAATCCTAAATGCTCTCACAGCAAGAAGAGTTTCAAGGTCAAGGTGGGCTTTTGCGCCAGTTGAACATAATAACTCTTGCACCCAAAGCTACTATCGCAAGCCTTAAATACCAAGCCTCTTAGTAGGGCAATCTAGTGCCATTTTCACTGGACACTCGTAAGAAGCAGAAGTCATTTATTTTGCTCATTTCATAAGGAGACAACGAAGCATGGTGCAGCGCAACTGTGGATCAGAAGTACGGATAAAGAGCTCATCCAGCAGTTGAACCTGGGATCACTCACACCCTAAGCAAGAATCAGACACCTAGACCAACGAGCCCAGTTCCCGCAGCTTGCTTTGTTATTCTTTCGACGTTTGCCTCTTGTCCACATTCTGCTCAATTGGCATTATTGATTTGTTACAATTTTCCTTTGATCAATTTAGAGTTCATTTGATGACTTTATTGGCAAGAGATCAGCACGCTGTTTAAAAATGAGCTGTCCCAGAGAAAGGTCTCACTCCTGCTTCAAAATGTATACCATTTTCTTTTTTATTCCGTTGAAAGCGAAAGCTCGTCAGACGCTGGTATATAAATTTGAACACCTAGCGTGCTATGTAAAAATGAATAAAATGCTTTTCTTTTCCCAAATTCAAAAGCAAATGTTGAAATATTTCAAGGAAGGGGTATTATTCCTCATCTTTGATTCAACACTAAAATCAATGCAAAGCATGCTTGCAATACACTGATTTTGTATTGTGAGAATGAGACAGTTTTCAAAAATGATTCAACATCACACGGGCGCATCATTGCAGAGTAAGGAAAAGGCTTTATGCAAGTTCGCACGTCTGTCATAAAGAGTTTTAAAGTGTTTTGAAATATAGCCACTTGTGGGAACCTTACACAGTAACTCTGTGCTAATATTCGGAGTATGTAAATAACATGATAGCCTTACCCTCACATAAGATTTTTCCAGAACATGTGCACTGATAAGAATTGTTGATAAGTTTCTTGATCTGTAGCATGTTAGAGTTCTGTCAGTTTATGGACAACTCGGGCTCAAAGGCAGCGCTCATCATTGCATAAAAAGAGGGGGCGTGGTCTCGTGGTCCCCGCCACCCACGGAAGCGTGTCAGGATGGCCGAGCGGACCAAGGCGCTGCGTTCAGGTCGCAGTCTCGTCTAGAGGCGTGGGTTCGAATCCCACTTCTGACAAGCTTTTCTCACTCGACATTTCATGCGTTGCGTCGGTGCTCTTCAGCTTCAGAGCTGTGCAGTATCGACCTGCGGCACGTGGTAGTCATGGCCGAGAGGTTAAGGCGATGGACTAGAAATCCATTGGGTTTTCCCGTGCAGGTTCGAGTCCTGCTGACTACGTGAGTGTTCTCTGCTGTTCATGAGCTTTGAGTCTGCCTGCAAAACTGCCTTTCCTATCTGGGAGGGAGTCTAAGCCCTCTTCTCTCTCTGAGTTTCCATGTGCGGAGCTCTCTTATTTGTCCATCAAAGGCATGATCATTTCAGGCCTTTGCTATGCTGTGTTTCCACCGTAGCCGGCTTTCTTACTTCACCCAATTGTTACCAACAGGTGTATCTGTAATAGGTGATGAAGAACAACCCAGTTCTTGTCCTGTAGTTCTTCCGCCCTACAGAATCTAGTTGCCTGCCTAATATAACTTGACTGTTACGTCACAGCCAGTCCTTCGATGTCATCTTTACATAGCCTTTGAAAAGAACACTCCTAAGGCCTGCACACCAGTGCTTGGACCTATCGGTACCAAACTCGCTGGCTCTAATCTAAGCCTTGACCAGATGGTGCACGGAGCTTTTCGTGGTGCTGCATCATTCGGCCTCAAGTTTTTTAGCCTCTGAAATACACATTGGAAATGACAGGGCAAAATGCACTTAAAAAAAAAAAAAAAAAAAAACACGACCGCGAGGCCTGTGCATCAATGATTTCACTTAGCCACACCAAACTCAATGGCTTTAACCTATCCTTTGGACAGAGGGAGGTCATCGACTTTTAAAGCCCCATTCTTTAAAGTTGGACCTAGGGCGACCCGTTTCTCTTTAGACGTAGACATTGCTTTAAGGTGAGGGTTGCCGCTGTAAATTCCTAAAAACATAACAAGCCAATTTTGCACCAGGAGAGTTTCTTCTTAAACCCAATGTAGCGCAATTGTTAGATTTACTGCACTCTTTCAATTATTTTAGAGTAAACTATACTAAAGGTATTCTCTGTGGGACACTGGATCACCAGGAAAGGACTTGGGCACCATTGCTTGGTCTGAAGTTGAACTTCACTCAGCAAAATTAAACACAATCCTAAATGCTCTCACAGCAAGAAGAGTTTCAAGGTCAAGGTGGGCTTTTGCGCCAGTTGAACATAATAACTCTTGCACCCAAAGCTACTATCGCAAGCCTTAAATACCAAGCCTCTTAGTAGGGCAATCTAGTGCCATTTTCACTGGACACTCGTAAGAAGCAGAAGTCATTTATTTTGCTCATTTCATAAGGAGACAACGAAGCATGGTGCAGCGCAACTGTGGATCAGAAGTACGGATAAAGAGCTCATCCAGCAGTTGAACCTGGGATCACTCACACCCTAAGCAAGAATCAGACACCTAGACCAACGAGCCCAGTTCCCGCAGCTTGCTTTGTTATTCTTTCGACGTTTGCCTCTTGTCCACATTCTGCTCAATTGGCATTATTGATTTGTTACAATTTTCCTTTGATCAATTTAGAGTTCATTTGATGACTTTATTGGCAAGAGATCAGCACGCTGTTTAAAAATGAGCTGTCCCAGAGAAAGGTCTCACTCCTGCTTCAAAATGTATACCATTTTCTTTTTTATTCCGTTGAAAGCGAAAGCTCGTCAGACGCTGGTATATAAATTTGAACACCTAGCGCGCTATGTAAAAATGAATAAAATGCTTTTCTTTTCCCAAATTCAAAAGCAAATGTTGAAATATTTCAAGGAAGGGGTATTATTCCTCATCTTTGATTCAACACTAAAATCAATGCAAAGCATGCTTGCAATACACTGAATTTGTATTGTGAGAATGAGACAGTTTTCAAAAATGATTCAACATCACACGGGCGCATCATTGCAGAGTAAGGAAAAGGCTTTATGCAAGTTCGCACGTCTGTCATAAAGAGTTTTAAAGTGTTTTGAAATATAGCCACTTGTGGGAACCTTACACAGTAACTCTGTGCTAATATTCGGAGTATGTAAATAACATGATAGCCTTACCCTCACATAAGATTTTTCCAGAACATGTGCACTGATAAGAATTGTTGATAAGTTTCTTGATCTGTAGCATGTTAGAGTTCTGTCAGTTTATGGACAACTCGGGCTCAAAGGCAGCGCTCATCATTGCATAAAAAGAGGGGGCGTGGTCTCGTGGTCCCCGCCACCCACGGAAGCGTGTCAGGATGGCCGAGCGGACCAAGGCGCTGCGTTCAGGTCGCAGTCTCGTCTAGAGGCGTGGGTTCGAATCCCACTTCTGACAAGCTTTTCTCACTCGACATTTCATGCGTTGCGTCGGTGCTCTTCAGCTTCAGAGCTGTGCAGTATCGACCTGCGGCACGTGGTAGTCATGGCCGAGAGGTTAAGGCGATGGACTAGAAATTCATTGGGTTTTCCCGCGCAGGTTCGAGTCCTGCTGACTACGTGAGTGTTCTCTGCTGTTCATGAGCTTTGAGTCTGCCTGCAAAACTGCCTTTCCTATCTGGGAGGGAGTCTAAGCCCTCTTCTCTCTCTGAGTTTCCATGTGCGGAGCTCTCTTATTTGTCCATCAAAGGCATGATCATTTCAGGCCTTTGCTATGCTGTGTTTCCACCGTAGCCGGCTTTCTTACTTCACCCAATTGTTACCAACAGGTGTATCTGTAATAGGTGATGAAGAACAACCCAGTTCTTGTCCTGTAGTTCTTCCGCCCTACAGAATCTAGTTGCCTGCCTAATATAACTTGACTGTTACGTCACAGCCAGTCCTTCGATGTCATCTTTACATAGCCTTTGAAAAGAACACTCCTAAGGCCTGCACACCAGTGCTTGGACCTATCGGTACCAAACTCGCTGGCTCTAATCTAAGCCTTGACCAGATGGTGCACGGAGCTTTTCGTGGTGCTGCATCATTCGGCCTCAAGTTTTTTAGCCTCTGAAATACACATTGGAAATGACAGGGCAAAATGCACTTAAAAAAAAAAAAAAAAAAAAACACGACCGCGAGGCCTGTGCATCAATGATTTCACTTAGCCACACCAAACTCAATGGCTTTAACCTATCCTTTGGACAGAGGGAGGTCATCGACTTTTAAAGCCCCATTCTTTAAAGTTGGACCTAGGGCGACCCGTTTCTCTTTAGATGTAGACATTGCTTTAAGGTGAGGGTTGCCGCTGTAAATTCCTAAAAACATAACAAGCCAATTTTGCACCAGGAGAGTTTCTTCTTAAACCCAATGTAGCGCAATTGTTAGATTTACTGCACTCTTTCAATTATTTTAGAGTAAACTATACTAAAGGTATTCTCTGTGGGACACTGGATCACCAGGAAAGGACTTGGGCACCATTGCTTGGTCTGAAGTTGAACTTCACTCAGCAAAATTAAACACAATCCTAAATGCTCTCACAGCAAGAAGAGTTTCAAGGTCAAGGTGGGCTTTTGCGCCAGTTGAACATAATAACTCTTGCACCCAAAGCTACTATCGCAAGCCTTAAATACCAAGCCTCTTAGTAGGGCAATCTAGTGCCATTTTCACTGGACACTCGTAAGAAGCAGAAGTCATTTATTTTGCTCATTTCATAAGGAGACAACGAAGCATGGTGCAGCGCAACTGTGGATCAGAAGTACGGATAAAGAGCTCATCCAGCAGTTGAACCTGGGATCACTCACACCCTAAGCAAGAATCAGACACCTAGACCAACGAGCCCAGTTCCCGCAGCTTGCTTTGTTATTCTTTCGACGTTTGCCTCTTGTCCACATTCTGCTCAATTGGCATTATTGATTTGTTACAATTTTCCTTTGATCAATTTAGAGTTCATTTGATGACTTTATTGGCAAGAGATCAGCACGCTGTTTAAAAATGAGCTGTCCCAGAGAAAGGTCTCACTCCTGCTTCAAAATGTATACCATTTTCTTTTTTATTCCGTTGAAAGCGAAAGCTCGTCAGACGCTGGTATATAAATTTGAACACCTAGCGCGCTATGTAAAAATGAATAAAATGCTTTTCTTTTCCCAAATTCAAAAGCAAATGTTGAAATATTTCAAGGAAGGGGTATTATTCCTCATCTTTGATTCAACACTAAAATCAATGCAAAGCATGCTTGCAATACACTGAATTTGTATTGTGAGAATGAGACAGTTTTCAAAAATGATTCAACATCACACGGGCGCATCATTGCAGAGTAAGGAAAAGGCTTTATGCAAGTTCGCACGTCTGTCATAAAGAGTTTTAAAGTGTTTTGAAATATAGCCACTTGTGGGAACCTTACACAGTAACTCTGTGCTAATATTCGGAGTATGTAAATAACATGATAGCCTTACCCTCACATAAGATTTTTCCAGAACATGTGCACTGATAAGAATTGTTGATAAGTTTCTTGATCTGTAGCATGTTAGAGTTCTGTCAGTTTATGGACAACTCGGGCTCAAAGGCAGCGCTCATCATTGCATAAAAAGAGGGGGCGTGGTCTCGTGGTCCCCGCCACCCACGGAAGCGTGTCAGGATGGCCGAGCGGACCAAGGCGCTGCGTTCAGGTCGCAGTCTCGTCTAGAGGCGTGGGTTCGAATCCCACTTCTGACAAGCTTTTCTCACTCGACATTTCATGCGTTGCGTCGGTGCTCTTCAGCTTCAGAGCTGTGCAGTATCGACCTGCGGCACGTGGTAGTCATGGCCGAGAGGTTAAGGCGATGGACTAGAAATCCATTGGGTTTTCCCGCGCAGGTTCGAGTCCTGCTGACTACGTGAGTGTTTTCTGCTGTTCATGAGCTTTGAGTCTGCCTGCAAAACTGCCTTTCCTATCTGGGAGGGAGTCTAAGCCCTCTTCTCTCTCTGAGTTTCCATGTGCGGAGCTCTCTTATTTGTCCATCAAAGGCATGATCATTTCAGGCCTTTGCTATGCTGTGTTTCCACCGTAGCCGGCTTTCTTACTTCACCCAATTGTTACCAACAGGTGTATCTGTAATAGGTGATGAAGAACAACCCAGTTCTTGTCCTGTAGTTCTTCCGCCCTACAGAATCTAGTTGCCTGCCTAATATAACTTGACTGTTACGTCACAGCCAGTCCTTCGATGTCATCTTTACATAGCCTTTGAAAAGAACACTCCTAAGGCCTGCACACCAGTGCTTGGACCTATCGGTACCAAACTCGCTGGCTCTAATCTAAGCCTTGACCAGATGGTGCACGGAGCTTTTCGTGGTGCTGCATCATTCGGCCTCAAGTTTTTTAGCCTCTGAAATACACATTGGAAATGACAGGGCAAAATGCACTTAAAAAAAAAAAAAAAAAAAAACACGACCGCGAGGCCTGTGCATCAATGATTTCACTTAGCCACACCAAACTCAATGGCTTTAACCTATCCTTTGGACAGAGGGAGGTCATCGACTTTTAAAGCCCCATTCTTTAAAGTTGGACCTAGGGCGACCCGTTTCTCTTTAGATGTAGACATTGCTTTAAGGTGAGGGTTGCCGCTGTAAATTCCTAAAAACATAACAAGCCAATTTTGCACCAGGAGAGTTTCTTCTTAAACCCAATGTAGCGCAATTGTTAGATTTACTGCACTCTTTCAATTATTTTAGAGTAAACTATACTAAAGGTATTCTCTGTGGGACACTGGATCACCAGGAAAGGACTTGGGCACCATTGCTTGGTCTGAAGTTGAACTTCACTCAGCAAAATTAAACACAATCCTAAATGCTCTCACAGCAAGAAGAGTTTCAAGGTCAAGGTGGGCTTTTGCGCCAGTTGAACATAATAACTCTTGCACCCAAAGCTACTATCGCAAGCCTTAAATACCAAGCCTCTTAGTAGGGCAATCTAGTGCCATTTTCACTGGACACTCGTAAGAAGCAGAAGTCATTTATTTTGCTCATTTCATAAGGAGACAACGAAGCATGGTGCAGCGCAACTGTGGATCAGAAGTACGGATAAAGAGCTCATCCAGCAGTTGAACCTGGGATCACTCACACCCTAAGCAAGAATCAGACACCTAGACCAACGAGCCCAGTTCCCGCAGCTTGCTTTGTTATTCTTTCGACGTTTGCCTCTTGTCCACATTCTGCTCAATTGGCATTATTGATTTGTTACAATTTTCCTTTGATCAATTTAGAGTTCATTTGATGACTTTATTGGCAAGAGATCAGCACGCTGTTTAAAAATGAGCTGTCCCAGAGAAAGGTCTCACTCCTGCTTCAAAATGTATACCATTTTCTTTTTTATTCCGTTGAAAGCGAAAGCTCGTCAGACGCTGGTATATAAATTTGAACACCTAGCGCGCTATGTAAAAATGAATAAAATGCTTTTCTTTTCCCAAATTCAAAAGCAAATGTTGAAATATTTCAAGGAAGGGGTATTATTCCTCATCTTTGATTCAACACTAAAATCAATGCAAAGCATGCTTGCAATACACTGAATTTGTATTGTGAGAATGAGACAGTTTTCAAAAATGATTCAACATCACACGGGCGCATCATTGCAGAGTAAGGAAAAGGCTTTATGCAAGTTCGCACGTCTGTCATAAAGAGTTTTAAAGTGTTTTGAAATATAGCCACTTGTGGGAACCTTACACAGTAACTCTGTGCTAATATTCGGAGTATGTAAATAACATGATAGCCTTACCCTCACATAAGATTTTTCCAGAACATGTGCACTGATAAGAATTGTTGATAAGTTTCTTGATCTGTAGCATGTTAGAGTTCTGTCAGTTTATGGACAACTCGGGCTCAAAGGCAGCGCTCATCATTGCATAAAAAGAGGGGGCGTGGTCTCGTGGTCCCCGCCACCCACGGAAGCGTGTCAGGATGGCCGAGCGGACCAAGGCGCTGCGTTCAGGTCGCAGTCTCGTCTAGAGGCGTGGGTTCGAATCCCACTTCTGACAAGCTTTTCTCACTCGACATTTCATGCGTTGCGTCGGTGCTCTTCAGCTTCAGAGCTGTGCAGTATCGACCTGCGGCACGTGGTAGTCATGGCCGAGAGGTTAAGGCGATGGACTAGAAATCCATTGGGTTTTCCCGCGCAGGTTCGAGTCCTGCTGACTACGTGAGTGTTCTCTGCTGTTCATGAGCTTTGAGTCTGCCTGCAAAACTGCCTTTCCTATCTGGGAGGGAGTCTAAGCCCTCTTCTCTCTCTGAGTTTCCATGTGCGGAGCTCTCTTATTTGTCCATCAAAGGCATGATCATTTCAGGCCTTTGCTATGCTGTGTTTCCACCGTAGCCGGCTTTCTTACTTCACCCAATTGTTACCAACAGGTGTATCTGTAATAGGTGATGAAGAACAACCCAGTTCTTGTCCTGTAGTTCTTCCGCCCTACAGAATCTAGTTGCCTGCCTAATATAACTTGACTGTTACGTCACAGCCAGTCCTTCGATGTCATCTTTACATAGCCTTTGAAAAGAACACTCCTAAGGCCTGCACACCAGTGCTTGGACCTATCGGTACCAAACTCGCTGGCTCTAATCTAAGCCTTGACCAGATGGTGCACGGAGCTTTTCGTGGTGCTGCATCATTCGGCCTCAAGTTTTTTAGCCTCTGAAATACACATTGGAAATGACAGGGCAAAATGCACTTAAAAAAAAAAAAAAAAAAAAACACGACCGCGAGGCCTGTGCATCAATGATTTCACTTAGCCACACCAAACTCAATGGCTTTAACCTATCCTTTGGACAGAGGGAGGTCATCGACTTTTAAAGCCCCATTCTTTAAAGTTGGACCTAGGGCGACCCGTTTCTCTTTAGATGTAGACATTGCTTTAAGGTGAGGGTTGCCGCTGTAAATTCCTAAAAACATAACAAGCCAATTTTGCACCAGGAGAGTTTCTTCTTAAACCCAATGTAGCGCAATTGTTAGATTTACTGCACTCTTTCAATTATTTTAGAGTAAACTATACTAAAGGTATTCTCTGTGGGACACTGGATCACCAGGAAAGGACTTGGGCACCATTGCTTGGTCTGAAGTTGAACTTCACTCAGCAAAATTAAACACAATCCTAAATGCTCTCACAGCAAGAAGAGTTTCAAGGTCAAGGTGGGCTTTTGCGCCAGTTGAACATAATAACTCTTGCACCCAAAGCTACTATCGCAAGCCTTAAATACCAAGCCTCTTAGTAGGGCAATCTAGTGCCATTTTCACTGGACACTCGTAAGAAGCAGAAGTCATTTATTTTGCTCATTTCATAAGGAGACAACGAAGCATGGTGCAGCGCAACTGTGGATCAGAAGTACGGATAAAGAGCTCATCCAGCAGTTGAACCTGGGATCACTCACACCCTAAGCAAGAATCAGACACCTAGACCAACGAGCCCAGTTCCCGCAGCTTGCTTTGTTATTCTTTCGACGTTTGCCTCTTGTCCACATTCTGCTCAATTGGCATTATTGATTTGTTACAATTTTCCTTTGATCAATTTAGAGTTCATTTGATGACTTTATTGGCAAGAGATCAGCACGCTGTTTAAAAATGAGCTGTCCCAGAGAAAGGTCTCACTCCTGCTTCAAAATGTATACCATTTTCTTTTTTATTCCGTTGAAAGCGAAAGCTCGTCAGACGCTGGTATATAAATTTGAACACCTAGCGCGCTATGTAAAAATGAATAAAATGCTTTTCTTTTCCCAAATTCAAAAGCAAATGTTGAAATATTTCAAGGAAGGGGTATTATTCCTCATCTTTGATTCAACACTAAAATCAATGCAAAGCATGCTTGCAATACACTGAATTTGTATTGTGAGAATGAGACAGTTTTCAAAAATGATTCAACATCACACGGGCGCATCATTGCAGAGTAAGGAAAAGGCTTTATGCAAGTTCGCACGTCTGTCATAAAGAGTTTTAAAGTGTTTTGAAATATAGCCACTTGTGGGAACCTTACACAGTAACTCTGTGCTAATATTCGGAGTATGTAAATAACATGATAGCCTTACCCTCACATAAGATTTTTCCAGAACATGTGCACTGATAAGAATTGTTGATAAGTTTCTTGATCTGTAGCATGTTAGAGTTCTGTCAGTTTATGGACAACTCGGGCTCAAAGGCAGCGCTCATCATTGCATAAAAAGAGGGGGCGTGGTCTCGTGGTCCCCGCCACCCACGGAAGCGTGTCAGGATGGCCGAGCGGACCAAGGCGCTGCGTTCAGGTCGCAGTCTCGTCTAGAGGCGTGGGTTCGAATCCCACTTCTGACAAGCTTTTCTCACTCGACATTTCATGCGTTGCGTCGGTGCTCTTCAGCTTCAGAGCTGTGCAGTATCGACCTGCGGCACGTGGTAGTCATGGCCGAGAGGTTAAGGCGATGGACTAGAAATCCATTGGGTTTTCCCGCGCAGGTTCGAGTCCTGCTGACTACGTGAGTGTTCTCTGCTGTTCATGAGCTTTGAGTCTGCCTGCAAAACTGCCTTTCCTATCTGGGAGGGAGTCTAAGCCCTCTTCTCTCTCTGAGTTTCCATGTGCGGAGCTCTCTTATTTGTCCATCAAAGGCATGATCATTTCAGGCCTTTGCTATGCTGTGTTTCCACCGTAGCCGGCTTTCTTACTTCACCCAATTGTTACCAACAGGTGTATCTGTAATAGGTGATGAAGAACAACCCAGTTCTTGTCCTGTAGTTCTTCCGCCCTACAGAATCTAGTTGCCTGCCTAATATAACTTGACTGTTACGTCACAGCCAGTCCTTCGATGTCATCTTTACATAGCCTTTGAAAAGAACACTCCTAAGGCCTGCACACCAGTGCTTGGACCTATCGGTACCAAACTCGCTGGCTCTAATCTAAGCCTTGACCAGATGGTGCACGGAGCTTTTCGTGGTGCTGCATCATTCGGCCTCAAGTTTTTTAGCCTCTGAAATACACATTGGAAATGACAGGGCAAAATGCACTTAAAAAAAAAAAAAAAAAAAAACACGACCGCGAGGCCTGTGCATCAATGATTTCACTTAGCCACACCAAACTCAATGGCTTTAACCTATCCTTTGGACAGAGGGAGGTCATCGACTTTTAAAGCCCCATTCTTTAAAGTTGGACCTAGGGCGACCCGTTTCTCTTTAGATGTAGACATTGCTTTAAGGTGAGGGTTGCCGCTGTAAATTCCTAAAAACATAACAAGCCAATTTTGCACCAGGAGAGTTTCTTCTTAAACCCAATGTAGCGCAATTGTTAGATTTACTGCACTCTTTCAATTATTTTAGAGTAAACTATACTAAAGGTATTCTCTGTGGGACACTGGATCACCAGGAAAGGACTTGGGCACCATTGCTTGGTCTGAAGTTGAACTTCACTCAGCAAAATTAAACACAATCCTAAATGCTCTCACAGCAAGAAGAGTTTCAAGGTCAAGGTGGGCTTTTGCGCCAGTTGAACATAATAACTCTTGCACCCAAAGCTACTATCGCAAGCCTTAAATACCAAGCCTCTTAGTAGGGCAATCTAGTGCCATTTTCACTGGACACTCGTAAGAAGCAGAAGTCATTTATTTTGCTCATTTCATAAGGAGACAACGAAGCATGGTGCAGCGCAACTGTGGATCAGAAGTACGGATAAAGAGCTCATCCAGCAGTTGAACCTGGGATCACTCACACCCTAAGCAAGAATCAGACACCTAGACCAACGAGCCCAGTTCCCGCAGCTTGCTTTGTTATTCTTTCGACGTTTGCCTCTTGTCCACATTCTGCTCAATTGGCATTATTGATTTGTTACAATTTTCCTTTGATCAATTTAGAGTTCATTTGATGACTTTATTGGCAAGAGATCAGCACGCTGTTTAAAAATGAGCTGTCCCAGAGAAAGGTCTCACTCCTGCTTCAAAATGTATACCATTTTCTTTTTTATTCCGTTGAAAGCGAAAGCTCGTCAGACGCTGGTATATAAATTTGAACACCTAGCGCGCTATGTAAAAATGAATAAAATGCTTTTCTTTTCCCAAATTCAAAAGCAAATGTTGAAATATTTCAAGGAAGGGGTATTATTCCTCATCTTTGATTCAACACTAAAATCAATGCAAAGCATGCTTGCAATACACTGAATTTGTATTGTGAGAATGAGACAGTTTTCAAAAATGATTCAACATCACACGGGCGCATCATTGCAGAGTAAGGAAAAGGCTTTATGCAAGTTCGCACGTCTGTCATAAAGAGTTTTAAAGTGTTTTGAAATATAGCCACTTGTGGGAACCTTACACAGTAACTCTGTGCTAATATTCGGAGTATGTAAATAACATGATAGCCTTACCCTCACATAAGATTTTTCCAGAACATGTGCACTGATAAGAATTGTTGATAAGTTTCTTGATCTGTAGCATGTTAGAGTTCTGTCAGTTTATGGACAACTCGGGCTCAAAGGCAGCGCTCATCATTGCATAAAAAGAGGGGGCGTGGTCTCGTGGTCCCCGCCACCCACGGAAGCGTGTCAGGATGGCCGAGCGGACCAAGGCGCTGCGTTCAGGTCGCAGTCTCGTCTAGAGGCGTGGGTTCGAATCCCACTTCTGACAAGCTTTTCTCACTCGACATTTCATGCGTTGCGTCGGTGCTCTTCAGCTTCAGAGCTGTGCAGTATCGACCTGCGGCACGTGGTAGTCATGGCCGAGAGGTTAAGGCGATGGACTAGAAATCCATTGGGTTTTCCCGCGCAGGTTCGAGTCCTGCTGACTACGTGAGTGTTCTCTGCTGTTCATGAGCTTTGAGTCTGCCTGCAAAACTGCCTTTCCTATCTGGGAGGGAGTCTAAGCCCTCTTCTCTCTCTGAGTTTCCATGTGCGGAGCTCTCTTATTTGTCCATCAAAGGCATGATCATTTCAGGCCTTTGCTATGCTGTGTTTCCACCGTAGCCGGCTTTCTTACTTCACCCAATTGTTACCAACAGGTGTATCTGTAATAGGTGATGAAGAACAACCCAGTTCTTGTCCTGTAGTTCTTCCGCCCTACAGAATCTAGTTGCCTGCCTAATATAACTTGACTGTTACGTCACAGCCAGTCCTTCGATGTCATCTTTACATAGCCTTTGAAAAGAACACTCCTAAGGCCTGCACACCAGTGCTTGGACCTATCGGTACCAAACTCGCTGGCTCTAATCTAAGCCTTGACCAGATGGTGCACGGAGCTTTTCGTGGTGCTGCATCATTCGGCCTCAAGTTTTTTAGCCTCTGAAATACACATTGGAAATGACAGGGCAAAATGCACTTAAAAAAAAAAAAAAAAAAAAACACGACCGCGAGGCCTGTGCATCAATGATTTCACTTAGCCACACCAAACTCAATGGCTTTAACCTATCCTTTGGACAGAGGGAGGTCATCGACTTTTAAAGCCCCATTCTTTAAAGTTGGACCTAGGGCGACCCGTTTCTCTTTAGACGTAGACATTGCTTTAAGGTGAGGGTTGCCGCTGTAAATTCCTAAAAACATAACAAGCCAATTTTGCACCAGGAGAGTTTCTTCTTAAACCCAATGTAGCGCAATTGTTAGATTTACTGCACTCTTTCAATTATTTTAGAGTAAACTATACTAAAGGTATTCTCTGTGGGACACTGGATCACCAGGAAAGGACTTGGGCACCATTGCTTGGTCTGAAGTTGAACTTCACTCAGCAAAATTAAACACAATCCTAAATGCTCTCACAGCAAGAAGAGTTTCAAGGTCAAGGTGGGCTTTTGCGCCAGTTGAACATAATAACTCTTGCACCCAAAGCTACTATCGCAAGCCTTAAATACCAAGCCTCTTAGTAGGGCAATCTAGTGCCATTTTCACTGGACACTCGTAAGAAGCAGAAGTCATTTATTTTGCTCATTTCATAAGGAGACAACGAAGCATGGTGCAGCGCAACTGTGGATCAGAAGTACGGATAAAGAGCTCATCCAGCAGTTGAACCTGGGATCACTCACACCCTAAGCAAGAATCAGACACCTAGACCAACGAGCCCAGTTCCCGCAGCTTGCTTTGTTATTCTTTCGACGTTTGCCTCTTGTCCACATTCTGCTCAATTGGCATTATTGATTTGTTACAATTTTCCTTTGATCAATTTAGAGTTCATTTGATGACTTTATTGGCAAGAGATCAGCACGCTGTTTAAAAATGAGCTGTCCCAGAGAAAGGTCTCACTCCTGCTTCAAAATGTATACCATTTTCTTTTTTATTCCGTTGAAAGCGAAAGCTCGTCAGACGCTGGTATATAAATTTGAACACCTAGCGCGCTATGTAAAAATGAATAAAATGCTTTTCTTTTCCCAAATTCAAAAGCAAATGTTGAAATATTTCAAGGAAGGGGTATTATTCCTCATCTTTGATTCAACACTAAAATCAATGCAAAGCATGCTTGCAATACACTGAATTTGTATTGTGAGAATGAGACAGTTTTCAAAAATGATTCAACATCACACGGGCGCATCATTGCAGAGTAAGGAAAAGGCTTTATGCAAGTTCGCACGTCTGTCATAAAGAGTTTTAAAGTGTTTTGAAATATAGCCACTTGTGGGAACCTTACACAGTAACTCTGTGCTAATATTCGGAGTATGTAAATAACATGATAGCCTTACCCTCACATAAGATTTTTCCAGAACATGTGCACTGATAAGAATTGTTGATAAGTTTCTTGATCTGTAGCATGTTAGAGTTCTGTCAGTTTATGGACAACTCGGGCTCAAAGGCAGCGCTCATCATTGCATAAAAAGAGGGGGCGTGGTCTCGTGGTCCCCGCCACCCACGGAAGCGTGTCAGGATGGCCGAGCGGACCAAGGCGCTGCGTTCAGGTCGCAGTCTCGTCTAGAGGCGTGGGTTCGAATCCCACTTCTGACAAGCTTTTCTCACTCGACATTTCATGCGTTGCGTCGGTGCTCTTCAGCTTCAGAGCTGTGCAGTATCGACCTGCGGCACGTGGTAGTCATGGCCGAGAGGTTAAGGCGATGGACTAGAAATCCATTGGGTTTTCCCGCGCAGGTTCGAGTCCTGCTGACTACGTGAGTGTTCTCTGCTGTTCATGAGCTTTGAGTCTGCCTGCAAAACTGCCTTTCCTATCTGGGAGGGAGTCTAAGCCCTCTTCTCTCTCTGAGTTTCCATGTGCGGAGCTCTCTTATTTGTCCATCAAAGGCATGATCATTTCAGGCCTTTGCTATGCTGTGTTTCCACCGTAGCCGGCTTTCTTACTTCACCCAATTGTTACCAACAGGTGTATCTGTAATAGGTGATGAAGAACAACCCAGTTCTTGTCCTGTAGTTCTTCCGCCCTACAGAATCTAGTTGCCTGCCTAATATAACTTGACTGTTACGTCACAGCCAGTCCTTCGATGTCATCTTTACATAGCCTTTGAAAAGAACACTCCTAAGGCCTGCACACCAGTGCTTGGACCTATCGGTACCAAACTCGCTGGCTCTAATCTAAGCCTTGACCAGATGGTGCACGGAGCTTTTCGTGGTGCTGCATCATTCGGCCTCAAGTTTTTTAGCCTCTGAAATACACATTGGAAATGACAGGGCAAAATGCACTTAAAAAAAAAAAAAAAAAAAAACACGACCGCGAGGCCTGTGCATCAATGATTTCACTTAGCCACACCAAACTCAATGGCTTTAACCTATCCTTTGGACAGAGGGAGGTCATCGACTTTTAAAGCCCCATTCTTTAAAGTTGGACCTAGGGCGACCCGTTTCTCTTTAGACGTAGACATTGCTTTAAGGTGAGGGTTGCCGCTGTAAATTCCTAAAAACATAACAAGCCAATTTTGCACCAGGAGAGTTTCTTCTTAAACCCAATGTAGCGCAATTGTTAGATTTACTGCACTCTTTCAATTATTTTAGAGTAAACTATACTAAAGGTATTCTCTGTGGGACACTGGATCACCAGGAAAGGACTTGGGCACCATTGCTTGGTCTGAAGTTGAACTTCACTCAGCAAAATTAAACACAATCCTAAATGCTCTCACAGCAAGAAGAGTTTCAAGGTCAAGGTGGGCTTTTGCGCCAGTTGAACATAATAACTCTTGCACCCAAAGCTACTATCGCAAGCCTTAAATACCAAGCCTCTTAGTAGGGCAATCTAGTGCCATTTTCACTGGACACTCGTAAGAAGCAGAAGTCATTTATTTTGCTCATTTCATAAGGAGACAACGAAGCATGGTGCAGCGCAACTGTGGATCAGAAGTACGGATAAAGAGCTCATCCAGCAGTTGAACCTGGGATCACTCACACCCTAAGCAAGAATCAGACACCTAGACCAACGAGCCCAGTTCCCGCAGCTTGCTTTGTTATTCTTTCGACGTTTGCCTCTTGTCCACATTCTGCTCAATTGGCATTATTGATTTGTTACAATTTTCCTTTGATCAATTTAGAGTTCATTTGATGACTTTATTGGCAAGAGATCAGCACGCTGTTTAAAAATGAGCTGTCCCAGAGAAAGGTCTCACTCCTGCTTCAAAATGTATACCATTTTCTTTTTTATTCCGTTGAAAGCGAAAGCTCGTCAGACGCTGGTATATAAATTTGAACACCTAGCGCGCTATGTAAAAATGAATAAAATGCTTTTCTTTTCCCAAATTCAAAAGCAAATGTTGAAATATTTCAAGGAAGGGGTATTATTCCTCATCTTTGATTCAACACTAAAATCAATGCAAAGCATGCTTGCAATACACTGAATTTGTATTGTGAGAATGAGACAGTTTTCAAAAATGATTCAACATCACACGGGCGCATCATTGCAGAGTAAGGAAAAGGCTTTATGCAAGTTCGCACGTCTGTCATAAAGAGTTTTAAAGTGTTTTGAAATATAGCCACTTGTGGGAACCTTACACAGTAACTCTGTGCTAATATTCGGAGTATGTAAATAACATGATAGCCTTACCCTCACATAAGATTTTTCCAGAACATGTGCACTGATAAGAATTGTTGATAAGTTTCTTGATCTGTAGCATGTTAGAGTTCTGTCAGTTTATGGACAACTCGGGCTCAAAGGCAGCGCTCATCATTGCATAAAAAGAGGGGGCGTGGTCTCGTGGTCCCCGCCACCCACGGAAGCGTGTCAGGATGGCCGAGCGGACCAAGGCGCTGCGTTCAGGTCGCAGTCTCGTCTAGAGGCGTGGGTTCGAATCCCACTTCTGACAAGCTTTTCTCACTCGACATTTCATGCGTTGCGTCGGTGCTCTTCAGCTTCAGAGCTGTGCAGTATCGACCTGCGGCACGTGGTAGTCATGGCCGAGAGGTTAAGGCGATGGACTAGAAATCCATTGGGTTTTCCCGCGCAGGTTCGAGTCCTGCTGACTACGTGAGTGTTCTCTGCTGTTCATGAGCTTTGAGTCTGCCTGCAAAACTGCCTTTCCTATCTGGGAGGGAGTCTAAGCCCTCTTCTCTCTCTGAGTTTCCATGTGCGGAGCTCTCTTATTTGTCCATCAAAGGCATGATCATTTCAGGCCTTTGCTATGCTGTGTTTCCACCGTAGCCGGCTTTCTTACTTCACCCAATTGTTACCAACAGGTGTATCTGTAATAGGTGATGAAGAACAACCCAGTTCTTGTCCTGTAGTTCTTCCGCCCTACAGAATCTAGTTGCCTGCCTAATATAACTTGACTGTTACGTCACAGCCAGTCCTTCGATGTCATCTTTACATAGCCTTTGAAAAGAACACTCCTAAGGCCTGCACACCAGTGCTTGGACCTATCGGTACCAAACTCGCTGGCTCTAATCTAAGCCTTGACCAGATGGTGCACGGAGCTTTTCGTGGTGCTGCATCATTCGGCCTCAAGTTTTTTAGCCTCTGAAATACACATTGGAAATGACAGGGCAAAATGCACTTAAAAAAAAAAAAAAAAAAAAAACACGACCGCGAGGCCTGTGCATCAATGATTTCACTTAGCCACACCAAACTCAATGGCTTTAACCTATCCTTTGGACAGAGGGAGGTCATCGACTTTTAAAGCCCCATTCTTTAAAGTTGGACCTAGGGCGACCCGTTTCTCTTTAGATGTAGACATTGCTTTAAGGTGAGGGTTGCCGCTGTAAATTCCTAAAAACATAACAAGCCAATTTTGCACCAGGAGAGTTTCTTCTTAAACCCAATGTAGCGCAATTGTTAGATTTACTGCACTCTTTCAATTATTTTAGAGTAAACTATACTAAAGGTATTCTCTGTGGGACACTGGATCACCAGGAAAGGACTTGGGCACCATTGCTTGGTCTGAAGTTGAACTTCACTCAGCAAAATTAAACACAATCCTAAATGCTCTCACAGCAAGAAGAGTTTCAAGGTCAAGGTGGGCTTTTGCGCCAGTTGAACATAATAACTCTTGCACCCAAAGCTACTATCGCAAGCCTTAAATACCAAGCCTCTTAGTAGGGCAATCTAGTGCCATTTTCACTGGACACTCGTAAGAAGCAGAAGTCATTTATTTTGCTCATTTCATAAGGAGACAACGAAGCATGGTGCAGCGCAACTGTGGATCAGAAGTACGGATAAAGAGCTCATCCAGCAGTTGAACCTGGGATCACTCACACCCTAAGCAAGAATCAGACACCTAGACCAACGAGCCCAGTTCCCGCAGCTTGCTTTGTTATTCTTTCGACGTTTGCCTCTTGTCCACATTCTGCTCAATTGGCATTATTGATTTGTTACAATTTTCCTTTGATCAATTTAGAGTTCATTTGATGACTTTATTGGCAAGAGATCAGCACGCTGTTTAAAAATGAGCTGTCCCAGAGAAAGGTCTCACTCCTGCTTCAAAATGTATACCATTTTCTTTTTTATTCCGTTGAAAGCGAAAGCTCGTCAGACGCTGGTATATAAATTTGAACACCTAGCGCGCTATGTAAAAATGAATAAAATGCTTTTCTTTTCCCAAATTCAAAAGCAAATGTTGAAATATTTCAAGGAAGGGGTATTATTCCTCATCTTTGATTCAACACTAAAATCAATGCAAAGCATGCTTGCAATACACTGAATTTGTATTGTGAGAATGAGACAGTTTTCAAAAATGATTCAACATCACACGGGCGCATCATTGCAGAGTAAGGAAAAGGCTTTATGCAAGTTCGCACGTCTGTCATAAAGAGTTTTAAAGTGTTTTGAAATATAGCCACTTGTGGGAACCTTACACAGTAACTCTGTGCTAATATTCGGAGTATGTAAATAACATGATAGCCTTACCCTCACATAAGATTTTTCCAGAACATGTGCACTGATAAGAATTGTTGATAAGTTTCTTGATCTGTAGCATGTTAGAGTTCTGTCAGTTTATGGACAACTCGGGCTCAAAGGCAGCGCTCATCATTGCATAAAAAGAGGGGGCGTGGTCTCGTGGTCCCCGCCACCCACGGAAGCGTGTCAGGATGGCCGAGCGGACCAAGGCGCTGCGTTCAGGTCGCAGTCTCGTCTAGAGGCGTGGGTTCGAATCCCACTTCTGACAAGCTTTTCTCACTCGACATTTCATGCGTTGCGTCGGTGCTCTTCAGCTTCAGAGCTGTGCAGTATCGACCTGCGGCACGTGGTAGTCATGGCCGAGAGGTTAAGGCGATGGACTAGAAATCCATTGGGTTTTCCCGCGCAGGTTCGAGTCCTGCTGACTACGTGAGTGTTTTCTGCTGTTCATGAGCTTTGAGTCTGCCTGCAAAACTGCCTTTCCTATCTGGGAGGGAGTCTAAGCCCTCTTCTCTCTCTGAGTTTCCATGTGCGGAGCTCTCTTATTTGTCCATCAAAGGCATGATCATTTCAGGCCTTTGCTATGCTGTGTTTCCACCGTAGCCGGCTTTCTTACTTCACCCAATTGTTACCAACAGGTGTATCTGTAATAGGTGATGAAGAACAACCCAGTTCTTGTCCTGTAGTTCTTCCGCCCTACAGAATCTAGTTGCCTGCCTAATATAACTTGACTGTTACGTCACAGCCAGTCCTTCGATGTCATCTTTACATAGCCTTTGAAAAGAACACTCCTAAGGCCTGCACACCAGTGCTTGGACCTATCGGTACCAAACTCGCTGGCTCTAATCTAAGCCTTGACCAGATGGTGCACGGAGCTTTTCGTGGTGCTGCATCATTCGGCCTCAAGTTTTTTAGCCTCTGAAATACACATTGGAAATGACAGGGCAAAATGCACTTAAAAAAAAAAAAAAAAAAAAACACGACCGCGAGGCCTGTGCATCAATGATTTCACTTAGCCACACCAAACTCAATGGCTTTAACCTATCCTTTGGACAGAGGGAGGTCATCGACTTTTAAAGCCCCATTCTTTAAAGTTGGACCTAGGGCGACCCGTTTCTCTTTAGACGTAGACATTGCTTTAAGGTGAGGGTTGCCGCTGTAAATTCCTAAAAACATAACAAGCCAATTTTGCACCAGGAGAGTTTCTTCTTAAACCCAATGTAGCGCAATTGTTAGATTTACTGCACTCTTTCAATTATTTTAGAGTAAACTATACTAAAGGTATTCTCTGTGGGACACTGGATCACCAGGAAAGGACTTGGGCACCATTGCTTGGTCTGAAGTTGAACTTCACTCAGCAAAATTAAACACAATCCTAAATGCTCTCACAGCAAGAAGAGTTTCAAGGTCAAGGTGGGCTTTTGCGCCAGTTGAACATAATAACTCTTGCACCCAAAGCTACTATCGCAAGCCTTAAATACCAAGCCTCTTAGTAGGGCAATCTAGTGCCATTTTCACTGGACACTCGTAAGAAGCAGAAGTCATTTATTTTGCTCATTTCATAAGGAGACAACGAAGCATGGTGCAGCGCAACTGTGGATCAGAAGTACGGATAAAGAGCTCATCCAGCAGTTGAACCTGGGATCACTCACACCCTAAGCAAGAATCAGACACCTAGACCAACGAGCCCAGTTCCCGCAGCTTGCTTTGTTATTCTTTCGACGTTTGCCTCTTGTCCACATTCTGCTCAATTGGCATTATTGATTTGTTACAATTTTCCTTTGATCAATTTAGAGTTCATTTGATGACTTTATTGGCAAGAGATCAGCACGCTGTTTAAAAATGAGCTGTCCCAGAGAAAGGTCTCACTCCTGCTTCAAAATGTATACCATTTTCTTTTTTATTCCGTTGAAAGCGAAAGCTCGTCAGACGCTGGTATATAAATTTGAACACCTAGCGCGCTATGTAAAAATGAATAAAATGCTTTTCTTTTCCCAAATTCAAAAGCAAATGTTGAAATATTTCAAGGAAGGGGTATTATTCCTCATCTTTGATTCAACACTAAAATCAATGCAAAGCATGCTTGCAATACACTGAATTTGTATTGTGAGAATGAGACAGTTTTCAAAAATGATTCAACATCACACGGGCGCATCATTGCAGAGTAAGGAAAAGGCTTTATGCAAGTTCGCACGTCTGTCATAAAGAGTTTTAAAGTGTTTTGAAATATAGCCACTTGTGGGAACCTTACACAGTAACTCTGTGCTAATATTCGGAGTATGTAAATAACATGATAGCCTTACCCTCACATAAGATTTTTCCAGAACATGTGCACTGATAAGAATTGTTGATAAGTTTCTTGATCTGTAGCATGTTAGAGTTCTGTCAGTTTATGGACAACTCGGGCTCAAAGGCAGCGCTCATCATTGCATAAAAAGAGGGGGCGTGGTCTCGTGGTCCCCGCCACCCACGGAAGCGTGTCAGGATGGCCGAGCGGACCAAGGCGCTGCGTTCAGGTCGCAGTCTCGTCTAGAGGCGTGGGTTCGAATCCCACTTCTGACAAGCTTTTCTCACTCGACATTTCATGCGTTGCGTCGGTGCTCTTCAGCTTCAGAGCTGTGCAGTATCGACCTGCGGCACGTGGTAGTCATGGCCGAGAGGTTAAGGCGATGGACTAGAAATTCATTGGGTTTTCCCGCGCAGGTTCGAGTCCTGCTGACTACGTGAGTGTTCTCTGCTGTTCATGAGCTTTGAGTCTGCCTGCAAAACTGCCTTTCCTATCTGGGAGGGAGTCTAAGCCCTCTTCTCTCTCTGAGTTTCCATGTGCGGAGCTCTCTTATTTGTCCATCAAAGGCATGATCATTTCAGGCCTTTGCTATGCTGTGTTTCCACCGTAGCCGGCTTTCTTACTTCACCCAATTGTTACCAGCAGGTGTATCTGTAATAGGTGATGAAGAACAACCCAGTTCTTGTCCTGTAGTTCTTCCGCCCTACAGAATCTAGTTGCCTGCCTAATATAACTTGACTGTTACGTCACAGCCAGTCCTTCGATGTCATCTTTACATAGCCTTTGAAAAGAACACTCCTAAGGCCTGCACACCAGTGCTTGGACCTATCGGTACCAAACTCGCTGGCTCTAATCTAAGCCTTGACCAGATGGTGCACGGAGCTTTTCGTGGTGCTGCATCATTCGGCCTCAAGTTTTTTAGCCTCTGAAATACACATTGGAAATGACAGGGCAAAATGCACTTAAAAAAAAAAAAAAAAAAAAACACGACCGCGAGGCCTGTGCATCAATGATTTCACTTAGCCACACCAAACTCAATGGCTTTAACCTATCCTTTGGACAGAGGGAGGTCATCGACTTTTAAAGCCCCATTCTTTAAAGTTGGACCTAGGGCGACCCGTTTCTCTTTAGACGTAGACATTGCTTTAAGGTGAGGGTTGCCGCTGTAAATTCCTAAAAACATAACAAGCCAATTTTGCACCAGGAGAGTTTCTTCTTAAACCCAATGTAGCGCAATTGTTAGATTTACTGCACTCTTTCAATTATTTTAGAGTAAACTATACTAAAGGTATTCTCTGTGGGACACTGGATCACCAGGAAAGGACTTGGGCACCATTGCTTGGTCTGAAGTTGAACTTCACTCAGCAAAATTAAACACAATCCTAAATGCTCTCACAGCAAGAAGAGTTTCAAGGTCAAGGTGGGCTTTTGCGCCAGTTGAACATAATAACTCTTGCACCCAAAGCTACTATCGCAAGCCTTAAATACCAAGCCTCTTAGTAGGGCAATCTAGTGCCATTTTCACTGGACACTCGTAAGAAGAAGAAGTCATTTATTTTGCTCATTTCATAAGGAGACAACGAAGCATGGTGCAGCGCAACTGTGGATCAGAAGTACGGATAAAGAGCTCATCCAGCAGTTGAACCTGGGATCACTCACACCCTAAGCAAGAATCAGACACCTAGACCAACGAGCCCAGTTCCCGCAGCTTGCTTTGTTATTCTTTCGACGTTTGCCTCTTGTCCACATTCTGCTCAATTGGCATTATTGATTTGTTACAATTTTCCTTTGATCAATTTAGAGTTCATTTGATGACTTTATTGGCAAGAGATCAGCACGCTGTTTAAAAATGAGCTGTCCCAGAGAAAGGTCTCACTCCTGCTTCAAAATGTATACCATTTTCTTTTTTATTCCGTTGAAAGCGAAAGCTCGTCAGACGCTGGTATATAAATTTGAACACCTAGCGCGCTATGTAAAAATGAATAAAATGCTTTTCTTTTCCCAAATTCAAAAGCAAATGTTGAAATATTTCAAGGAAGGGGTATTATTCCTCATCTTTGATTCAACACTAAAATCAATGCAAAGCATGCTTGCAATACACTGATTTTGTATTGTGAGAATGAGACAGTTTTCAAAAATGATTCAACATCACACGGGCGCATCATTGCAGATTAAGGAAAAGGCTTTATGCAAGTTCCCACGTCTGTCATAAAGAGTTTTAAAGTGTTTTGAAATATAGCCACTTGTGGGAACCTTACACAGTAACTCTGTGCTAATATTCGGAGTATGTAAATAACATGATAGCCTTACCCTCACATAAGATTTTTCCAGAACATGTGCACTGATAAGAATTGTTGATAAGTTTCTTGATCTGTAGCATGTTAGAGTTCTGTCAGTTTATGGACAACTCGGGCTCAAAGGCAGCGCTCATCATTGCATAAAAAGAGGGGGCGTGGTCTCGTGGTCCCCGCCACCCACGGAAGCGTGTCAGGATGGCCGAGCGGACCAAGGCGCTGCGTTCAGGTCGCAGTCTCGTCTAGAGGCGTGGGTTCGAATCCCACTTCTGACAAGCTTTTCTCACTCGACATTTCATGCGTTGCGTCGGTGCTCTTCAGCTTCAGAGCTGTGCAGTATCGACCTGCGGCACGTGGTAGTCATGGCCGAGAGGTTAAGGCGATGGACTAGAAATTCATTGGGTTTTCCCGCGCAGGTTCGAGTCCTGCTGACTACGTGAGTGTTCTCTGCTGTTCATGAGCTTTGAGTCTGCCTGCAAAACTGCCTTTCCTATCTGGGAGGGAGTCTAAGCCCTCTTCTCTCTCTGAGTTTCCATGTGCGGAGCTCTCTTATTTGTCCATCAAAGGCATGATCATTTCAGGCCTTTGCTATGCTGTGTTTCCACCGTAGCCGGCTTTCTTACTTCACCCAATTGTTACCAACAGGTGTATCTGTAATAGGTGATGAAGAACAACCCAGTTCTTGTCCTGTAGTTCTTCCGCCCTACAGAATCTAGTTGCCTGCCTAATATAACTTGACTGTTACGTCACAGCCAGTCCTTCGATGTCATCTTTACATAGCCTTTGAAAAGAACACTCCTAAGGCCTGCACACCAGTGCTTGGACCTATCGGTACCAAACTCGCTGGCTCTAATCTAAGCCTTGACCAGATGGTGCACGGAGCTTTTCGTGGTGCTGCATCATTCGGCCTCAAGTTTTTTAGCCTCTGAAATACACATTGGAAATGACAGGGCAAAATGCACTTAAAAAAAAAAAAAAAAAAAAACACGACCGCGAGGCCTGTGCATCAATGATTTCACTTAGCCACACCAAACTCAATGGCTTTAACCTATCCTTTGGACAGAGGGAGGTCATCGACTTTTAAAGCCCCATTCTTTAAAGTTGGACCTAGGGCGACCCGTTTCTCTTTAGACGTAGACATTGCTTTAAGGTGAGGGTTGCCGCTGTAAATTCCTAAAAACATAACAAGCCAATTTTGCACCAGGAGAGTTTCTTCTTAAACCCAATGTAGCGCAATTGTTAGATTTACTGCACTCTTTCAATTATTTTAGAGTAAACTATACTAAAGGTATTCTCTGTGGGACACTGGATCACCAGGAAAGGACTTGGGCACCATTGCTTGGTCTGAAGTTGAACTTCACTCAGCAAAATTAAACACAATCCTAAATGCTCTCACAGCAAGAAGAGTTTCAAGGTCAAGGTGGGCTTTTGCGCCAGTTGAACATAATAACTCTTGCACCCAAAGCTACTATCGCAAGCCTTAAATACCAAGCCTCTTAGTAGGGCAATCTAGTGCCATTTTCACTGGACACTCGTAAGAAGCAGAAGTCATTTATTTTGCTCATTTCATAAGGAGACAACGAAGCATGGTGCAGCGCAACTGTGGATCAGAAGTACGGATAAAGAGCTCATCCAGCAGTTGAACCTGGGATCACTCACACCCTAAGCAAGAATCAGACACCTAGACCAACGAGCCCAGTTCCCGCAGCTTGCTTTGTTATTCTTTCGACGTTTGCCTCTTGTCCACATTCTGCTCAATTGGCATTATTGATTTGTTACAATTTTCCTTTGATCAATTTAGAGTTCATTTGATGACTTTATTGGCAAGAG